>NC_056745.1:592604364-592706864 GCF_019279795.1 Protopterus annectens
AGTATAGATACAGCTCTCACATGTTGTATGAATTTGTTTTAACAGTAGCTCTGTTGCCTCAGGATGCCCATGTCCATCAGGCTGCCTGGAGACATGGTGGGAAACTATCTGTCCATTATGGAAGTCATGGGGAATGAGCAAGATGGATCAGGTATTGGTGTAAAATTAACAAAATGTGTCTATTCTATGGAGGGCTAGGGTTACAAATGTGTCAATGTTTCACAATGCACACCTGAGCTGCTCACATGGCAGCAGTGTAAGATCTGAGCAGCTAGAGTAAACTGAGTTCAAACAACCCAAAATGCAATTTTGGAATACAAACAAATTTAAACTATTTTAAACAAGTAAAACAAGGGAAAGGACAACGGGGAGCCTTATTCCAGCAATCCTCAAGTCAGATAGGTTCTTGGATGCACCGTTCTGCCACAACGGTACAGGGGGGCCATCTTAATGTAATAGAGCTGAATTTAATGCTCCAGAAATACCAAACAGTCTAGATTCAGCAAACCTGAATTGAGCATATGCTATAAAATGCAGAAGTCAACATTTTAAATAAAGCAGCAATACACTAGAATACTCCAACAAGAGTGTAGACTACAAACCTTCATAGTGTGAAATAAGTGGTCAGGAACACAAGTGCTTAAATCAGAACTAAGACAGTTTCAGAATAGCAGACACAATACAAATTCAATCAGCAATTCCCAGCTTAGAAGGGTATAGGCTATCCTCCCCTGCCACGAGTCTACACACAAACCTTCTGAATGTAAAATAGCTGTCTTGTAGGCCAAGTGCTTAAACCATAGCAAAGAGACTTAGAACAATAGCCACAATAAGCATTCAACCAGCAATTCCCAGTTCAAAAGGGCAGAGGCTACCCTCTCCTCCCACCAGAGTATAGACTACAAACCTTCGTAATGTACGACAACTGGCCTGAAGCCTAAGTGTTTAAATGAAAAGTAATCGGGTTAGAATCACAGTTACAATGTAATGCAGTACAAGACAGATGTCAGTGACTTGTCTGTTAATTTACCCACATACAACATGTTATGGTAAGTAGACCCTGTTTTATTGTGATAAGAAAGTCCTGTGGTCTGTCCAGCTGCTGCATATGTCTGGTGAGGTTCTTCAAAAACAGGGCATTATACTGTATTACTGTTCTGCTACTGTGCTGTCATACAATCCTGAGATCTGCATGTGATGGCATGTCTTATGATGTGCACCATACGTATGTACTGGAAAACAGTAAAGAGAAAGGTAATAAAGTAATGACACACATTGCAGTTCCTGACTTCACAACCCTTACAACAGAATACACTAGAAAGTACTGTCAAGATGATGTATCTATCGTATCATTTGGCAAGGCAACTATAACACACAGGTAGAATTATCAGTTCAACAGGACAAATGCAGATATACCAGGCACTTATGTAGCTATGAACCCTGTACATCAGACACAAAGCTTTTGTATCCATGAATCTAAAAGAGAGAAAACAGGGATATGACACAGTTATAATCACTTGCATGGGGTGCTGGGGGGGGGGTCAGGAGGCCTAAGCTGACACAAAAGTTCTTTGAGTGTGTGTGATGGAGAAAGTGAAGCAGAGTGTGTGTGTGTGTGTGTGTGTGTGTGTGTGTGTGTGTGTGTGTGTGTGTGTGTGTGTGTGTGTGTGTGTGCCTGTAGGGGTCCTCTATGTAAAAGTGGTGTGTGAGAGTCTGCATGAACACAGCCAATCTCATGCTAGCTCTACATCTTGGTATGATGGACAGGTATGAGCCATGCATGGTAGAGGTGGCAGTTCATCATTGTCATACCCAACCATGGGAACTGGCTGTTCCAGGAGTTGCACTGGCACCTCCACACAGAAGGTCAGATGGATTGCTGCTACCAGAGCATGACTGATGTCTGCAGGACATGCTCCCTTCATGAGAATGCCCAGGACCATGACACCATGGCTTGCCACATCTGGGTGAGGACAGCACACTCCCCATTAGACCAGCAGAACTACTGGCACTATGAGACAGTGATCAGGAATAACCACATTTGCTCACAGCAGATGTGGCTGACCTACACCCATGAGGATGCCGTTTCTCTCCCAGTAGACATTCCATCACAGACACTGCTTGTTCCATGACAGACACCCCTTGGTCCATCAGACAGCCCTCATTCCAATATGTCATTCATCTAATGAAGGAAGCTGGTGACACAGTGGAGGCAGTCATGCATGTCAGATTGTGCCACATTCACAACCCTGAGAATTTGTCTGGAGCACTTTTCTGAACATGTCTGTGCCTCCATAATGGCCCCAAACACACACTGAGTTACACGGGAAGAGACAGCTGCAGCAGATGGAGGAGGGTCAGCAGGCCCCCTCTGTGCATCCTTATCAATTCTCCTGTATGGCACCGCATCAGCACTTTGGCTAAGGCCAGACTCAGCAGGCACTGAAGCCGGAGTGGCCACACTTCCTGATCAATATCATCGCCCTCCACCTGTCCTATATTTGTGGGCTCAGTGGACTAGGTAAACATAGGCTTACTGGCTGTGTCTAGGCAAAAAGAAGTTGTTGGCTGGATGTCATCCTCTGTGTCAGATTCAACCTGTGCACCCCATGACTGTGTATCAGCTTCATCACCATCATCATCAGTGTCTAATAAAACACTGACATCAGGTGGCATAGTGCCCACACTCTCACTGTTCATGATCACCTGTGATAAAAAGGGAGAAACACAGGCATACATGAATACCTGCACTACTATGGTGCAATATATGCTAAACCACTAACAGTGCTACCTCTATTACAGACAGTACAGCAATATACACAACAGGCATAAAATGACACATTAGATTACTAGAAATTGATCAGCGGTACTGAAATAACTTGATTTGGCTTACCTCCTGCAGAAGGCCTACAGTGCTGGGTTCCTGACAGTCCTGAAAGAAGTTAAGCAAGAGGTACGGCCAATATCATCACATTTAACAGTAAGTCAGGAGGTACTACATGTACTCCTCTCAATCAGCATGACATTTTACTTTAACAAGTATTTGGCTGCCAACTCCAAACTGACCTTATCACTGTACTAATATTAAATTTCCCCACCCCAAAAACACAAGTGACACAGAAATAACTTTTACTACAATTGTTTTACTATACAACAGTATTTAACTGGTCATACAACAAACCCTGAAGCTCTTCCTGGGACTGAGAAGTAGTTGCATCCACATCAAGGACATATTGTGGGCCACTCTGCTATGAGTTGTCTTGTGTCAGAAGATTCAGCAGGAATTCCTCATTAGGGGTGAGAGATGGTCCTGTAGCAGGCCCACTACTAGTTACCCTCTGGTCTTGGACAACAGCAGCTACACACCTCTGTGCAGATGCGAGCATGTCAGTGATCTTGTTGTGCACCTGCTCATAAGTATGGCCATGGCTGCCCATGGCATTTATGTTATCAATGGTTTGCTGCCATATCCTCAGCTTCTCTGATGTATTGGAATGACCCCTTCCAAGAAGGGAAGCACCATGTTGACATACAGTGCCCACCATTATGGTGTTTTCTGCCTCACTGAATGGGCAGGGGTCTATGCCTCAATGACATTTTTGGTCCTAAAATGCAACAGAATGACAATACACATAACTATCACAGAACTACAAACTAACTGTTACCAGATAAAACAGTTAAGGTAGGTAGTCAGTAGTACCCACTGGAAAAATATAACACATACGACATATGAGAAATACTATCAACAGGCAGGATTCAAAACAAGGAGGTCAACAAGGGCAACATATTATTGTATGTGCCATAGCAGTAACACAACTGTGCCACTCCCCCAAAAGAACAGTTCATTCTAGTTTGTGACATAATAGTAAATTGTCTTTCCTTCCCCCACCCACTTAAGAGCAGGCACATGAACCATTTTGCTAATAAAACACATTGGAAATGCTAAACATGCATTGAAAGGATTTGTCCCTGAAACATGTGTGTTTGTGTGTGTGTGTGTGTGTGTGTGTGTGTGTGTGTGTGTGTGTGTGTGTGTGTGTGTGTGTGTGTGTGTGTGCGTGTGTGCATATATATATATATATATATATATATATATATATATATGTGTGTGTGTGTGTGTGTGTGTGTGTGTGCGTGTGTGTGCAGCTTAGTATTGCAATCATTTGTAGCTCTGAAATGGCTTGACAAATGTGGCCATGCCATCGCTACACTTCTAACTAATGCATACAGATCATCATCTTCTTTCAACTGTTTCCGTTAGGGGTCACCACAGCAGATCACCTGTTTCCATTTCTTCCTGTCCTCTGCATCTTGCTGTCACACCAACCACCTGCATGTCCTCTCTCACCACATCCATAAACCTTATCTTAGGCCTTCCTCTTTTACTGTTACCTGGTAGCTTCATCCTTAGCATCTTTTTCCCAATATACTCAGCATCCCTCCTCAGCACATGTCCAAACCAATGTAATCATGCCTCTCTGGCTTTGTCTCCAAACCTTCCAACCTGGGCTGACCCTCTAATATACTTATTCCTAATCCTATCCACCCTCATCACACCCAGTGCAAATCCTAACATCTTTATTTCTGCCACATCCAGCTCAAACTCCTGCCTTTTTGTCAATGCCACTGTCTCCAACCTATATAACATAGCTGGTCTCATTACCCTCTTGTAGACCTTCCCTTTCACTCTTACAGGTACTCATCTGTCACAAATCTCTCCTGACCCTCTTCTCCACCCACTCCATCCTGCCTGTACTCTCTTCTTCACCTCTCTGCCACACTCACCATTACTCTGAACTATTGACCCCAAGTATTTAAACTCATCCACCTTCACCACCTCTACTCCTTGCATCCTCACCATTCCTCTATCTTCCCTCTCATTCACACACATATATTCTGTCTTAGTCCTGCTGACCTTCATTCCTATTCTCTCTAGAGCATATCCCCATCTCTCCAGGGTCTCCTCCACCTGTTCCCAACTTTCACTACAGATCAAAATGTCATCTGCAAACATCATAGTCCACGGGGTCTCCAGTCTGATCTCGTCTGTCATAACAGTCTAAAAGCTTGGCTGCATATTATTCATTAATATAGTCCAGCATATGCATTATGTAGGTAACAAAATGACAGCTTACATGATGGAGTTCAATACTCCTCTGTAAAAATAGCTTGGGAAATAGTTTGCTTTGCTGAACATGTAGCAGGTATCCTCTCCATCAGTTTGGCTAGCTACACCTTTGCCTTTTTATAATGGAGTAGATTATTAATGGACTGCATCTGTCTAGACTGTGTTTCTGACATCCTAATTACAACAGAAGCAGCTGAGTTGCATTCAACTCAACCAAACTGGTGGAGCTATTCACAAAGTATGACATAATTATAAAGCAACCATTTTGACTCCATGCTAGTTTTTCCTGTGGATTTCAAAAGTAGTGAAGTACAGACACAGAAAGTCTACATAGGAGCTTTTCCTGCTGCTTAACTCAATTTGCATGTGCTACAGGCTGCAGGTAATGTTGCTGCTGCTGCTACCAATAGGCCTAGGTCAAGACAGAGAAGAGTTTTCAGGCCATATTTAACTTATCACAACATACATGACATGGACATTGTAGAGTGCTACAGGGCAGACAGGGACACAATACAGGAACCCCACTACCTCTGCTATCCTCAATTCAGAGCCACATCCTTTATGTCCCCATGTATTGGCTTTGTATTGCTTGCATCACAGTCAGTCCTGAACTAACAGTGTGTTAACAGCTGCATGCACAAGGTAAGTCCTGAACATGTACTGTATTGTATAATAATATTATAACATGTTCTTGTATTTCATCACTTGGTGCAGTTAGCAATTACAAGGTGTGAAATTTGTACAGAAATTAATATCACATGTGACAGCAGAGACTTATTTGACTTGTATGTGTCCATTAGCAAGTGGTAGGTCTCAAGCCTCAAGGATTCACACATTGACACCTCTCCAAAGTAAGGATGATGACTGCATGCCCTCAGTTTAGCAACATAATTTTGAAATGGGAAATCATAACAGAGAAGTTTGAAAGTAATGAGACACATAGCAGTTTCCAACTTCACCACCCTCACAAGATCAAACTGGCAGGATGCAAAACAAGCAGAGTAACAAGAGCAACATACCCTTGTTTGTGCCATAACAGTAACTCAGCTTGGGTCCATCCCCCTTGAAAGAACATTATTCCCTTGCATATTCCATGACAGAAACCCACCTCTGCACCCCACCCCCAAAACAGCAATCTATGTTTGTTTGTGGCATTCAACCTTCCACTAATTTGATGGCAACTGCATATCATATTGATCCCAGTCAATATTCTCCCACATTTTAAGGTAAAAGATGTAGACTGGCTTACACACTGCATGTCTCTCAGTACTGGTTAGATAACTGATGAATGACCAAGAAACATAGAAAGGTAGGACACAGTTGTATATTTGCAAGGAATAATCATAGCAGGTTGTGTGACCAATAAGTGCACTGCATCCAAATATATTACATAGAATACATTTACAAATATCAGGTCATGCCTTGATATCAGTATACATTTAGTTAAACTTGGTTGTGTAAGGAATTATGTCATGTATTTGCTAGAAAGGTTTTTGTGGGGTAATGATAGATAACTCCCTCCTCTTGTTTTGTGACAGTGCATTACAGTGACAATCAAGATCCAGACCTGTGTAGTCTCACATGTATTCTACTGTATATGTCATAGACTGATTTCCTGCATTTCAACCAGTTCTATACCTGTTTCTTTTTTGGCCACTGTTTGCGAGATGCACTGCTTAGAACAAATAGATTTGGCTATGCTCATTTCATTTGCATGTAGAGTGGCAGTGCACAAACCACACAAATGGGCCATCCATGTAGCAGACAGGACCCAGACAGCCACACACATACACCAAATGTATTCATTGAATACTATTGGCCATCACATAAACACAATTCCCAGCAGCACACACTCTTGTACAATGTGTTTGCACAATAGTAAGCACTGGGCAACACTTTCAAATGTTGCAAATCTAGAAAATGCACACTCCCAGTAAGCACAATACCTACAATTGGAGGGAAAATATCATTCTACATTGGTCTTGATCTGTGCTAGGCATGGCTGGCATTCCTTGAGAGTTTTTGAGATTCCGTGCTCAAAAATGGAGTGTCCAGGAGTCCAAAGTGTGTGTTGGATGGACCCCTAGTCAATAGACATGGGCCCAGGCTGTTATAGAGGGACTATCGAGGCACACAGTACAAATCAGGGGTATGGAATAGTCTTGGCCAGGCTCTGACCAGTGCTACTGGTATTTCCCACAATGCTGAACAATATAGGAACCACTACAGAGACCTCAGGATGAGGAAGAGAGATACTCTTGACTGTTGGATCAAGGCATGCAGGACTGAGGGCAGCCCAAAGATGTGTAAGTATCACTTACAGAGACTATTTGTCAGAGTTAAAAGCTGGATATAGTCAGGATTGGTATGCTTAATGGTATTCTGTTGTGCTCTGTTTTGTTCTGCAGCTGTCACAGTCTGGGCACTGACTGTTGCAAACCCATGCCATTAGACTGGCATGGTTGCGAGATCCATGTGGTATGCATGCATCCCAATAGTGGGATTATTTTAGCATTAAAACTTGTGATGCATTTACTTGTTACTTATACAGTTGTATCAAATTGATCATTCACTTCTTAACTGTAATAGGGAACTATGCATGCATTACTCTGGAGGGCAAAACAACAGTTCATTATTAAAATTAATAATCAATCAAAAAACAGTCTGGTGCCACAAGCTATATGGATTAAATTTAATGCAAGTAAAACGTTCACGTTCACAAACGCTTCCTCGTGTAATGACAATCTAGTAGTGAAAAACACAACTTATATAACTTTAAAGTCACATGACATTAAAACATCTTATCTTAACTTTTGTAAATTTATTTACACTGATAAGACTATTATTCATCCTTTATATAATATCCAGTTTACTCCAAGGGCATATGGTACCTGTCAGACAAGAAATTTTGTAAGTGTTCTGCATATTATATAGATAAAACAAACCAGCATTTAAAAGACAGAATATGCAGTCTCTTGTCTGAAATAAAAAGAGGTGTTGAGAATAATGCTTTGTTTATGCATATTCAGATTACAGATCAGGTTAGTGGTGGTAAATTAAAAAAAACATACTGAGAATGAGGAAAATAAATGGATTTCGCATTTTAAAGTATGTTACCTACCCAGTTTAAATGACTTTTTTATTATCAAACCCCTTCTAAAAGATTTGCACAGTATGGTAAAATGGCATATTTATATGTTTGATTTTTATCATTTAATTGTTTAATTTGTAAGATGTTTTAATGTCATGTGGCTTTAAAGGTATATAAGGTGTATTTTTTTAGTATTGGTTTGTCATTGTCTGAAGAAGCAGTTGTGAACGTGAAAGTTTTACTTGCATTAAATTTAATCCATGTAGCTCGTGGCTCCCAGACTGCTTTTTTTGATTGATTTTTACTGACTTTGGTTCTTCTGGATTTACTTCTCAGGTTTTGTTTACTTCATTGTGTATTGTTCTTTGAAAGCCTGAGTTGACATGAGCTCCATGAATAATTTGCCATCTACTAGGTCTCCAGGTCTGTAAAACATATTCAGCACTTAATCAACATTAAGCAAAATCCCTTTATGCAGGAACTAATAACAACTGATGACATTATGAACCTTGAACATAATGTGAATAATACGTTACAAAACCATAAGCGTAAGTTACAGAAGTATGAACATCAAATGCAGCATTTGAAGAAATTACAATTACAGTGCCTTAGTTTTGATGCTTACATCCAGACTCGTATTGTCCCTCATGGGCTTTCATCAATTTCATGTATTCAAGTGAACAAGTTAGTTTAATTAACTGCCACTGTTTCAACAATTCAGGGTAGTTGTCTCGATATGCGGGCTATGTATTTTAAAAATGCACACATATCGGGACAAGCACCCCAAATTGTTGAAACAGTGGCTGTTAATTAATTTGACTTATTCAACAGAATACATGAAATTGATGAATAAGTTTTTTGAACTGCTAGAGTCACAATTAAAAGCTGAAGTTATAAAGCTGTATAACATCTTAGTGACTGAGGTTGAAACTGACCTTAATTCATAGATCTTTAGTGAAACTTTGGATCGTGTTTGTGCCTTTGAAAGTAAAAAGCATAAGTTTAGAAGAGATGTTTTGGATTTCAAACATGGACACATGTTTACATGGCCCAATTGGAATAAGGAGATTATGAATGCAGCATCTGCAATGGAACTCGTGTCATCAGGTCCTGCATCTTCAGTGCCTGAACTACAGGAATCTAGAGTTGAGCAAGAGCAGATAACTGAAACTTCTAAGGCAGCTTTAACTACAGTACCATCAGTTTGTTTAATTACAGATCTGCATTGCTCAACAGATGCTATTGTTAATGCGGATCTGGTCACAGCCCTTGACTCTTTGGTTTTCCTCACTTCCAGGGACTACCACTACCATTACCATGGATGAGGAAAAGGCTACACAATCTGAACAAAGAGAAGAAGAAAGACGTACCGCCAACTCCACTCTTCACACAGAGTCAGATAAAACATAGAATACAATGAACTTATGTCATGGTATAGTTTTCAATTTATCTAGCGTTATGCTTACTGATGTTCAATACAAAATTTTGAACAGGGGTTTATCTTTTATTCCAGCTTCAGCTGTGGATGTCTCGCAAATATTATTTGAAGTTAAACTTTTTGTAAGGAAACTTAATTTAGAAATAGCTTTTAGTGATTCTAGGGACACAGACATTTCATATCAAAGGACTAGTCCATATGCACCTCTAAGCAATAACTTTGTGTCAATCTTCGAGAAGCTTGTGGAGAAAGAAATTTATGAGCTTTATAGTTGCAAGCCTAGAGGTCAATTCTGTAACTTAACTAAAGATAAATATGAAGCTATTTCTTCTTTGGTACATAATAAAAGTATAGTCATTAAGATAGCTGACAAAGGTGGCAGTGTAGTTGTATTTGATACCACCTATTATTTGAATACAATGTTTCAAATGCCGAATACAAATGATTATGTGAGCATTATGAAACATGTTGTTTATGAAGGTTAATTCGAAAATACAGAATTTATTTCATAATTGTTGTATATCTGAAAGAATATTTAATTTTGTACATAGTAATACATCAACCATTCCTTTTATTTATGGTGTTCTGAAGGTTCACAAATCTCTTAGCAACCCACCCCTGTGGCCTATTGTTTCAGCCAGAGGGTGGGTTAATGAACCAATTTCCAACTTTTTGGAGAGTGAAATGAAGGTGGTTTTATAGACATCTAATACTATTATTAATGATACAAATGACTTTCTGAAACAACTGTTTGACTGGAATCAGTCTTATAATGTGCTTAATTGTTATTTTGTTACCCTTGACATTGGTTTGTTATTTACATCCATTCCTAACAAAGAGGGCATTTAAATGTCTAAGAAATATATTCAATCTCAAGCAAGTTTAGCATTTTTTGACATTGACTTGATTAGTATTTTGTTGGAAGTTCTTCTAACTAATAACATCTTAATTTTCTAAGAACATTATTTCAAACAGGTCAGTGGTGTGGCCATGGATACTCCTGTGGCCAACACATATGCTAATATTGTTATGAACTGTTGGGAAAATGATTACATCTTCATTAATTCTTCTATTATCTTAAGAATCTCCTTTTCATAAGCATTTTATGGATGACCTGTTTTTAATTTGTGAAGGTTCGTTGATTGAATTACATGATTTCATTGCCAATTTACATACTACAATGAGGCTTTTGAAATTTTAGAAAATAATTAGTTACAGACAGGTATTTTGGGCATCACATTAATAAAAGATGTCAAGGAGCAAATTTAAACCACCCTATATACTAAGGAAGTCAAAAGGAGTACATATCTATGAAGATAAAGCATGCACTCCCCCTTTTATATTTAATAATATAGATAAGAACCAAATGGTTAGGCTGGCAAGATTGAATATGGATGATAATAGGTTAGTGGATGAAACAAATTTTATGATGCAAAATTTTAACAAAAGAGGTTATCAGGAAGACAAACTACTTAAGGAGAAGGATATGAATTTAAAAAGTAGAGATGCATTACTTAGACTTAGGGCAGGATTCACAAAGCCTCCGTCTAAGAGATACATGGCTTACACGGAGGCTGCAGTTAAACAGTGTGACGTCAGCATGTCATGCATATGCATGAGGGCATGCTGAATCACACCTAAGGCTAACACGATCCGTGTAAGACAGTAGGGGGCGTGTCCATAGGCTGAGCCCTGCAAGCGGACACGCCCCCAGAAAAGTAAAAGTGCCCAAAGTAAACACCCACAACAGAGGCCATGAAAATGTGAATAAACACAACACAACACATGCCCCACAGACTATGAACATAAAATATATAAATTAACATGTTATATATTTTTTTAAATCGTAAAGATGTTTGCCCATGAGTGCGCTCGTTTGTGCGGGCGTGCCTATAGCTTAGCCACAGTTAGCAGTCAGTGGAAAAGCATATAAGAACTAAATATGCAAAGTAAGCCAAGACGCAATAGCGTAGCGGTAGAGACGTCAGCTGAAGAGCAGGCATTCATGGTTTGAGCCCCCACAACATCAATTATTATTTTTAGTAAAATAAGCATGAAACAAGTCCCTGACAAATATGTACACATATAAAATCATATGTTATGTAAAATGTAATGAAATAGTCCATTTATTTTGAAGAAATGTGAAATAACAAAACGATAAAAAATGCAAGATGTGCCTATAGCTGAGCTACAGTTTAACAAGGTGAGTGCATCTGCCCGTAGGTGAGCAGTGGTTTAACAGGTGGAAAATGAGTGCCCGTAGGTGAGCAGTGGATTAACATGCTGAAACTGTGTGCCCCAAGATGAGCTGAGTGTAATATGTGTGCTAACAGCCAAATGAAGCGTAAACCAGCGTACCCCGTTTGCGCGGAGCTGCCCACCACGCCAACAAGCTAACCGACGAGCAACGTTGAGCTGTATCAAAACTGCCTTTACACAGACACACCCCATAGCCTGTCTAGACAGTCATAAAACATAAAAAGCAGTGGCCAGGTTCGAACCCAGGATACTATGGACCATAGTCAAGGTACTGAACCACTAAGCTATGACAGCAGTACCTAGAAATGCAGTAATAGCAAATATATAGGAATGAATAAAAAGTGGAGCATGACAAAGCAGGTTTTGTGAAGATGATACAATTCCAAAATGGCCAATCACAGATATGTGTGGGAAAAACGGCATATATAAGCCCCATAGGTGGGAATACACAGCATAAACAATTGTAGAACTAACTTGCAGCCAGAATGTCAGGAGTAGGTGAGGGTAGTTGCTTTCGAGCGCGGAGGTGGGGCATTGAGGAGTCCAGATACATGGTCTGGCTCCTAGTCCACAATCATGAGGCCCAACTCATGCAGGGACAGGTCCTGTGGGGAGCATATAGGGCTGAGGCGTGGGACTGGTTGGCTCATGATCTCACCAGTGCCATAGGGATTCTAAGGACTGGTGAGCAGGTCCGTCACCACCATGCGGACCTGAAGAGACACAAGCAGGACCAATTGAACCTTTGGATCCAGGAGGCCCGGCAAATGCCCAATGTCCCACTACTGACTAAGTTACATTTAATTATGTATGTAAGAAATTAAACTAGCTGATATTATGGAGATGTGTATTCCAATATTACTTCATTTGTATTACAGCTGCAGGTGTCTGTTCTGCGAACCACAGAGCCTATGGCGATAGGCTGGTGCGGTTGCACCACCAGGCAGGTCAGTAATCATTTCCCAGTAACTGTAAAGAAATATAAAAGTATGACAGTTAGCAAAAGAGTGCAGTGTAGTCACTAAGTAATAAAATATGCACGTAACAGTGTAAGAGTGTTTGCAAGTATTGCTTGATTACAAAAGTGTGTTGCAGTCTGTAATCCAAACAGAAAAATGAAAATGTCTGAAATAAAGTCTGAAATAAAGATGCCCCACCTGTAATATAATAGTACACAACCTGCAGCAGGCTGAAAAGTACAGCTGCAGAAGATGAGCAAATAACATGTGTGAAATATACCCCTGTTGAAATACTGAAACATGACAGACGTGAGACTGCTGGAAAGGATTGTAATGACTA
The DNA here is from genome assembly GCF_019279795.1 of Protopterus annectens. Taxonomy (NCBI): domain Eukaryota; kingdom Metazoa; phylum Chordata; order Ceratodontiformes; family Protopteridae; genus Protopterus; species Protopterus annectens. Next base: position 592,617,580 of record NC_056745.1, read on the forward strand.
CAGGTAAAACATGTCAATAAAGCCCAGAAGTAAGTACCATCCTGAATAGTAAAATGAAAACAAGTGAGAGAGTTATGAATCCACCAATAAAGTAGTAATAACCCCTGAATAAAGTATACTGCAGTCAATACAGAATGAAATGAATGTGACAAGCAGAACCAAACAGCGAAATGTGTTCAAAGTGTTGCTGCAGCTGGAATGTGTATCCCAAAATCTGGATATGTTGCTCTTAGTCTGCAATATGCAGATAGTATGATTGTCTGAAATACCAAACATCCACAGTTGTCTATAGCTATATAAAGCAAATGTAGCAGGATGATGTAGCTGAACAAAGCCAGATATGAACGTGTATGAAGAACAATAAAATGTATATTGATGTAGCAGTAACAGTCCTATCACCAAATTGAAGTAGTTATCATATAGGAAACTGTAGTTAGAACAGTAGTGAGTATATATCTGCAGCTATTAGAAATGTACAGCATATGTATTGGTATTCGAAGGTGTTAATATTATTTTCTTCTCCCCACCCTATAACCACATATAACCCATTCCACGTGAAAATGGTATGTGCAATCACAATTAACACCCCTGGACATTTGTCCTGTTGGGTCATAAATATTTGCATGAATGTTGATGCATCTGCCCTGTTCATACATCCAAACCTGATGGCCTGTTGCCATCAATCAACCCTGCATGTTGTCGGACTGTGTATTGCTGTTCAAATTATGCATGTGTTATGCTCGCTGTTCAATGGTGTGAATATCTGGGTGTTTGGTTAATGGGAATACTAATGCATGCTGTTACAACTAATTGTGAATGGTATTGTATGTTACTAACCCAAACTGTCATGACATAATGCAAAACATAGGACTTCAGGGAAGGCGGGTTCCAGTGGACCCACCTCTCCCACCTCAGCTGGCGAGTGCACCTGGCACTAGTACCCAGTCTGGACCTTCCTCCAGTGGCCCTGTCCCACCTGCGGGTGGAAGCGCTGCAGGGGATGGGGCCCATCCCCCCTCTGCAAGTGTGGCCAGAGGAGAACGACCACTGACCCTCTGTAGCGTCCGGACTGTGGTGCGTAGGGAGATCCGGGACTCTGTTCTTGGGCCCCTACACCAGCTTGAGGCACAGGTGGCACAACTTACGGGCATGCCTGTTGCCCTGCCTACACAGCCCCCAGCACAGCCCTGTCCCGGGCAGTGAAGGAACAGTGGCAACTGCCCATGGGTGGGGATATCAGTTCCACTGTTGCCATCTGTGGGCTCATGGGCTCTGGATATCCAAACATCCATCCCCGTCAATTGTGTAACCCCCCACATGTGTCATACACCACCCCTGTATGCATCTTGTTTGTCTTGTCTGTTGACCTACCCAACCTACCTCCCCAGCTATACCGACTTCCTTCACCTGACATACCACTCTCACCTGAAAAAAAAAAAAGGGGCACTCTGTACCCAGAAAAATATTACGCCCCATACATAGCTTCCCATTCCGCACACATGTCTGCTGGACATGGAAACTATCAATTACAATTGGCTGTACAACAAGTATTATTGTTGTCCTGACACCTCTCTCAGGGGTGGAAGGTTTCAAATGTCACACCAAATTACATACATATGCACAGCTGTTGCTGCTCCTGCAAAACCCAAGCTTGTTTCCCTACTGTCTTACCCTCTTTGTGACCCCTTTTTCACCACTTTCCAGTCTCCCCATTTTCATTTCTTTCAAAGAAAATTGCGCGGGTGTGCGCCAGAGTAAGCACTGTTAAGCGGTTGTAAGCAGGTGTGCGCGGAGCTGAATGCCAGTGCGCATGCGGGAGCTCCGCGCTAATCAGCGCTAACCCGGTTACAACTGCTTAAAAGTGCCTTAGTCACTCTGATTGACAGGTCCTGTAGTCAGTTCAAAAGCAAAATAAAATCCCACTGTCCTGAACCCAGGACCTTGGAAACAGTAGTCTGCATGACCTACCACTAAGCCATGACTCTTATACAAGAGCATTGTGCTAAAATAAATATATCACGTAATAGTAGGAATGAATGTAAAGGGAATATAGGATGTGTAGTACACAAAGCATGTCATTCATACTTACTGTCAGAACTAGCGGATTTCCATAATAGTAGTGTGTGAACAGAAACAGCCGTGCTAGTGGGTAGCTAGTAGGTAATAATGTCAGTTTATGTACATATATAAATGTATGTATATATATATATATATATATATATATATATATATATATATATATATATATATATATATATATATATATATATATATATATATATATATAGTTGTAGGTGTCAGTGTGCATACACACTTACTACAGGAAACAGGAGAGAGGAATGGAGAAATGTGAATCTACAACACAGCCTGAATCATGAGAGAGATACTAACCTTTACACTCACAGAACAGTGTCCACAGCATACCAGCATGGTCTCCGCCCTTACAATCTGAAAGGGCAACGCCTATCTCACATACCCTTTTATAGCACTGTCTTGAAATCACAGTGAGAACTGCAATCAGTACACAGCTGGCTGCATGCAATTAGCAAATGCTGGCTTACAATTGGTGTAGAGGCCATCACACGGACTTATGCAGATACCTACAAAAGCATCCTGTACTCACACTCCACACATGCAATACATTCATTACACTATTTGGTGGCAGACAGAGAGAGAGAGAGACAGAGAGACAGAGAGAGAGAGAGAGAGAGAGAGAGAGAGAAAAAAACAACACAAACAACAACACACGGTACACAAACTGAGTTGAAGCTGTCAGCTGTGACAGTATTAAACTGTCCCAGCAGCAGCAGCAGCAGGGAGCAGTAGTAGCGGTAACGCAACCAGCTGTGACAAACACAGGTAATGTAAAGTAACAGGTTAATAGTCTGCATACTGTGAACCCTCCATATGTGTCATAGGTCTGTATCTATAGGTATGTCCATGTGATATGTTGTGTGCACGTAGTTCCACCAAAAGGGGATGACTATACATTACATGTCATTTAGTGTTAGGCCATGATCCTGGCAGCAGTTTTCCATTGCAGTGAGGCCTGTCTGTAGGATGTGTGTGTCAGCTGGTGTAAAGACTATGGCGCTTAGTTAGCAGTCATCTGGGAACTTTGTCATCCACAACCCGCACATGTTTGCTTTTACATCTGAGAAATAAATGCCAAACAAGAGGGGTCCTAGGACAGAGGTCTGTGGGATACCACATGTGACTGGCATTGAGTCTGACATGGCTCCTACAATATCGATATTATGGATTCTGTATGTCAACCAGTGTGCAACCCATCATGTGACATATGTAGTAACATGTAAGCTAATGAGCTTGTCTATGATGCCTGAGTGGAGTACTGTGTTGAAGGCCTTAGGCAAGTCCAGGTAGGCTGTATGGATTGCGTTGCCCTCATCAATGGCTGTAGTGACTGTTTTGAAAGGTCAACCAGGTTCAAAAGGCAGGATCAGCCCATCACAACGGCAAACTGGCTGGGAACAAGTGTCTGCAGGTACCCAATATCGCTGTATATGCGTCACATACTGAATCATTCCATAGCTTTGCATACCAGGCTGGTTAAGCTTACGGTGCGGTAGTTCCCAGGGTCAGTAGCGGTGCCTCCTTAGTGGAGTGGGACCACTGTTGCTGTATGCCAGTGTTCAGGTACATATCCTGTAGTACGGCCAAGGTTAAATATCAGTCTTATATGCGGTTGTATGTCCTCTTGGAGTTCACGTAGCACACATCCAGGGATACCATCAGGTCACATGGATGATGTGTGTTCTGCTTTGCTGAGGACGGCCCTCACCTGGACATGTGAGATGTTAGGGAAGTTACATTCAGCTGTGATAAGTATTTCTAAGTGTGGGGGAAAAGGAGGGGGGATACGTGCACCGAACCTGTCTGCAAGAATGTTGCCACTATCTGTGTGTTCGGTGAATGTTAATTAGGTGTGTATTAACTCAGAGCATATTTGAGGCATTTGGTCCATATGTGTAACATAACTGAAGAAGGCCTTGTGGTTATCTATAGTGTTTGTGGCCATTTCCCTCCCAGAGTAGGCCGTGGATGTTGTTATGAGAGACCGTAGCTTATTACCAGTGCTGACCACAGATGCCTTCTCTTAATGTGAATCTGCTCTGTCCTGCAGTAGCCTCCTTCTATCGTTATACAATCTGCCTTTGGCTGTGGTCCACTGGACAGGATGCCTAACCTTTGTGCATAGGGTCTGGGTTAGAAATGTGTGTGCATGTTCCATGCAATCTTTGGGATGTCCATGGGAAGCATTTGCAAAGGGGTCAGCCATGTGGGTTGTGGCTTCCACTGGCCCAGTGGGCTGCATGGATACCATCTCAGTCCTAAAAAGTGAATAACTGTCTAATCACATACATATCAAAGTAGTCTACTGTGCTGGTGGTGGTGGTGGTGGGATATGTATATCCAGGCCGAGTAACTTGTGTCCAGATCACACTAGTGGATTGCGTTCCACATACAGTACCTTGGTATGAACCCCCAGAGTGAGGTTGTGCATTGGACCCGTCGCAGTGTGCTGACCGATGGGGCATGCTACTATGTTGTATGGAATGTGGCAGGCATTGTTGCACAGGTGTTGGCTGAGCACTGATATCTGGCCATGTACTTGTGTATCCACCAAGAGACACACACATGCTACATATGGGAGTAGTAGTATATCACTACAGTTGAGTATCATGTATAGTATGTGTGCCATATATTGCTGACATAGTCTGCTGATATCCTGTTTGTGTTCTCTTCCAGGGACATGGCGCGTCAGCGTAATCCCGCCTACTCTGCAGCAGAAGATGAGGAGATACACCAGAGCCTGGTGTGGGATTATGACATACTGTTTTCCTGAACCAGCCAGAATCAGCAGGAGAGGGCTGCACTGTGGCAAGACCTTGTCCGTAGGGTAAATGACATTGGCACACATAATAGGACATATGAGCAGGTACGACATCACTGCAGTGATTTAATCAGAAATGTCCGTCAGCGTGCGTCAGGTATCCACAGGCAACAGGTTACCACAGGAGGTGGGGTGGCCACACATCCTCCCCTCACCAGACTGGAGGGGCTACTCCTAAGTGTTGTGGCTCCAGCCCCAGAACAGCAACAGCAATACACCTGCATCATGATGGAGACTGGATCCACATAGCAGCACGACATGGAGCGTGCAGGTAATATGCCATATGTACACTTGACTGTTCTGTACACTGCTAGTTTATGCATGTGTAAGGTGTGTCCGTGGTATGTAGCTGTCAACATAGTATGTAATTGTGCAGGTGTGATATTGGCAATATCAGCAGCTGATGTGTGAAAGGCAACTGGAGTACTACTGCATTGTATCATATGCAGTATCAATGGCACAGTTGTGCCCACTGACATTAATCTCCTCATATCTGCAGGTCCCTCCAGTGTTACAGCAAGGCAGGCCATCCATGCTGGTGAGTGTGTTTTAACAATGCCTATAATAGTTCTGATAGTGTTAGTAATACTAGTGTAACTCAGTAGTGCTCTGTGTGTATACTGCGGGGTGTGCATATGTGCATGTGTGCCTGTGTCCATGTGTGCACGTGTACATGTGTACATGTGTGACTGTGTCCACGTGTGCATGTGTGCATGTGTGGATGTGTCCATGTGTGCACATGTCCACATGTCCACGTGTGCATGTGTGCATGTGCGCATGTGTGCCTGTGTCCACGTGTGCATGTGTGCATGTGTGCAGGTGTGCATGTGTGCAAGTGTGCATTTGTGCATGTGTGCACATGTGCATGTGTGCATGTATGCATGTGTGCCTGTGTCCATGTGCATGTGTGCCTGTGTCCATGTGTGCATGTGTGCATGTGTGCATGTGTGCATGTGTCCATGTGTGCATGTGTGCATGTGTGCATAAGTGCATCACTGGTAACATTGTGTGGACACTGTAAACTGTGTTTCCTGTCTTCCTCCCACAGGTTCTGGTGCTGCTCTGGTGTCCTGCAGCAGGGAACCTGAATCTGGTGCCACAGGTACTGATAATGATGATATCTGTGTAATGGCACAGGAAGGTGTGTCAGGGTCTGCCATTGGTCAGCCAATTGACAGTACACAGCTGTCAACCCCATCATTGTGCACAGTCATCCTGCCAGTACATCCTATGTCACCATTGTCCATAGGTGATGGACAGGATACAGTGGGCATTGACCAGGGTAATGTGGTATCTGTGGCACATGCTTCCCCACACAGCAGCCATGGGCAGGGTCCTGCGATGGTACCACACACAGTTGCCCATGGGTTCTCGTGGGAGCATCCGTGGGCGTACTGCCTCTGAGGTCTGTCAAACTCAGCTATGTTTCGGACTGTCATGCAGGCACAGTCGTGTATGGAAAGGTACACCAGACAGGGTCGGAGGGAGCTGAGAGCATGTCGCACAGCCAAGACTGACAGTATGCGTGACATCGTGGATGCTATCCGTAATTTCACCGATGTCATAGACAGACGTTGTGGGGACATATTACAGCAGTTCCACAACCACATGTCCATGAGCCAGGGCAATGGTGGGCGGTTGCGGCATCGACGTGGCCGTATGCCAGCAACAGCAGCAGCTGGCAGTCGGCGCAGACGACAACAGGCCCGCGGACGCCCCCATAGTGCCAGCAGCAGCCCCAGCAATGCTGGGTCTGTGCTGTCATCGGAACGCCCCAGGAGACCACGTGCACGTGGCTCTGGACAGTCCCAACAGGGACCTGTGTCCAATCAACACACTCCCACTTATGATGACAGTACCCAGTCTGGCTTAGTACCGGATACGGTCTGTAGCACCCCTGCCAGGCACAGGTACCATGTCCATGCCCACAGACACTGATCTGTATGACCTGCCAGGTGCAGTCTGTGGCTGTCCACAAACTCCTGTATATGGCAGCCATGAGGTGGAACTGTGTGCGTGCATACACACTTGCGAAATGTTAACACCTAGGGCTACCACATACATGCACACACTGCACCAACAGTGCCCCACCCTGTACTGCTGTCCCTCACCAACACACTTACACACACATGTCAATTGGTGGTATCAGTGGCAGACTCAGGCATACCTAATTCACACCCTGTGCATATGATGAAACTGTGCAACCTCCTGCAATCTCCAACATCAGTGCAGGAACAGGTAAACACGTTGCTGATGCACAGGGTGACTACATAGAAGTGTATTAGTAGTATCATTTTGGTAACAGTACAGTGTGCTGATATGACTGTGTGTATATCCCAGCATGCCTGATGCAGTAACCGTATGACTGTCCTGAATTGTTATCTACACCCATAGTACATACCAAAGTGTAACAGCTGCACATTATTGCATACCGGTGGTAAGGATGTCAACAGATAGCCACATACATGGGTAGCACAGGGGGGAAGCTAATGCAAGTAGTGATACGCAATGATGGACATGTACACTAATGGTGGCAAGTTGCCCACAACGACTATGCAATGTGGATGTTTGCGCATGTTGATATGTGTGCAGTACCAATGTAATCCAAATCACAATTAACTATGACATAATATCAGTTCTACCATGGACATCTGAGCTGTGCATTCCTGGGTACATGCTGATAGTGCCTACATATTTGCACTGTTACCTACTGTTAGTGTTACTCTTTCTTTGTTGTACAATGGACTACTTCCAGCCCTGCTTACTGTAGCTTTGTTTGCATGCATGTTTGCTTGGGGTTCCCTGGAACACTGCTTCCACCTGCAATGCAGAGTTACAGTGCTTCTGTGGACTCCTAGTGACGTCTGCATAGCGTACTATACGTATGTCAAGTTTACACATGACAGAACGGCACTGTCTGTCCTGTTCGCATGTACGTTGCCTGTGACACATTGCACATGTCTTACCTGGCATTTACCCACGTGTGCAGTCATATATGCCAGTGCTATGAAATCAGTAGCAGTACACCCACACATACACACCTTCAGTATGTTGTTCCCCATTGGCCCTATGTGTTGGTAATCAACATGGCAATCACACTACTATGGTAGCATGTGCAAAGGTAACCTGTGAATCACCTCTATGGTCCAGTTGTGGTTTATGTGAGTCATGTGGCAATGTCACAGCTGCCACATGTATGCAGTCAACCCTCACCCCTGGCCAGGAATGTACAACACATGTGTGGGATGCCACCACATAGCCAATCTGGGGACTGAGCACTCTGAACCCAGTAATGCCATACCCTGTCAGGTGGCATGACATACTACAGTGACTACAATACCAGTCTGACATAGACCCGCACTGACAGAAATCTGAACAGACTGGGACATACTTGGAGACTCAGAATAGCATCCTGGCTGAGCAACACACACATCCGCAGCTGGCACACAGGCATACGTTACGTCGGAACAGAGCACATGCCACACATGGCACACACATCCTGTGTGCCACACACTCACAGCCTATAGGGCTACACAACACACCTACTACAGATGTGTCAGGTACCTCTCTTGGCCGCTGCAGTGGGGTCCTGCTCAACAGGCTGTATATGGTGAAGGTCACAGTGATATGCCTGTGGGGCACTATGGTCCACCACAACACACATGCATACAGGTCAGTCAGAGGCATGGACACATATGACTCAGTCATTGACCATGCCACTATGGATGACCTGAGACATACCTCCCTGGACTACATGATAGGGAACATAGAAGGGATCTCTCAGCATGTGGCATGGGCCAGTATGAGCCTGATCTTGGTTGCCATCATACCCTCACCAGGTATGCTACCACTATATGTAGGAAGGTCGTTCTATGTCTACATTCTGCTCAATCTCCAATGTCATTCATAGGGTATCCACTTGCTATCAACATGTGCTTACATGTTAGGGAAGCCACAGTGATTTGCGAGGGGCAGCTTGCACGTGACACCCATGGGCCATTGTATATTGGCGAAGCCCCTTGATACACGCATAGTGCCTTTTGCTGCAGGACACGAATTAAATAGCCACCTCCGCGGGTATCACACAGGATACGACACTAACAGTGATGCTACACAACACCAGCAGTGTTCATTGCAAGATGCATGCACTGGACACTGTCCTCAGCACTGTGAACTGCAATGTCTATGCAGTACCAGAGTCCTGATTCACGGCTCACAGGTGCAACCCATAACTGCCAGGTTATACCTCATACCATGCCTGTCGTCCCCTACACATGTAACACACATGGACAGGGGGGTGGTATCCTAAGGCACCACAGATACACACACCTCCAGGTTGTTGGCACAGCACAAAGCATCAGGGCCTATTCATGTGCAGCTAACAGTGTGTCGGACTGCCTTCTGGTTCATAGCCTGGCACACACAACCCTCCCATACACAGGAAACCCACCTATCCTCCATAACAACACTGGCAATATGACAGTCTCAAAAAATGTCTTTATATGGCTGGACTGCATCCAGCCAAACATTGTGCATGAGCATTACTGTAGCTACAACACACTAGCTGAAAGGTTCCCAGCATGTGGTCACTGAATTGCAGCGGAATAACATGTTACCACTCCCACAACAGGTGGGAACATGCAGCACCTGTACATCGACTGCATGTAGACTATATGGCCCAGACCAGATGTGTATCCCCTGCTGTAGATATTTTACCATATACAACCCACACTGTATAGACACATACCGCGTTCGGCCCCTGCACAGTAAGACACAGTCATATTATTATGCATTGTGAATACCATTTATTCACTTGAGGCACGTGTCAGACATGGTAACTACTGCAGGTCACAGGTATTTATGTGTATGTGTCACACACATACATCATGTGTGCATTGGCATTGCTGGTTTAGGCAATGGCATGCATTGTTATGCACAAAGACCCACACAAGGTCATAATGTGTGACACAACCACACGTGGCAGTTGTGGGTTTCCAAAACATACCTATCTGTACTCTGACAATGGTAATAGACCCAGTAGCGGAGAGCACTATTGGCATTACTGGCCAAGTAGCCCTTTTTGGCTGTGCTGATAGTGTGGTGACATCCCCTGTGTTTACTGGGGGAATATGCAGCATAAGGTGTATTGTAGTATTTGCCAAAAGGATCTGTTCTCTCATGCTTGCAATTACACACACCCTACTAACTCCATGCACACACACACACACACACACACACACACACACACTTGCAGGATTCATACTCCTACCTAGCTATGTCACGACACGTGAGAGAGACGCATTAGCGAAGTGCACTATTCAGATTACTTGGAGATTCCTCTTCTCCGGCTGTACTTATAGGGTGCTGACATCATCAGTGTTTGGAAAGGGTAATGTGCATCATGTAGTGTGATCTCCTGATTGCCAAAAATAACATGTTTTTCATACAGAATTGCACACACACAAACTCCCCACATGCAAACACACACACACTTGCAGGTTTCAAACTCCTACCTAACTATGTTATGACACTTGAGAAAGATGCTTTAGCAGAGTGTGCTATTCGGATTACTGGGAGGTGCTCCTTCTCCAGCTGTATGTATAGGGTGCTGACATCATCAGTGTTTGGAAAGGGTAATGTGCATCATGTAGTGTGATCTCCTGATTGCAAAAAAACACGTGTTTCTTACAGAATTGCACACACACAAACTCCACACATCCAAACACACACACTTGCAGGTTTCAAACTCCTACCTAACTATGTTATGACACTTGAGAGAGACGCATTAGCAGAGTGTGCTAATAGACTTACTGGGAGGTTTCCCTTCTCCTGTTGTATAGGGTGCTAACATCATCCGTGCTTAGATAGGGGAATGTGCATCCTGTAGAGTGCTTTCACAGTTGCCAAAAGGGACATCTCCCTCAGACAGACTTGCACACATACTAAACCCCCTCCACACACACTGGGCAGTTGCAGGATTCAAACCCCTACCTAACTATGTTACGACACTCGCATTAGCAGAGTGTGCTATTCAAATTACTGAGAGGTTGCCCTTCCCCTGCTTTACTTATAGGGTGCTGACATCATCCGTGCTTAGATAGGGGAATGTGCATCCTGTAGAGTGCTTTCACAGTTGCCAAAAGGGACATCTCACTCACTCAGACTTGCACACACATCAACCCCACTCACCCACACACACACACACACACACACACACACACACACACACACACACACACACACACATACACACACACACACACACACACACACACACTGAGCATTTGCATGGTTCGAACTCCTACCTACCTATATTATGATACTTGAGGGAGATGCATTAGCAGAGCACACTAACCAAATTACTGGGCATCTGGTCTGCACCTGCAGTATTTATAGGGTGCTGACATCTTTATTTCTACAGAGGTATGTACATCTAGTACTACCTGTCAGGTGGGGGATAGCATATATATGCATTTGAGGCCACCTACGTCAGGGTCAGATATGCACATCGCACTGGCAGGTTATGTTCTATACCATGCTTCATGACCACAGGACCTGTAACACACGACACAACCAGTCCAGAACACCACTCCCACATCCAGGACACACACTTTGCTTCCCTGGGAACAGTGCCGGGATATGCAGGTGTTCACATACACTATTCCAGTTGTTAACATCAGGTACAGGCATATTGTGGGAACTACTCAGGCCTCTACCACTTTACCCTACAGCCACTACAATTTGTGGGTCCATGTGCTATGGCAGAGCCACTCACCACAGCCACATGGGGGAATACATATTGCACCTGTCCATCTGCAACATGGGCACTCACTGTTCCACACCAGAGGTAGACCACCATTGTTGATATCTGACCATACCCACCTTTCCCTGGACATCCATATCCCATCCCCACCCCTAGACAAGGTTGTCACTGCAAACAAACTGTATTTAGCACAAGCAGACTCTACACTTGTGAAGACTGGGGTGGACGACTTCAAAGGACCCATGCTGGGGGACTATACTGGCCACTCTGCATAATCCTTGACAATTACATTCTATGAGCATGTGTAAGGTTTGCATTGATCATGCTATCCCACATATACCCATGACTGCTCCACAACAAGACACCTGTCAGGTGTACACCAGCCATATATGAGCCGTCCAACAGACAGAGTGAGCTAATACATTGCAGAGCTGTAGCCCACAGAGGGAGGACATCTGTGAACAGTACCAGCATGACACTTCATTCCCACATAATCATCACAACACAGTGTTGACAGTGGAATTGTCCAGACAATGCAGATAGGGCTCCCCTCAGTCTGTTATTGATGCCCAATTACTGTTAGAGGTCCTCAACAACCCTCTTCCAGCACACACCAACAACATGGCTGTGGCTTAGCACATTCAAACCCTGGGATCTCTACTGTGCCCCTGCTTTACAGAGGCACAGCTCACTAGCCTCACACGTTGCCTTATGTGACCTACTTTACAGTGGCACAGTAGCCTACTGTACTGGGGATGCAGATGCCAAGCACACTCTGGCTAAGCTGTCATTCCCTAGGGCAACAAGCCTAGTATTGACCTCTACACCCATATGTTCAATTGTCAGATGTACAATATTTGTTGTTCTGTTAGACTGTTTGCAGGTCTTTATTGCCATAGCATTCCCTGTTCCTATGAACAACTTGTGTATCTGTGGAAGATGTTTGAATATGAGGGCGATCCACTATATCACTTATGTCTCTGTAGTCATTTACTGTGTGCACTGGGCAGATTGCTTTGTTGTGGTTGGTTCCTGGAATGACACGTACAAATACCAGATATGTGTGGCTAACTGCTAAATGGAGATATGGCCTAAGTGTGTGAGCATGCCCAGTTCAGCCTTTCCATGGCATGTTGTCTGACATATGCCTCATTTATCAAAGTGTGTGAGCATGCCCAGTGTGATCTTTCCATATGTTGAACTCTGAAGTCCACCACATATTTGGGTGTGTGTGAACTTCAACAATATATCACGTTTATGGTTGTGTGTTGGGTGTCATGTTGTGTACTAACTGGCCAACTGCTTCATGTCTGCCACAACAGGGATTATACTGTGCCTGCAGGGATTGCATGGGATAATTTGCATACAGTTGTCAACATCCTTTCATAATGAAAACATATCCAAAGGAGGCTAGCACCAAAAAGAACACGACTCACCAAGTAGAATTGTACCAGTGGAGGAAAAAAAGCTCAGTTCTTTGCTCAAACACAGTTTTATTGTAAACCACCACGAGACAAACAAAAGGCAAAAACTCCAGGAAACCTAACACTGTAGTACCGTATAGTGTACTGGTTCAGTACTTTCACTGTGGTGGACAGTATCCTGGGCTTTAGTCCTATCACTGCTTGACATCTTCATAGTGAGCACAACAGACTGTGTAGGGGGCCAGTTGTGCACATATGACCATGTTGCATTATGTTCAGATATGGACTACCTACACCAGGCTTGTCCAACATTGGTAGTGTATTCCACAACATAGGTGGACATTGGCAAACACTAGCGATGCTCCCTAGGCCATTTCTGATGCTAGTCACAGAATGTGTTTGTCCTTCGACACACATTGTAACTGGAGTTTGCCATGACATATGTCATGGTTAGTATACTGTGCCTCCGTCTACCTCTGACATAACAGTGATACCCAGGGTTAACCTACCATCTCCCATCCACTCATCGGGATTCCTCTTGAGGGGTGTCGATAGGTGACTCTCTGGCTAACCTGTACTGGGAGTTTACTCAAGAGTGGGGGTGCCTTCTGTGTTATGGATCATTCTGTACAGCTTGTCCTATGTATGTTCAGTGCTGGAGTCCAGGTCTCTCATGTGCATAGCTCACTGCCATTCAGATTGTACAAGGTGCAGCATGTTCATTGATTCCAGCTTGGACATGGCTTCATACATCAGGCACAGCTTGCCTCTGGGTGGGCAGTATGGCAGTGTGTGGAGCTGCAGTTTGTTTACTCAGGCAACACATGGCATCTGATCATGCTCTTTGCTTCTCCTGGTGGGGTACTGTTGTGTACTTTACAGTTGATGGAGGTGTCTGCTGAGGTATATCCCACAGGGGCTATTGTAGTCAATTGTGATGCTGATGAAGGATGACTGCAGAGCCACAGTGACCTCCCCTTATCTACATCTGGCAACCTTCATGATTGCGTGGGTATATGGTATGTTTCTGCAAACACTACAGCCACATGTTTGTCCAATGCAGGATATCTATCACCTTGTGTCCCCAGGTCTCTCATTACATGTTAGGTATGTAATGGGTTAACACCTGTGTGGTAATTTGTGGGCACTTACTGCATATCCACGGTGGTTGTCTATACACAGTTCTGCAATTAGCTTGCTGACATGGCTATGGCTCCAGTTGTCTGTTTCTAGGTGGCCCTTTTGTTGGTTGCTTGTGTCAGCTGGGGGTCGAATATGGTGGGCTGTTTGTACTCCTCTGCATACATGTTCAGTCACAGTCCTTCCATGTTGGCCTGTACCTATGGGACATATATACGGAATGGGGGGGTCCCAGGACCAAGCCTTGTGGGATGCCACTCATATCTGCTTTGTAGTCTGACATGGATGCAGCATGTCTGACCATGTCAGTTCTGTCCTTGGTCTGGATTGCAACCCCTCTACTGACATAGGGGTATATATTTAAGCTGGTGAACATATCCATACTGAACTCGTAGGGTATTGTCTGGAAGCATATGCACGGTCCAGCTACGCTGTGTGGACCACAATGCCCTCATCAATGACCTTAATGACTGTTTCAAATGGGTCAAACATGTTTAGGGGCAGGATCTGCAGTTACGACAGCCACACTGTGTAGGGTCCGGTATCAGTAGGTCCATGGTAGCTTTATGTCTGCGGTACATACTGATCCTTTCCATAGCTGTGCAGACCAAGCTTGTCAGGATCCTGGGGTGGTAGTTTGCAGTATCCATTCAGGCAACACCTTTGTTGTGAAGGACCACTGTTGTTGTACACTGCTCTTTGGGTACATATCCTGTGTTAAGGCTGACATTGGGACATTGGGCAGTAGTGTGATTTGGCATTCCATTATTCTTGGAGTCCATGTTGGCCTCAGCACAGGACACCGTCACATACCTTTGCTGCTGTGTGTTTTGCTTTGCAGATGATGGATGTTACCTCAGCATCTGCAATGTCAGGGGACCAGCAGTCTGCTGGGATAGATATTTTTTTCATTCTGGGAGGGGGAGGGTTTGCACTGAACCTGTCAGGTTGTATGTTGGCAATATGTGTGTGTGTTTGGTATGTTGTTTGTAATATCTGTGTGATTCGGAGCATATCTGTGAATTCCCAACATGGTTCCTACCATCAGTTAAGTAAGCCTTGTGATTATCCTTAGAGTCCTGTACAATTTGTATCATCATAGGTTCATGGGTTCATACTAGGCTATCCACCCTAGGGCATTAGTAAGCCAAGCCAGAGTGTGTGTGTCTTTCGCCACCCCTTGCTATGTGACTATTATGGCCATTTATGATTTTCTTTACTGTGCCTCTGTCTGGACGTGACACAGTGAAGACCCCCAGTGTACATGTATAATCATCCATCCACTTGGCAATATTCCTGTTGAGGGGTGTCAGTGAGGGGCTCTGCCTAACATGGATTGGGATCCTGTTTCTGGGTGTGCGGAGCCTCTGGGTTATGTATCTGTCCCTCCAGCACATCCTATTTCATTATGTGTTGAGGCTGACATCTATCACTCTCACAGCTCCAATGGCTTTGATTTCCTGTGGTGGAGTATGTCCATTACTCCTGTGATGGACATGGCCTTGTACAACATACATACAATGCCTCTGTGTAGGCAGTCTGTGACTGCATTCAGCTGGGGTGTCTACAGCCAGGCAGCATATGACATATATTTGAGACCCTTTATCCTCTTGGTAAGGTACCTTTGAGGTCTTTCTAACCGCTGCAGGTTTCAGGTACGGTACATCCCATATGAGTCATTTTACTAGATTATGGGTCTGATAAGGGAACAGTGCAGGGGCACAGTGACCTCTGTTGATGTAGATGTGAATCCTTTCATGATATGGTGTCCAATATCGACAGTCTTCCTAGCCAAATTGGCATTGTGAGTGTCACATGACAGGTTACTGTTGACTTGTGTCCCTAGGTCCCTGATTACTCCTTGCATACATAATGGTTTACCACCTATGTGGTAATTTGTGAGTACCTTGTCTGGTATTTAGTGGGACATTCATACTGTCCAGTGTGTTCAGGATGTCTGGGTGGGGTTCTTGTGTGTGAGAGTGTGGTCTGTCACATGCTACAGACTGTACAGCAGTTTTGACTACACTTAGGTGCACATGGGTGGTCTCCGCTGCTTCGTGCATTGTCAGTTACCTGGCCATATGGGTGTCTGTGCTGCATATGGATACTCCCCCTCCTTTGATGTTTTGGTCCAGGTGTTGGGGCCATAACGCATGATATGTGGTATAACCTGGTAGTGCTGGTGTGCTATCAGTAGGTTTGCAGCAGGCTTCTGTCACTGCACAGACATCGATGTTCTCCATACTGGGAAGTGCCTCAGGGGCATGCATATTGCAGTTTACACATCTGGCATTGGTCAGCATTACCCTTATGTTTCTTACCACTTATGTTTTCTAGGGTGGTGGGTTAGTCTTTTTGGCCTTGCCTACGTACGGCTCTATGGAGGTGGCAAAGGCCTTATCCAGTATCCAGATGCCCAGGGGTAACACGTGCAAGCCATCCCTGGAACAGCAGCATGGCTTGTCATGCATGACATCTCAAGCAGACAGACATTAGACCCTCTTGGACTGACAGCTGTAACTGTGCCACCTGTTAAAGCTGATTATTCTGTGTTTGTACTGTGGCATCATTCTTGGTGAGGGTTGGATGCTGCAAACGGCCAGTGTCATACCGGCCTGGGGTACATACTCAGAGAGCTTATCCATGTCTCTTTTCATGTAGTCCAGGGAGGTACATCTCAGGTCATTCACACTAGCATGGACAATGAGTGCATCATATTTCTGCTTGCTTTGGGGTGACCTGCGTACTTGTCTTATGTGGCATATTGTGGCAGCCTACAGGCAGCTTACTGTACCGTTTCCCTTGTTCAGTCTGGTGAGTGGGACAACAGTGTGTCTGTCTATACAGACACCTATTACAACTGTAGCAGGCATGTTGTTTCTCCTTCTGGCCTGTAACTGTTTGGCACACCAGCTTTGTGTACTATGTGTTGCATGTGCTATGTTTGGAGGTTGTGGTTGCTTGGGATCTGCTTTGGAGGCTTCTGTTGGTGTGGTGTGTTTGTAATTAGGGCCTCCAGGAATCTTTTTCTGTGTTTATGTGTTTGATTTACAGTTGTGATAGGTCTATGTGGGACTGGGTTTGTGGTGTATGTGGTTACCTTCTCCTCCTGACTAGCTTTGACAGTACTGAGTTGGGGGAGCTCAGCCTCCGGTTTGGATAAATGGTTGCATCTCTCACATATATTTGTATTTATTGGGGGGAGTTGTGGGTTGTCTGTGTACTTGGGGCAGGTGTCACATTGCCTCTGGATTCACATATTCTACTTATTGTGGCTGGCCTTAGTGGATTGTATGTGTGGACATATTTTATTGCCATACTACTGATCAGTGATTACTTCCCTTTTTATGTTTGCTCTATCATGTAGTAGCTTCCTCATTCTCTTGCATGGTTTGGGAATGGCTAGAGTCCAACATGCCAGATGCCTGCATGTATGGCATTGTGTCTTGTTATTTGTGATTGCATACTCCAAGCATTCCTGGCTGTGTTCATGGAATGCCTGTATAACATGTTCTGCAGTGTGTCCCATATTCTGCACTTGCACAGGGCCTTTCATGGATTCCACATCGGTTTGGAGGGGTGCAACCTATGCTTTACACATGTTTTTCACTGTGGTTTTCTGGCCAGGGACTGTGGTCAGGATGTGTATATCCAGTGTAATTACTCTGTGGTCTGGTCTTACCAGTGAGGGATACACTTCTCATCTTGCCATCCAGTACACATGTTGCTGATTATCACATCCAGTATGCTTACCCCTCTTGAGGGAGTGGTACGTTGTTCCTCGGCATTTTGGTTTATGGATTCTGGGAACTTTTCTCCTACTGTGTTGGTGCTAGTATAATGCTCCCAGTGTATGTCTGGGTATTTTCACTCAAGCAATATAATGTGGTTTGGGGGGCTTGATATATTCATGTATTCCAACATAGGCCAGGTGCTGTTCCTGGTATTAGGACAGTAGTCTGCAGCAGGCTATATACTGGGAGGCAGTTTTAGCCATTGGTATTTGACCATGGCTAATCCATGCTGCTTCTTGTTGTGGTACCAACATGGGGGTGTCGTTATCCTTGATATTTATTGCTAGTCACCCTCCTTTTGTAGCTTGTTCCATATTTTGTGGCTGTACAGCACAGTATGAGGTGTAACCTGGTAGTGTTAGGGTGCTGATGTGAGCCTTGACCCAGCTTTCTATTACAGGACTGATATCAATATTCTCCATACTGTGTTCGTTTATACTGCACGCATCTTGCTGTTTAGACTTCTGGCATTGGGTAGCATTACATCTAGGTTCCTATCCCTTGTGGTACCTATAAAGGTGGGTTTGTGTTTTGAGACTTACCTATTCAGGGCATGCTGTGGGTACTGACAGCCTTTGCCAGTATCCATGGGGCCTGGACTGATAGGTGCACGCCACCCGTAGCAGGTGGTGCATCATGTCATGCTCCGCATGTCTTCCCAGGCTGAAACACGTTGGCTCCCCTTTGACTAACTGCATTACTTCAGCCAGTTATTGCAATTGATCATCCCATCGTCATTTTGTGGCTTCATGCTTGGTGAGGGTGGATGTTAGTCAGGGTCCTCAGGTGTGCATATAGTACATGGTGTTACATTACTTAACACATGGCATTCATGCCTCAGGTGGTGCTGCAGGGCTGCCTCTGTCGCATGCGCATATTACACTCCCTGTACATGTTTGTGAGCAGGTCATGTCATTTTAGGCATCCCTGTTAGTATTTGAGTGAGTCAGAGGGGGTATCATTCCCAGGGTTCCTACTGAGCCAGTGTATGTGCTATGTGTTGCCTCTTTGCCAAGGCCAGGGCATAC
This sequence comes from Protopterus annectens, assembly GCF_019279795.1. Taxonomy (NCBI): domain Eukaryota; kingdom Metazoa; phylum Chordata; order Ceratodontiformes; family Protopteridae; genus Protopterus; species Protopterus annectens. The sequence goes on from NC_056745.1 coordinate 592,636,647, forward strand.
TGGGCATTCCTCCTTCTGCCTACTGGGGCAGGCTCAGGTTGTTCCTCCTCTGAGTCACGCTCTGCCTGTGATGGCCTTGGCAATGGTGGGGGACTGTTTGGCCCAGCCCTATACTGGTCCTGCTGCAGCTGTTTTCGCAAGATCATATTATGCAGCATAGCACATACCATGACAATTTGGGTACATGTAGTTGGTGTGTACTGCAAGGCTCCACCAGATGTGTCCAGACACCGGAACCGTGACTTGAGCAGCCCAAACACACGCTCTATTACATTACGTGTTTGTGCGTGTGCCTGATTATGGTGTTCCTGTTCAGGTGTGTGTGCGTTTCTGATGGGTGTCATCAGCCACGGCTCCAGTGCATAACCTGCATCCCCCACTAGGTGTCCGTGTGGGATGTCCCCATTGGCAAATGTCTGGTACAGCTCCATCAAATGCCAGATGTGGGAATCATGGTAGCTCCCAGGGCAGCCAGCACACACATTCATTATTATGCCCTGGGCATCACACACGACCTGGCAGTTGATGGAGGGGAAGCCTTTGTGGTTAATTTAGGCCCTACCCCACTCACCGTCTGGTGCTTTGATGCGTATGTGCGTGCAGTCTATTGCACCCACTACCTCAGGGTATTCCACTATTTGCTGGAAGAGACGCATATTGCTGGCCAATACCTCACGGGCATTGGGGAAATATACATGATCACCGACATGTGCTGACATGGCATTCAGGAACTGGTGCAGTACCCTGGAGGCTGATGCCTGTGATATCCCCATCATATCACCAGTTGGTCTTTGGAAGGTACCTGTTGCTAGTATTCTTAGGCCAACACATACCTTAGTTTCCACTGGGATGGGTTCCCCTCTGTTGGTTCTGTGTGTGAGGCATGGCCTGCACAGCTCACCTATTTGCTGCAGGAGGTCTCTGTCCACTCTATAGCACTCTACTATCTCCAGCTCATGTAACCCATGGTAGGTGACCCTGGGCCTGTACACTCTTCTCCGTCTCCTCACTGTGGGTTGTCTGGCACCATCTGCATTGTCACCACCCTCAGCAAGTCACCTATGTCTCATTATGACAGCTATGGCAGCCCCTAACATTTCTGCTCTGAGTTCAGCTTTTTCAGTATTCACTTCTAATAGCTTACTCCTGTCTTGCAAGTGTCTCTTGACAGAAATATCCTGCACTGCTGTTTGCAGAGTTTTAAGTGCTGGGCTGGGCTACTATTTTGCCTGTGTAATTGCCTGCTTCTAATTATTTTCACCTGCTAGCTCCAGCAGTATTCCCTGCTAGCTTTCTACTAATTCTGTTGCTTCCTTTTTCCTTTCTGTTTCCTCAGGGGGGAGCAGCGTGCATACCAGCAGAAACATGCTCACAGTGGCTTACACACGCGCACACATGCTTACACGGTTCAGGATCTGCCTATTCGGGTTAAAACGCACGCACACCAGCGCAAACAGTTTTACAAGTCTGCCAACAGGCTCCCACATGCTCAGTCTGCCCTACACGCGTGCACACCATCGCAAACAGTGTTAAACATCTACCAACATGCTCCCACATGCTCAGTCTGCCTTACACATGTGCACACTGCCCTACTCGCGCTTCATGGCGTGCACACATGCGCATGCACGACCAGCAAGAAACTTTGGTGTAATTAACAGTGTACACCTTCCATTTCTTGACTTTCCCATGCTTATCTTGTGGCACTCCTCTTTCCCTGATCTGTGTCTGTCATCTGCCATGTTACACTGACCTCCAATGAACTGTATTTCTTTCTACCATTCCTCCCTGTGATGTCACCTATCTCCTACTCTATTCCTCCCCCTTATGTATCTCTTACACTACTCAGACTGTGCTCATTTGCTATGTGACTGTGGGATTCAGTATCCGAACCCTCATTTACATGAGATTGCCTACTAATGCTTAGTTACATGTCTTAGACTCAGCTTCCCCCCTTAGCAACCACTACACGGTGGCCATGTTGTTTTTGGTCTGCTGGTCCCTGCATTGTCATTCCTTGTATTGCATAAAACCCACATTTGTGGGTTTATAACCTTCATTTTTATGTTTTATACAGCGCAACCCGTTTGCGCGGGGCTGCGCTGCGTTTAAACATCGTCGATCGCCGAAAAAAATATATATATTTTTTTTAATTTTTGCATCGGGTTACCTTTCCAATGGCCACATATTTGGCCATTGGCATGCTGCCTGACACATATGCACCCTTTATTTGGAGCTGACATGGCTCCATTGTGATTTTTGCAGAAACATACTCAGTTGTCAACTGAGTACATTTCTGCAGCTAAAATGTCTCTTACACGGGCTGGTTTCTGCTTCATGGATTGCTAATACACCTCATTTGCATACCTTTCAGCTACAAGTGAGGTATTTAGCATATCCATGCCCAGTCTGTGTAAGAGACGTTTTAGCTGGTCTCTTACACGGAGTTTCGGGCTGTTCCTGGATCGCGAGGCTTGCATGGAGTGTTACACACCTCTTACACTCTGTGCAAGCCTTCGTGAATCCTGCCCTTACTTTTTCTAATTGTACTCATCATCATAATAAAAACATAGTAGCTCATCAAGCTAATGATGTTTGTCAAAGAGTATTTACATTTGATTGTAATACGATGAAAGTTCAACATATAATTAAGAAGCATTCATCCATTTTGTCACATGTTCCGGAACATAAAGCTCTAAATGAAAAAGCCCCCTTACTAGTAGAACTGGAATGTATGCTTGTAGTAGATGTAACTTTTGTAAATTTATTTACACTGATAAAACTATTATTTATCCTTTATACAATACCCAGTTTACTTTGAGGGCATATGGTACCTGTGAGACAAGAAATTTAGTTTATTTGGCCAAATGTCAGCGTTCTGCATATTATATTGGTAAAACTAATCAGCGTTTAAAAGACAGAATATGCAATCACTTATCTGAAATAAAAAGAGGTGTTGAAAATAATGCTTTGTTTAAGCATATTTAGATTACAGCTGATACACATTTTTAAATTTATGATTTACTGAAAATGAGGAAAATAAATGGATTTTGGATTTTAAAGCACATTACCCACCTGGTTTAAATGAACCTTTTAGTATCAACCCCTTCTAAAATATTTGCACAATAGGGTAAAAGAACATATTTATATGTTTGATTTTTATCATTTAATTGTTTAATTGGTACAATGTTTTAATGCCATGTGACTTTAAAGGTATATACTGTAAGGTGTGTTTTTTACTATTGGTTTGTCATTACCTGAGGAAGTGGTTGTGAATGTGAAAGTTTTACTTGCATTAAATTTAATCCATATAGCTCATGGCTCCCAGACTGCTTTTTTGATTGATTTTTACTGACTTTGGTTTGTCTGGATTTATGTCTCAGGTTTTTGTTTTTTTCATTATTAAAAAGTACTCATAGGTTGTGCCTTCAAAATCCACACTTCCCAAATACATTAAATATTTTTAATATATGAAATATGTTAATGTATCAATATTGCAATGTAACATCAGAGCTGTAAAGGAGTGCCATCACTGGCTTGCTGTAATCTGTAATCAGTATGTTTGGACCTTGCATATATTCAATGTATGCCTATATCAAGGATTGCTTACTGCAGTCTGTAGTATATTTTGCATCTGCTAGAAGCTGGGTAGTCTGAATACTAAACAAAGGTATTTGTTAGGAGTTTGTAGTGTTAAAAGTAAATGTAACAGAATAGAGTGAGTTTATCACCATGAAGAACTGACAGAATTTGAAGGAATTAGTGTGGCACACAATTCTATGCATCATCCATGCAGTTCATCACGGGTGATAAACTCATTTCTTCTGCCCCTGCACCTGGAGGAACCCATAGGACTGTCCTCCAGGGCAGAACCACCTGTGGGGTCAGGTAGTGCAGGGGCAGTTGAGGGGGTATTACCAGGTACTGCACCAGATATGCTGGGCAGCAGTGCTGTAGCCGGTGAAGTTCCGGGCAGGTGGATCCTATGGAACAGTCCTACCCCACTGTGCTGTGGAAAAATAAAAAAAAAAGCATTAAAATAGTAAACATACACATAAAAAAGAGAGAGAGAGAGAGAGAGAGAGAATGTTTGATGTGAAAGAAGAAAGGCAGAACATTAGAAATGTCATATGTGACATACAAAGCTTTGGACCAATTATTTTATTCTCTTTTGTTACCTTTACTTTTAACACATCAAATGCCTCTAACTAGTTTCTTCCTAAGCTTTAAGACTACACAGTTTATAACAGAGGCAAACTAGAGTACAGATTGTAGCCACCAATCCTTGATGTGTGCATATATTGCACATATGTATGTTCCAATTAGACTGATTACAGATTACAGAAGGTCATTTGTGCCACTGGTATAGAAGTATGAATTTACATTCCAATAATGATGAAAACATAACAGAACTGTATATTTGGGAAGTGCAGTTTTTGAACGCACAACTGATGACTACACTAAAATGCTTATTTTATCCTACAGATTACTGCATGCATACTTTTCCTTTTACAGTTTAAAGATGCTGTTTGACAATATGTCACCATTGCTTTATGCTACAGACTAAGGCATGCATAATTTCTTTTTCAGTTGGGATATGCATGTTCAATTTGATACATATACATGTTCCAATTATATTGAATACAGATTACAGAAAGTCATCTGTGCTACTGGTATAGAGGTATGAAGTTACATTCCAATAATGATGAAAACCTAACAGTATTGTATATGTGGGAAGTGCAGTTTTTGAGCCCACAACCGATGACTATGTTAAAATACTGTACTGTTCTTTTGTCCTGCAGACTACTGCATGCATACTTTTCATTTTACAGTATAGAGATGCACGTCTACTTGAGAATATGGCACCATTGCGTTGTACTACAGACTACGATATGCATGGTTTCCTTTACTTTACTATTATTTTTATAAAACTACTATTTAGATAGTACTGTTCTGATGCATATATACCACATGCTACTAGCATGTGGAAAACACAGAACAGAACACCATTATGAATATCAGTCTTGACTATATTCAGTTTTTAACTCTTACAATTACTGAATGAAATTGATACTTACACATCTGTGAGGTGTCCTCTGTCCAACATTCCCTGATCCAAAGCTCAAGGGTATCCCGCTTCCTCCTCCAGAGGTCATCAAAATGATGTCTGCATTGATCACCTGTGTGGCGGATACCTGTCACACTGATTAACACCCTGGCAACATTATTCCAGGCTTCATATTTATATTCCAAGACAGAATGATCCTGCTGCAGCAACCTGGGCCCATGCTCTCTAACTAGGAGTCCAACAAAAATCTTGGCTTCCTGGACACCCTAATCCTGTGCCAGAAAGAGCACACCCTCTCCAGCAATTGAAAACATGCCTGCCATAGTTCAAGCGGAATGTCTATTGAGCATTTCCTGCCACTTGCAGTTTATATGGTGCTGTTTTTCACCTATTCCACATCTTGCACTTACTGAGAGTGCGCTCATTTTGAAATTGCAGCATTTAAAAATGTTGCACATAAGATAATGCACAAACGTGGTAGGTGTGAGTGTGCACTGTCAGGCACCGTGTTTGCTCAATAGTAAGCGATACACAACAGTGGTGAACAAAGCAATTTCTAGATGATTAGGTATGTTGGCACTTGTATAAATGGGCTAGTCAATTTTATCATATATATGGTTCTCCTACACATGCAGCTATTACAGGAAAAAGACTGAAAAAACAGTTGTGTATCTTGCCCTTTTTTCTATAATTTGCGCTATCATAACAGTAAAACAAAACTTGCACACTCTGTGCTAGAACCCCATACCATCTGCACTTCACCCCTAGACTTAACAGCTGCTGCCATGGGATTAGTGAACTGGATATCTGCTATCTTAATAGCTATTGTAAGATTCTTGCTGTTAACCATAGGGCAACGCCACTTACCGTGGTTGCACAATGCACAATACTAATTGAATGCATCTGGTTCATATGTGTGGCTGTCTGGATTCTGTCTACAACCTGGGTGGTCTATTTCTCCAGTATGTCCACTGATGTATTTTGCACATACCAGATGAGCATAGCTAAACATGTTTATGCCAAGCGGAGCATCGCTGGCAATAAAAAAAGAAATAAAAAAAAAAAAAAAAAAAAAAGATAAAACACATTAATTAAAACACAAAAGGCAGACTGTCCACAGTTTTGCAGAATGTCAAGATATTTGCATCAGATATTTGGCCTTTTCCTTGTAAAATTGATGGTTTATTGTGAAATCACTGAAGACTGCAGTCAATATATTATTACATATATATTTGTATTCCATACCTCATAAGTTTCAGAAAATGCATCCTTCCCCTTTGTCCTGGAATGATACACATTCATTGTACAGATTTCATGGCCAATAACACCAGAGCAAGCCATGAAACCTTCCCTACGCATGCTGCACATCATTAATATTCATGGTGCAAGATTGCGCAATGCCACATGATGGGCAGTATCATGTACTCGAATACACTTCATGTAAGCTCTGAGCAGAACCTGCACAGAGTTTATTGAATCCATCACATTAACATGTAGATCTGAGTGGAACAAAGTTTTTGGATGGGGCATGGTCCATAAGGTGCAGTACTATAAATGGAAAAGGTCTCATTACTGACATATTGTCTCAGTGAGACAAGCTGTTATATTAAGTGAGTGTGTGTGTGTGTGTGTGTGTGTGTGTGTGTGTGTGTGTGTGTGTGTGTGTGTGTGTGTGTGTGTGTGTGTGTGTGTGACAAGTGCTACAAGATTTTGCCTGAACTTTTTAAATACTATATGCATGTTATGTGATCCTCAACAAACTGTTTATCAGCTTTTGCTTGCCACATGCTTATGCAAATTATATTTATTTCAGTATTCCTTTCCTGATTTAACATATTCCATTTCCTTACTGTATACAGTTAAACTTTTTTTAAGAAACATAGCTTTGGACAAATAGCAGAAAACTGAAACAGAAGTTAGAAAAGTTCCAGAGGTATAGGTCACAGATTAGACAATGCCAAAACATGCAATAGGCAATAATAGGAAGTCACTGTACATGTGTTTTTAACTGTTCTATGAGTTTGACTGTGTTCCTAACATTGTCCCTTCACTGCTTGGTAGTATTTAATAAATATGTAGTATTAAAATCCAGGGATTTAAAATGAGCAAAAGACCATCATAAAAAGCTAAATCACAGACTTTAGTCCAACTAATTCTACCATCCTCACCTGGTTGATATGGCTAGGATATGGAAAATGTCCAGTAACATAAAAACTGAATACTTATAGGCAGAATCTGAACATAAGAAGTAAATGCAAATCCAAAATAGAAGAAGCTGAAAACATTGCAAGTAACTTGATTGTGAAAGTTTGCAATCACCCGAATATTAAACTATAAAGAGTTTCTTATCATTATTAGACTAGGAAGGAATGAATATACAATGGCATGCAGAGTTCCTTTTTACCAGGTTCTTTTAACTATAACACATATTTCAATATATAATTTTGCATTTAAAAATTACATTTTTTTACTTTCTGCCATGCAGAAGACGTAACCATTTTGTTTTCTTTTTCCTCTCTTATTTATTTAGAGTGTGTGTGTGAATGTGCCCTAGTTGTTATATACTGGTGGCTAGAACAAACTCATGGTGGTGTGGTAGGGAATACCTCAGGCTTGAACCCTGTACCTTGTATGCAGGTGTTAAGGACCTGAATTCCCTACCCACCACCATTTGTAAAAAGAAAAAATTGTTTTTGCCTCATATTTAATCTGATCTGTTCCTCATAATATCTGTGGTTTCTAAATGCTGCAATGCTTGATATTTGATAGTGCAGTGGTAGCATTGTTGCCTCACAGCTTCAGGTTTGGTTCTTGGCTGGGGTGCCTTCTGTGTGGGGTCTGCATCTTCTTCCTGTGTTTGTGTGGGTTTGCTTTTGTGTCCTTCCATGTTGCAAAGACATGTCTGCATTATTTCTTCCTGGGCCTCTGCTGAAAATTGTTTTTTTGTTCCAAGTCAGACTGTCCTGATTAACAAATGTTAAATAAAATTGACAGGCATTTGAATTTCAGACTTCAGGTTTCTGAATGTCTGATTTCTTGAGTATTTGATGGTGCAGTGGTAGCATTGTTACCTCACAGCTACAGGCTTTCTGGTTTGATTCTTGGCTGGGGTTCCTTCTGTGTAGAATCTGCATCTTCTCCGTGGGTTTGCTTTTGTGTCCTCCCATGTTACAAAGACATGTCTGCATTATTTCTTCCTGGGCCTCTGCTGAAAATTGTTTTTTTGTTCCAAGTCAGACTGTCCTGTTAACAAATGTTAAATAAAATTGACAGGCATTTGAATTTCAGACTTCAGGTTTCTGAATGTTTAATTCCTTGCATATTTGATGGTGCAGTGGTGGCATTGTTGCCTCACAACTATAGGTTTTCTGGTTTAATTCTTGGCTGGGGTGCCTTCTGTGTGGATTCTGCATCTTATCCCTGTGTTTGTGTGGATTTGCTCTGGTGTCCTGCCATTTTACAAAGACATGTGTCTGCAGTATTTCTCCCTGGGTCTCTGCTGAAAATTGTTTTTGTTCCGTCAGAAGTAAAATTGACAGGCATTTGAATTTCAGACTTCATATTCTTCAGAAAATACATAGTAACACAACCTTTTATTCTAGCAATTTTCTAAGTTTATAAGATGAATATTTGAAATTTAGCCTTATTTTTGGGACTGTATTACCCCATTATTGGCTTTGTCCAGGATTTTTGTGCTAAGGTTGACAGCTATGGCAAGAACTGAATTCACTGAATATGTTTGAGGGCTGTATTCCCTCATTACTGGATTTTCCCAGGTGTTTTGTGCTAAGAGGTTGACAGCTATGGTGAGAACTAAATTCATTAAATAATAGCCATTTAAGTTTCAGTCTTCCGCTCTTTCATAAAGCAGCTGATGTGGCGTAGTGGTATGTTGCTCTGACTGTTTTGCACAGGGACCTTGGCAGTAAAATGTATGGTGGTAACACAGCATTTTTCTTTCACAAAGCAGGTGATTTGGCATAGTGGTATGTTGCTCTGACTGTTTTGTGCAGGGACATTGGTAATAAAATGTATGGTGGTAACACAGCATTTTTCTTTCGCAAAGCAGCTGATTTGGCATAGTGGTATGTTGCTCTGACTCTTTTGCACAGGGACCTTGGCAGTAAAATTTATGGTGGTAACACAGCATTTTATTCTAGCAACTTTCCAAGGTTATACAAGCAATGTTTAATGTGTCCCTGGTTTTTGGGCTTTTGACCCCCCCCCCCCAATAAATTTGGCTTTTTTCAGATTTCTTGTGTTGTGAAGTTGAGATACAGTTGAGTATTGAGTAGATTTTACAAGGAGCTGAGAGCTGCAGGGGAAGAGAAGTTTAGTGCTGCTTATGCTAACTCAGCTTGCATTGTTAATAGCACAACAGGTTGTGTACTTACTTTTGATGCAGAAGGTTGTTGGTTCTACTCCCACAAGGGGTGAATGCTGCCATCCTGAAAAAGTTAAGATACTAACTATGAGCCTGTTATCGGTTTGCTATCTATTTCCTATTGCATTATTACTAGCTTATCATTTTTAATGTAATATAGGCAATTTATTCCTCAGGGACATCAGACACTTTATTTTTCGATGAAACCATGAAATATAAAGGTGTTTGCTAGCAGCAACCTCTTCATTAGTTAAAGATTTATTTAATGTGGAATTATTTAGATGACTTTTTTACTTCTTCAGAGATTGTGCATATTTACTGATAATGGTGGACTGTAGAATTGTTCATATTTACTGATAATGGTGGACTGTAGAAGTTTGAGTATACTCTTATGATGGAAATGTTCTGAACTGGGCAGTTTTGTCATTATGGGTGCATGCATTTTGTTTCATTGTTTACTGGAAAGATGTTCTGAATTGGGCAGTTCTGCCACTGGTAAAATGTATTTTCTTTGAATGTGGATTTCAATGCTGTTTCAATGAATGTGAGTTTCAAGGGCAGAGAAGTTTTAATGCTAAGTTTGTTTAGCAGATGTCTTAGTGTTTGTGCTGTAAAATGCAAAATAAAACTTTCAAATGAAGTCCAAATCATCATAGAAGTAAATTGGTATGTACATTAGTGTTTATGGTAAATGGAGTGAAATAGCCAAGTAATGGATCATTGGAATGGCTGCAGGGGGAGGCTGCATTCGACCATGATTTTGTGAGGGGGAAGGGCGGCAAACTTAAAGACAGCCCCAGCTGAACTATACCTCCCAACTGTCCAGATTTTCAAAGAATGAATAGATTTTCGCTTCTTATTTTTGGTTTGTTCCTCATAAAATGTGTGGTTTTCTGGCAAATCATTTAGGAATTAAGTCACTAAATACTGACACACTGAGTTTCAGACTTCATAACTTTCAGAAAAATGCATGCTGTACTATCAACTGTCTCAGTTTATACAAGAGCAATTTTTAGTACTGTTTATATGTTCCCCCAATATATTTGGCCTTGTCCAGATTTATTGAATTAACAGGTTGAGAGGTACATGCAAATAAATTGCTTTATAGAATTAGGCATAGCAAAACCTCTCAACTGTCCCTTATTTTGGCTCAAAATGTTGCTCTTCCCCCTAATAATCCCTCCGCAAAATAGCAATTTTGGAAGAAAACGTGGAGGGTTTATAATTAAGAAATAACTGTAATAATCAGAGTTATAGATTACTTTTATTTCAGAAATGCATGTAGATTCTTTTATTTTGTCAGCTGCTCAAGTTAGCAGTACTAATATTAAAGTGTCCCATCTTTGACAGGTTCCCAGCTGTATTGTGTGGCTATTTTATATTTTTACATCATATTTTTGGTCCATGTTTCATAAAATTGTGGTTTTTTTTTGGCAAAATTGTGTTTTTTTTGGAAAATTAGTGACAAATCATTAAAGACTGAAGTTAGAAAATAATGACAAATATTTGAGTTTCAGATTTCATACTATTCAGAAAATTCATACTAATGCAAGACCTATTCTATTATCTTTCTAAGTTTATAAGAGCAATATTTAAAAATTGTATTTATTTTTGGGCCTTTGTCCCACTTCTTTGTATGGCTTTGTCCAGATTTCTTGCTCTGAGGTTGAGAGGTATAACAAATGTGTCAGGGCCATCACAGTCAGCCAGAGACATTTCAAATTGTGACATACTTGTTGCACCCCACTCCCCCAGGTAGTGACTCTGGATGTGTCGAAGCAAGGCAAGGAGTAGTTATGCAGTGTAAATGTGCAGAGTATCCTCCCCCATCCAAGGTAGACACAAGTACTAGGGCTTTTCATCTGTCCTTGATTTTTTCAGAATGGTCTGGTTTCTGTCATATTTTTTGTACTTTTGATTTATGCTTATTACTCAAAGTGCCTGTTGCTCTGTGTTTAAGTAGCAATACTTTAATGACCATCAGGTAAGCTTGGCTGAGATCGTAAGATGCAAGTAAGCTTTAATAAGCATACTGTTAAAGAAGTGCCAACATTGAAAGCCTTTCTGTTGTTGCCATGTAGAGAATACTTAACTAGATAATGTATAAGCCTTGGATATTGAAATGCATATGACAGTATTTGTAATAAAGGACAGGATTACATTATTTTAAGAAGCTCATTACACTTGGAGACTACCAGTCATCTCTGCAGGCTTTACCCGTAAACTAAACAGAATGCCAGTTGTGTGGTCCGTAACCTGTACAGTAATCCTTTTAAGGAATGTATCGTGAGCTTATTTCTTGTTTGCTTTTCATTTTTTACTTTGATCATGTTTTCCCCATGAAACAAGTAGATAGTTGTCAGGCAGCAGGTCTTTTTTTGGATAAGAAACATTTTTAGAAGTGGGGGCATCAGAGATTTCTACTTTCAGCATGTGACTTGGTACTTTAATAAAGCTGAATATAAATTATAATTAGAACTGCAGTGCAAGAAGTGGTTTGAGTTGAGTGCTGTTTGTTTAACTTATACTTGATTTTGACTGGCATTCCATTAATGTATTTAAAAAGTAATTTATTTTTTCATGCCTCACAACCTTTTTGTTTCCATCTAGATATTAAGTAAGCTGTCATGCAGCCAATGCATTGAAAAATTTTTATTCTTCTACACATTATTTTGTCTTGATTGGACTCTCATAATGACGGTTTGGCACCTAGGGCAGTGTACTTAGTTAGCTTTTGTGGTTTTGAGCATAGCTCCTCCCCTTTCTACTTGGACACACCCCTTCCCATTGACCCCACCCATTCAGCTGTCTCCTGCCACCCCCCTTTGATTTGAAGTCACCAGCCGCCACTGCACACACCTCAACCTCTAAGTGCAAGAAATCTGATCAAAGCCTAAAGTAAATAGGAGCAGATTATAAATATTGCTCTCATGAACATAGAACATTGCTAGAATAACAGGATTTATGTTAGTATGCATTTTTCTAAAATATATGACATTTAAAACTCAAATGTCTGCCATTATTTATCAACTTCAATGCTTTTTAGGAGGACTATGGGGCAAAATCTGGACATTCTCCAAAAACCTCGACAGCTGAGGGGTATGCTTCCTCCTTCTTATACATACATACAGACACACATACACACCATACCTCTCAATCTGTTAACACAAGAAATCTGGACAAAATCTGTTATAATGTTGGGGATAAAGGCCCAAAACTAGGGACACATTAGAAAGTTGCTAGAACAAAAGGATTTATGTTAGAATTAAATTTTCTGAATGATATGAAGTCTGAAACTGAAATGCATGTCATTATTTATTAACCAACTATATGGGTGGTGGTACTGCGGTAGCATTGTCGCCTCACAGTTAGACGTTGCCCATTCGATTCTCAGTTAGAGTGTCTTCTGTGTGACGGCATGCGTCAACGGGCGTTCCTTCATTGAAGGTTGTGCGTTAGGCCCGGCAAGCCAGCATGTAAAAATCTACTGCCAATCATTAGCGGACCGGAGTTCCGCTGTGGCGACCCCTAACTGGGAAAAGCTGAAAGACACAAACAATTCAGATATAGTTGGTTGTCTCAGTACTCACCGTGGCTTGCATTTTCTCCTCTCTTGAAAGGCCCACTCTGCTTAACTTGTGTATTATTTCCTCAGTCACTTCACCGTGTGTTGCAAGGCAGCTTCATCACTAGTGTGTGCACAAAATATAATGCCTTCAATGAGTCTTGCAAGAAATCACATGCAGTCATCATGGCGCAAAGGTTTTATTGAAGATGCTTCCAATTTTTCTCATACACGAACACGACAGAAGCCAGAAACAGCTGTTATTCCACAGCTAGATGCAGCAGTAGCAAAACAAATTGCAGAGAACCAACATAAATTGGAACCAATTGTATCTACCATTATTTACTGTGCAACCCATGACATTCCTCTCTGTGGAAAAGAAGGCTCTGGTGGAAATTTGTGTTTCTTGTTAGATTTTTGTATTGAAGCTGGTGACACAATACTGAAACAGTACAGTAAAACAGCTGCAGGAAATGCTTGGTACACATCCCTTAGGGTGCAAAATGTGCTGTTGGCAGAATACGAACACGTACTTCAAAAGGAGATTGTTTGTGCAGCAAACAGGGCAGTTGGATTTAGTGTATTGGCAGATGAAACTGCAGATATCTCAGACATTGAGCAGTTGTCATTGAGCATTTGGTTTGTTGATGATGATTGTATTCGAGAAGAGTTTGCGGTTTTTGTTCCCATTGTTGTGAGAGATGCACAGTCTGTATCAAATGTCATTGTCATTGAATGCATAAAGTGCGGCCTAGACCTGGAAAAATTACTCAGACAGGCTATGACGGCTGCTCCATAATGGCAAGCATCCAGAATGGTGGTCAGGCAAAGATTCGTGAAAAGTATCCAAAAACAGCCTTTATCCACTGCGCATCTCACAGACTAAACCTTGTAGTCAATGATCTGAATGATGTTCCTGAAATAAGTAGTGCTGTTGGTGTTATCAAGAAGATTATTTTTTCCATGACAGCCCAAAACGATGAGCATTGGCACCAAATATACCTCTTTTGTGTGAGACATGATGGACTGAAAAATGTAAATCCATTTGTGTGTTTAGTCAGAACTTTGAGAAAATATGTGACTGCCTGGCTGATCTTCAGAAGAGCTCTGCTGGTGAAACCAGACAAAATGCACATATGTTACTCAGCGCTTGCTCTTCGTGCACGTTTCTTATTTTCTCTTCATTATTGCAAATTACTCATCAGTTCTTGAGCCTGTTGCCCAGATGTTTCAGTCTGTTCAACTTGATATAGTAGAGGCTCAACAACACATCAACAGACTCATTGAAATATTCAAGGAGCACCGCAAACATGCTGAAGAACACTTTAGGAATGACATTCTCAGTAAGGCAAAATCACTAGCAGATAAATTTAGTATCGAGTTAGTGTTGCCAAGGATTTGCAGTCGACACACCGAGCAAACACAGTAGGCGTGGATTTTGAGAGTTATTACAGAACAAGTATTTATATTCCCTATCATGACTCATTAGTTTCTTCACTGACATCTCGCTTTTCCACCATTAACACTGCTCAGTTCAACTTATTTTATCTGCATCTTAAAATGATGCAAAACCTACAACGTGAAGAATTCTGAAAACGAATTGCCATCAGTAATGAACTATATCATATTGCTACTATATCTGAATGATCGCTTCTTGTCTGACACATTGGCTTTGAAGTTATAAGACAACCTAAAATCTCTGATGGGCTACTACTACCTTTGTAGTCAATATCTTGCATATCTTCTATCAATGATGTTACTGAACAAAAACAAACAAAAAAAAAAGTGTCAGATATGGGATTAAAAAAAAACATTTTCTGATGTGTTTCAGCTACACCAATGATTAACATGTGCATCATGCTAACCTGGACAACAACAAAAAATAAATACATAAAACTAGTTGCTTTTTGCTTTTGTACATGTTTATGCAAAGAAAACTTAATACTGCAGTAAGCACCATTATACCTCTCAACTGAACAGATTTTCGCAGAATGTCCAGATTTTTGCCTCATATTTTTTGTGTGTTCTTCCTAAAATCTGTACTTTTCTGCCAATTAGCTGAGGGTTGAAGTCATTAAATAATGATAAACATTTGAGTTGGAGTCCACATCCTTCAGAAATGTCATGCTAATGCAAAACCTATTGTTCTATCAACTTTCTAAGTTTGTAAGAGCAATATTTAAAATCTTTCCCTACTTGTTCCCCCATCATTTTAATCTTTGTCCAGATTTTTTGCTCTAAGAGGTTGAGACTGAGGTATGAATTCTGGATAGTAATGTGTGTTTTATGCACAGTCTTCACAGTTTCCCTTAAAATGTCAATGAATCTCACATAAACTTGTCTATATTCTCCTGCTTTGACAATCTGGCTAGTGCTTTTTAGTTTTTCCTTTCTTGTCTTATCTTTAGTACATCTTCAACATTATCTCTACTAAACATACTGTATGAACAATCATATGTTACTACCTACTGTACTTTTAATTGTATATCTAAACCATTATGCTTTTGTAAATATCTTATGCAATCATATATCTGCTATATTTTATAACTGTGTAAACCACAATGCTCACGTAAATATCTTATGCATAGTATGTTAGCAATTGTTCTGGAGCTTTTCTCCCTGAGCCTCTGCTGAAAATGGACAGCTTTGTCCAGTCGGACCTCCCTGGTAAACAAATGTAAAATAAAAAAAAAATCTGACCTTTATGTGGATTCAAAGAAAAAGAAAAGTACATCATGTAACAGAAACCAAACAATGGTTTTCTGTGAATTTACTACACTATTCTGTAACTGAATGCACATTACTTAATGTTAACTGAAAAAACAATTAAATAAAAATACAGTATGACAGGGGAAGAAGATAATGCTTTATGATTTGTAAACTGCTCATAACTTGTTACAATCCTTGAAGTGTATAAAATACCTCTTTCTAACCTTTAGAGTCTAGAAAACAGCTTTTCTCGATAAGCAGCAATAAAGACTCCAGCATATAATAAAAATGCATACACACCAGAACATAACAGTTAAACATACTGTGCATGTCTGTCTGCATATCTGTAAATTAGTAGGCCATGTCTTTTTAAACCTGTAGTAAATGTTATGTTCTCCATGAAAACATTGGGCAGGATTCACAAAACCTCCGTGTAAGAGTTAATATGTCTTAAATGGAGGCTGCAGTTAAACGGTGTGACGTCAGCATGTCATGCATATTCATGAGGGCATGCTGAATCACACCCTAGGCTAACACGGTCCATGTAGGAAAGTAGGGGGCGTGTCCACAAAGCGAGTTCTGCAAAGGGACATGCCCCCAGAAGAGTCACAGTCCTGAAAGTAAACTCCCACGAGCGAGTCCGCGGAAATGTCAAGAAACACAACAGCACACATGCCTCCACAGACTATAAACCCAACTGTAATGTAAAATGTAAATATCAACAGTTTAATTTTTTTTATAATTTCAAAAATGTTTGCCCGTAATTGCGCTCATTTGGGTGGGTGTGCCCTTTGCTCAGCCACAGTTAGCAGTCATTGGAAAAGCATATAAGATCTAAATATGCAAATTAAGCCAAACAGCAATAGCGTAGTGGTAGAGATATCGGCCAAAGAGGAGGTAGTCACGGTTCGAGCCCCAACAACATAATTTTCTATTTTTAGTGAAATAAGCACGAAACAATCCCCTGACATATATGTGTATATATATATATATATATATATATACATATATATATATATATATATATATATATATATATAAAACTATAATTTAAGTAAAATGTAATGAAATGGGCCATGTATTTTTGAAGAAATCTGACACAATAAAAAAAAAAAATTTATAAGTGCCCATAGCTGAGCAGCGCTTTAACAAGCTGAGTATGACTGCCCGCAGGTGAGCAGTGGTTTAACAGGTGTAATATGAGTGCCCGGAGTTGAGCAGCGCTTTAATATGCTGAAACTGTGTGCCCGTAGTTGAGCAACATTTCACACAGCGTAATATGCATGCTCATAGCCAAATAATGCGTTAACCAGCGTAACTCATTTGCACGGAGCTGCGCAGCATGCCAACCGGCTTACCGGCGGGCAACGTTGAGCAACCTGTATCCAAGCCGCCTTTACACAGACATACCTCCTAGCCTGTCTAGACAGTAGTAAAATAAAAAAATAGCAATGCCCAGGCTCAAACCCAGGATATTGTGCATCATAGTCAAAGTACTGAACCACTAAGCCATGACAGTTGTACTGAGGAATGCAGTATTAGCATATATATAGGAATGAATAGAAATAGAAGCATGACAAAGCAGGTTTTCTTAAGCTGATACATTTCCAAAATGGCCAATCACAGATAAGTGCGGGAAAAACGGCATATATAAGCCCCATAGGTGGGAATACACAGCATAACTGATTGTGGAACCTATTTCCAGTCAGGATGGCAGGTGTAGGAGAGGGCAGTCGCTTCCGAGCACAGAGGTGGGGTGTTGAGGAGTCCAAATATATGGTTTGGCTCCTAGTCCACGATCATGAGGCTCAACTCATGCAGGGCCAGGTTCTCTGGGGTGCGTACAAGGCAGAGGCATGGAACCGGTTGGCACATGATCTCACCAGTGCCACAGGCATACCAAGGACTGGTGAACAGGTCCGTGACCACCATGTGGACCTGAAGAGACGAAAGCAGGACCAACTGAACTGTTGGATCCAGGAGGCCCGGCAAATGCCCAACGCCCCACTATTGAGTAAGTATCCATGTAATTAAGTATGTAAGAAGTTATCCTAGCTGATATTATGGAGATGTATGTTCCAATATTACTTCATTTATATTACAGCTGCAGGTGTGCGTTCCGTGAATCGGCGAGCCTATGATGATAGGCTGGTGCGGTTGCGCCACCAGGCAGGTTAGTAATTATTTTGCTGCAATTGTCATAGAATATAAGTGAGACAGCTTGTAAAAGAGTTCAGTGTTGTGACATATTAATAAAGTTCAAATAGCACTAGAAGAAAGATTCTGCTAGTACTGTATGATTAGACAAGTGATTTAGCCTGTAATCCAGAAATAAAAATTAAACAAGTCTGAAATAGAGATTTTCCACTTGTATTGTAATATCAGATAACTTGCTTCAGCCTGAAAATTACTGGTAAACAAGCTAAACACGATAGAATTGTGTCAAATACATCCCCTTTTAAAATCTGCCATGTGAAACAAGTGAGTCTGTTGGAAAGGATTGTTGTAACCAAGTAAGAAATGTTAATAATGCCTAGAATTAAGTACCATCTTGAACTGTAAAAATAAAACAAGTGAGAGTGTGAGAAAGAGGTATGAATCGACCAATAAAGCTATAATAAGTCTTGAATAAAGTTATACTGCAGTCAGTACATAATGAAATGAATGAGACAGCCACAACCAAAGAGTGAATGTTTGTAATAAAGTACTGAAGCTGGAATGTGTCTGTCCCACAATTTGGATATGTTGCTGTACCCTTGCAATATGGAAATAGTATGGTTGTATGAAATACTGAACATCCACAGTTGTGTAGAGCCATATAAATCAAATGTAGCAGGATGCTGTACCTGAACACAGCCAGATATGAACGTGTATGAATAAAAATGCAATGTATATTAATGTAGCAGTAACATTCCCATCACCAACATTCCTAAGGTTACATATAGGAAACTGTACTAAGACCTGTAGGGTATATATATCTGCAGCTACTAGAAATGTACAGCATATGTACAGGTAGTTGAAGTTGTTAATGAAATATTTCTTCACCCTACCCTATTTTCACAAATAATGCCATTCCACACCAAACTGGGTATGTGTATTCACAATTAATTCCTGTGGACATTTGTCCTGTTGGTTCATACATATTTGCATGTACGTTGATGGATGTGCCCTGTTCACATATCCAAACCTGATGGCCTGTTGCCATCAATCAACCCTGCATGCTGTTGGATTGTGTACTGTTGTTCAAAATATGCACGTGTTATGCTTGCTGTTCAATGTTTGGAATTCATGGGTGTTTGGTTAATGGGAATACTGATGCATGCTGTTACAACTAATTTTGAAAGGTATTGTTTGTTACTAACCCAAAATGTCATAAAATATTGCTAAACATAGGACAACAGGGAAGGCGGGTTCCAGTGGACCCACCTCTCCCACCTCAGCTGGCAAGTGCACCTGGCACTAGTGCCCAGGCCGGAACCTGCTCCGGTGGCCCTGTGCCACCTTCGGGTGGAAGCGCTGCAGGGGATGGGGCTCATCCCCCCTCTGCAAGCGTGGCCGGAGGAGAAAGTCCACTCACCCTTCAAAGTGTCCGGTCTGTGGTGAGTAGCGAGATCAGGCATTCTGTGCTTGAAACCCTACGCCAGCTTGAGGCATGGGTGGCGCAACTCACGGGTGTACCTGCCCATCCTACACAGCCCCCAGCACAGCCCCGTTCTGGGCAGTGAAGGCACAGTGGCAACTGCCCATGGGTGGGGATCTCAGTTCCACTGTTGCCATCTGTGGGCTCATGGGCTCGCGATATCCAAACATCCGTCCCTGTCAATTGTGTTCACCCCCCACATGTGTCATACTCCGCCCCTGTATGCAACTTGTTTGTCTTGTCTGTTAACCTCCCCAACCTACCTCCCCACATATACCTACTTCCTGTACCTCACATTCCACTCTCACCTGAAAAATAAATAAAAAAGGGCACTCTGTTGCCACAAAAAAATTACGCCTCATACATAGCTGCCCATTTTGCAGACATGTCTGCTGGACATGTCAACTGGTAATTACAATTGGCTGTACAACATATTTTGTTGTCCTCACCCCTCTCTCAGGGGTGGAAGGTTTCAAATTTCACACCAAATTACACACATATGCACAGCTGTTGCTGATAAAGAAATGGGCAGCTATGGGCCTTTCCCACATCTTTCCTGCAAATCCTGAGCTTGTTTTCCTACTGTCCTACCCTCTTTGTGCCCCCTTTTTCACCACTTTCCTATCTCCCCATTTTCTTTTCTTTCAAAGAAATTAGCGCGGGTGTGCGCGAGAGTAAGCACTTTTAAGCAATAGTCAGCGGGTGTGCGCTTGTGTGCGCTTAGCTAAGCGTGTGTGCGCGAAGCTAAGAGACAGTGTGCATGCGTGAGCACCGCGCAAACCAGCGCTAACCCGCTTACAACTGCTTAAAAGTGCCTTAGTCACTCTGAATGACAAGGCCTGTAGTCTGCTCAGCAGCAAAATAAAATTCCTCTGTTAGTTTTGAACCCAGGACCTTGGAAACACTAGTCTGCATGACTTACCACTAAGCCATAACTGATGTACAAAAGCTTTGTGCTGAAAGCAATATATCATGAAATAGTAGGACTGAATGTAAAGGGAATATAGGAAGGCTATTACACAAAGCTTTTCTTGTATCTTTACTGGCAATTCTTGTGGAATTGCATTACATTAGTGTGATAAGAGAAACAGACATGCTAGTAGGTAATAATGTGACAGTAGCACCTTGCAAACCACACACACTATCAGAGCAGGATAAACACCGCCATATTTGAATAGGTAAGAGGCCAGACCTCGCAACTGTGACTGATTTACAGGGATGTTCCTGATTTGCAAACAAATGTTAACTGTGCCCCACTGACTCCCTGTGAAATGTACTAACAGTAGGCAGAAAGGTGTGGAAACCCACGTAATGGTAACTCTCAATTAGTTAAAAGTACACACTACTTGCATGTCAGAAATGGTGTAGTAATACATATGCTCAAAATACCCCACAGTCACAACTGCAGAATATCTGAAATATATCACGGGTGTATCCCACTGATATGTACCATTCCCTGAGGCTTCTAAAATATACACCTGAGAGTATCTGAGGCCTGCAAGTGTCGGAAACTCACAGGCACATCATTCTGTCTGCTGTCACACACTCTGTGAATAGCTGTACAATTGCTTCCACAAGCACACCCTCATGTAGGAGTACAACCCAGAAATATCAAAGGATGTAGCCATCTAATAAAATAAGGACAGTATAGCAGTTTACAAGCACTGCATGTGCTAGATATTCATAACTGTTAGTACAAAGTACAAGGCCCCACTACTGCTCAGCAGCAAAATAAGATACCCTTGTAGGTGTCAAACCCCACACCTTGGCTTTACCAGACTGCATGCAGTACCACCAAACCACACCAAACATATAAGGAATTGCGGCTGAAAGAAATATATCATGCATTACAAGGAGTGAATGTAAATGGAACATAGGAAAGCCATGGAAGCACATTCCAGTAGAGACACTTAGCAGGCCTTCAAGGAGTGAATGTAAAGGCTAAATAGTGAAGCCATAGCAACAAATTGCAAGAGCTACTGTTGTATACCAGTTAATCCACAAGTCACACAGGAAAGCACATACTCCCATGTAAACAGTATTAGTATTATTAGGTGTCAGTTAACACACACACTGAGAAGAATGAACTGGAAGAAGCAACAGTCAGGTTTCAGTACAACATGCATTTCAGTGCCTACAACACAGCCTTAGATATGGGAGACATACCAACCTTTACACTCACAGAACAGTGTCCACAGCAAACCAGCATGGTCCCCACTTTGAAAAACTGAAAGGGCTACGCCTACCTAACCTAACATTTTATAGCACTGTCCTGAAATCACAGTGAGAACTGCAATTACCACACAGCAGGCTGCATGCAATTAGTAAATGCTGGCTAACAATTTGTGCAGAGGCCATCACATGCACATGTGCAGATACCTACAAAAGCAGCCTGTACTCCCAGTCCACACATGCAATAATATCATTGCAGCAACTGGAGGGAGAGAGAGAGAGAGACAGAGAGAGAGAGAGAGAGAGAGAGAGAGAGAGAGAGAGAGAGAGACAGAGAGAGATAGAGATAGAGAGATAGAGAGAGAGAGAGAGAGAGACAGATAGAGAGACCAAAAAAAATAATAAAAAGGAAAAACCATCAGCAAGCCAGCCAGCAGCAAGCCAGCCAGCAGCAAGCCAGCCAGCAGCAAGCCATCCAAAACAGCAGTCAGAAACAAAGGTAATGTAAAGTACATAATCTAATAATCTACATACTGTGAACCCTCCATATGTGTTAGCAGTCTGTATCTATATTTATATGAAGATGTGCATAGGGCAAGGGACATACTGCAACTGTTAGTGAAGGCTGGACATACATATGTAGTTGAAGGTTGCTAACAGTATGCTGCTGTAGGCATGGGGCCAATAGCATACTACCTACCAATGACACAATGCACACACACATGTACTCATTGCAATACCAACTATGTGAGGTGGAATGAGTGTGCCACTGACTGTGTGCAAGGTCTGTAATGGTGTGATTGCTCAGCATGACTTTGTGTCTGTCATGGTAGTGTGTGTCCTTGGTGTGAGACCAGAGAAATATGTGTCAGTTATTGGGATACAAACATACTACATTGCCATATGTTGTGCTGTGGTTCCGTGTATATGACTGCGGTGTAGGTAGGGGTATGGCCGCAAAGACTAGGGTGCATTACCATTGAAATTGTAACTGTGCATTGCATGCATGGCATGGGATGACAATATTCCCATCCATTACCTTAATACATACCCCCAGTGTGAGGTTGTGCATTGGACCTCAAACAGTGTGCTGAGTGCTGGTGTATACTAGTTTGTTGTAAGGAGTGTGGCAGGCACTGTCACGCAGTTGTTGGCTGAGCACTGATATGTGGTAATTTACATGTGTATCCGCTGATAGACAAACAGATGCTATATATGGCAGTTCAGTGATATCAGTACAGTAGAGTATTATGTGTGCCATGTTACTTGCTCACATATTTTCCTTTTCCTTCCAGGGCGACAGTGCATCAGCGCAACCCCTACTATTCAGCAGCAGAGGATGAGGAGATACACCAGAGCCTGGTGTGGGATTTTTCAAGACTCTTTTCCCGGACCAGCCAGAACCAGCAGGAGAGGGCTGCACTGTGGCAAGACCTTGTCTGTCGGGTAAATGACATAGGCATGCATAACCGGACATATGAGCAGGTATGCCATCACTGCAGTGATTTAATTAGAAATGTCCGTCAGCATGCATCTGATATCCACAGGCAACAGCTTGCCACAGGTGGTGGGGCACCTATACACCCCCCCTCACCAGACTGGAGGAGCTCCTCCTAAGTGTTGTGGCTCCAGCCCAACAACAACAACATCCACAGATGTGTGTAAAGATGGAGGCTGGAGCCACCCAGCATGTGGACATGGAGTGTGCAGGTAACATGCCATAGCTGTAGTTGACTGTTCTCTGCACTGGTAGTTTATGCATGTGTGAGATTTGTACTGTGTTTGTAGCTGTTATCCTGGACATTATTGTGCAAGATTTATATTCTCAATATCAGCAGTACACCTGTGAAAGACAACTGTTGTACTACTGTACTGTATCATACTCACAGTATCAATGGCACAGTTGTGCCCACTGACAATAACTGTCTTATTTGTGCAGATCCCTCTGGAGTAACAGCAAGGCAGCCAATCCATGCTGGTGAGTGTGTAATAATGATAATAATAGTAATAATACCCTCAAACAGTATTGGTATGTGTTGGATTGCAGGTGTGTTTGTGTGTGTGTGTTTGTATCTCATGTACTGAGGAGTGTGCATGTGTGCATGTGTGCATGCCCCATGTGGGCATGTGTGCATGTGTGCATGTGCCCATGTGTGCATGTGTGCATGTGTGCATGTGCCCATGTGCCCATGTGTGCATGTGTGCATGTGCCCATGTGTGCATGTGTGCATGTGCCCATGTGCCCATGTGCCCATGTGTGCATGTGTACATGTGTGCATGTGCCCATGTGTGCATGTGTGCATGTGCCCATGTGCCCATGTGTGCATGTGTGCATGTGCCCATGTGTGCATGTGTGCATGTGCCCATGTGTGCATGTGCCCATGTGTGCATGTGTGCATGTGCCCATGTGCCCATGTGTGCATGTGTACATGTGTGCATGTGCCCATGTGTGCATGTGTGCATGTGCCCATGTGTGCATGTGCCCATGTGTGCATGTGCCCATGTGTGCATGTGTGCATGTGTGGATGTGCCCATGTGTGCATGTGCCCATGTGTGCATGTGCCCGTGTGCATCTGTGGTAACATTGTGTACACATTGTAAACTGTGTTTCTTGTCTTCCTCTCACAGGTTCTGGTGTTGCTCTGGTGGTGTGCAGCAGGGAACCTGAAGCCACTGCTGGGGATAGTGATAATGATGATAGATGTGTAATGGCACAGGGAGGTGTGTCATGGTCTGTTGTTGGTTAGCCAATCGACAGTACACAGCAGTCAACCCCATCAATGCGCACAGTCATCCTGCCGATACATCCATTGTCACCAATGTCCTTAGCTGAGGGACAGCATACAGTGGGCATTGACCAGGGTAATGTGGTATCAGTGGCACATGCATCCCCTCACAGCAGCCATGGCCAGAGTCCTGACATGGTACCACACAGGCAGATGTCCAGGGGTTCTCGTGGGAGCATCCATGGTCGTACTGCCCCTGTCAGACGTGCCCACAGAGGTCTTTCAACCTCAGCTATGTTCCGGGCTGTAATGCAGGCACAGGGACGTATGGAACGGTACATCAGACAGGGTATGAGGGAGCTTAGAGCACATCGCACTGCTATGAATGACACTATGCGTGATGTTGCGGCTGCCATCCGTACTGTCGGCGAGGTCATTGACAGATGTTGGGGGGACACATTAGATCTGTTGAATGCAGGATGGTTGAGGCGTCGACGTGGACGTATGCCAGCAACATCAGCAGCTGGCAGTCGTCATAGATGACAACAAACCCGCAGCCACTCCCATAGTGCCAGTACCAGCCCCAGCAATGCTGGGTCTGTGCTGTCATCAGACTGCCCTAGGAGACCACGTGCATGTGGCTCTGGACAGTAACAGCAGGGACATGTGTCCAGTCATCAACCAACTGCTTCTGATGACAGTACCCAGTCTGGCTTAGTACCTGATACTGTCCGTAGCACCCCTGCCAGGCACAGGTACCATGTCCATGGCCAGAGACAGTGATCTGTATGACCTGGCAGGTACAGTCTGTGGCTGTCCACAAACACCCGTATATGGCAGCCATGAGGTGGAACTGTGTGCATGCATACACACATGCATAATGCTAACACCTAAGGCTAACACATACACACACACACCGCATCAACATTGCCCCATGTTGTACTGTTGTCCCTCACTAACACACACACACATACATGTCGATTGGATGTATCAGTGGCAGACTCAGGCATACCAAGTACACACCCTGTGCATATGAAGAAACTGTGCCACCTCCTGCAATCTGTCACATTGATGCAGGAACAGGATAACATGGTGCTGATGCACAGGATGACTACATAGAACTGTAGTAATATTATCATGTTTCACTTGAAAGAAAGTTACTGTTTGTCATTTTTGCATTTAAGTTACGTGTAACACATTGCATTTAAGTTACCTGGCACTTGCTCACTAAAGCAATTATATAAGTCAGCACAAAAATATTAAAAGCACTACACCCTCACAAACTACCCTTGAGCACCTCATTCCCCATTGGCCCTTTTTTTCAATTATAAAGGAATTCCCAATACTATTCTAACATGTCCAAAGGTCAGTTGTCAATCTCCTCTCCGGTCCAGCTGGTGAAGCTGGTAATCTTGAGGCAATGTTACAACTGCCTAATCTACACAGACAACCCTCTCCTCCTCCCAATAAATTCCAACACATGTGTGAGAGATGCAACCATATAGCCATACTGGAGGTTAAGCTCTCTCAACTCAGTATTGGCAAAACCAGTCAGGAGGAGAAGGAAACCACACTCACTACAATTCCAGTCTCACATAGACCTACCATGACAGCAAACCAAACACATAAACACACAAAAACATACTCGGAGGCTCTAAATAAAAATCTGCCTAAGCAGCAGAGACCTCCAAAGCAGTCACCCAAGCAACCGCTACCCCAAAACAAAACATGTGCAACACATAGCTCACAAAGCCAGTGTGCCGAACAGTCACAGCCCTTAAGGCTAAACAACACACCTGATACACTTGTAATAGGTGACTCTATCATCAGGCACACTAATGTCCTGCTCACCAGGCTGAACAAGGACAATGTCACAGTAAGCTGCCTGATGGGCGCTAGGATCCACCACATAACACAAGCACTCAGGTCACTCCAAGGCAAGTACAAATATGACTCAGTCATTGTCCATGCTGGTGTGAATGACCTGAGACATACCTCCCTGGACTACATGAAAAGAGACATAGAGGAGCTCTCTGAGCACGTAGCCCAGGCTGGTATGACCCTGACCTTGAGTAGCATCTTACCCTCACCAAGAATGATGCCACAATATGAAGACAAGATGATAAATTTCAACAATTGGCTTAAGTATTGGTGTCATTCAAAGGGGATCCAATACCTGTCAGCCTGGGATGACATGCTCGACAAGCCACAATGCTTCACTAGGGACAGCTTGCACCTGTCACCCCTGGGCTTTCAGATATTGGCAAAGGCTTTTGCTACCCCCATAGTGCCCTTTTTAGGCAAGGCTCAAAAGACAAACTCATCTCCATAGGTATCACAAGGGATAAGAAACTAAGAGTAATGCTACTCAACGCCAGAAGTCTAAACCTCAAGATGCACGCACTCAAAACTCTCCTTAGCATGGAGAACATCGATATCTGTGCAGTAACAGAAACCTGGTTCAAGGCTCCCGAGAGCACCCCAGCACTACCAGGTTATACCTCATACCATGCTTTTCGGCCCCAAAACCTGGACCGAACCACAAAAGGAGGGGGAGTATCAATATTCATCAAAAATACCCACACCTCCAGGTTGTTGGCACAGCATGAAGCATCAGAGACTATCCATGTGCAACTAACAGTGGGTAAAACTGCCTTCCAGTTTATAGCCTGCTACAGACCACCCTCCCAAAGCCAGGAACCCCACTCGGCCTTCCTGAGAACACTGGAAAATATGAAGGTCTCTCCAAACACCATTATATTGGGCGAACTTCAACTACCCAAACATAGACTGGGAGCATTACTGTAGCTCCAACACCCTAGCCCAAAGGTTCCTAGAATTTATAAACTCAAATGCTATGGAACAACTTGTTACCACTCCCACAAGAGGGGAAAACATACTGGACCTGATCATCACCAACATGGGGACTCTATGCTCCAGACCAGAAGTGTATCCCTCACTGGTAAGATCAGACCATAAACTAATCTCACTGGATATTCACATCCCGACTCCACCCCCTGCCCTGAAAACCACAGTGAAAAACTTCTCTAAAGCAAATTTCACACTCCTCAAAACTGAGGTGTAATCCTTCAAAGCCCCCGGGCCTGTGGAAAATACGGCCCAGACTGCAGAATACTTTATAAATGCATTCTATGAACACCTTCAGGAATGCATGGATCATGCAATCCCAAATAAAACCAAGACCCAATCCTCCAAAGGCAGATGTCCTGTCTGGTGGACCCCAGCCATAAACAAACTATACAATAGAAGGAGGAAGCTACTACATGATAGAGCAAAATCCCAAAAAGGGAAGGCATCTCTGATCAGTATTAGCAAAAAACTACGGGCACTCATAAAATCGTCTAAGGCCAGCTTCGAGAGAAAACTTGCACAGGACACTAAGGATAATCACAAGGCTTTCTTTAGTTATGTTAGGAACCTGGGTGGGAATTCCCAGATATGCTCAGAATTAGTCCAAACTGACAAAGAATACACCGAACCCACAGACATTACCAACATCCTAGCTGACAGGTTCAGCACAAACTCCACCCCCTCCCAACCAAAAGGGCAAATATCTATCCCAGCAGAGTGCTGCCGCCCTGACATCTCAGATGCTCAGGTAAGAGCTGCCCTCTCCAAAGCAAAAAAACACAGCATCAATGGGACCAGACGGTGTCCCGGGCTGCATCTTACATGAACTCCAAGAAGAGCTAAACCCAAACATAAAACTACTGTTCAATCTCAGCCTTACTACAGGATATGTACCCAAAGAGTGGCATACAGCAACAGTGGTCCCTCTCCACAAAGGTGGTGCCTCAACGGATCCTGGAAACTATTGCCCCATAAGCCTGACTAGCTTGGTCTGCAAAACTATGGAAAGGATCATCATGGACCTCATAAATAAAGATATTGGGGACCTACAGACACTGGATCCTACCCAGTTTGGCTTTGTTAAGGGCAGATCCTGCCTCTTAAACCTGGTTGATTTCTTTGAAACAGTCACCAAGGCCATTGACAAGGGGAAGGTGGTCCACACAGCCTACCTGGACCTCACAAAAGCCTTCAATACAATACCCCACTCGGGCATTATAGATAAGCTCACCAGCTTAAATATAAACCCCTATGTCACTAGATGGGTTGCAAACTGGCTCAAGGACAGAACTCACATGGTTAGAATTGCTGGAGCCATGTCAGACTCCAAACTAGTTACAAGTGGCGTCCCACAAGGCTCAGTCCTGGGACCTCTCTTGTTCGGTATATATTTCTCGGAGGTACAGGCCAACACGGACGGACTGTGGCTGACCAAGTTCGCAGATGACTGCAAACTGGGTGCCATAATCGACTCTCCAGCCGACACAAGCATCCTCCAAAAGGGCCTCATAGAAACAGACAACTGGTGCCAGAGCCATGGCCTCAAGCTAAACGCCAAAAAGTATATAGTCATCCCCTTTGGCAAAAACAAAGTGCCCACAAATTACCACATAGGTGGTAATCCAATAAGTACGGAAGAAGTAATTACGGACCTGGGGACCCAAGTTGATAGCAATCTCTCATTTGACAACCACGTGGCCAAAGTGTTTAGAAAAACATTTTATATAGCCCACCTAATCATGAAGGGATTCACATCTAGATCAGGGGAGGTCATCATGCCTCTTTACCCATCCCTCATCAGGCCTATAATTGAGTACAATGCCCCTTTTGCGATGCACCTTACCAGACACCTGCAGCAACTGGAAAGACCCCAAAAGTACCTCACCAAGAGGATCAAAGGGCTCAAACAGATGTCATATGCTGCCTTTTTAAAGAAACTCCAGCTCTACTCAGTGGCATACCGCCTGCTCAGAGGCGATCTGTGCCTGACGTATAAAGCCATGTCCAACCCAGAATTAATGGACATGCTGCACCTCAGAAAATCCAAATCCCATCGAGCTACGCACTCGAGAGACTTGAACCACAGCACTGAAATAAATAGGACATGCTGGAGGCACAGATTCATAACCCAGAGGCTCCCTTCACTCTGGAAAAAAATTCCAGTCCAGTTTGGCAGAATCCCTCATTGACTCTCTTCAAGAGGAATCTTGATGAGTGGATGGGAGATTGTAGGTTTACCCCGGGTATCACTTCTGTGTCACTGTTAGACAGAGGCACAATATACTAACCTCGAAAAAGGGCATAGCAAAATTAATTTAAAATGGGTGGCGAAAGCAAAACACACTCTGGCTAGGCTTATAAATGCCCTAGGGCAGATAACCTAGTATGAACCTATGAACCTATGTTGTTAACAGTACAGTGTAATGATATCATTGTGTGTATATCCCAGCATGCTTGATGCATTAACAGTGTGATTGTCATTGTAGTTGTTTATACACACTATTAATTACAGAAGTGTAATGTCTGCACATCTTTGCATTCTGGTGGTAAGGCTAAAAACACAAACCCACTTACATAGGTAGCACAGGGGATAAGAAAATGAAAGTAATGATGCTCAATGTCAGACATGTAAACCGCAAGATGCATGCAGTCCGAACTCTACTCAGCATGGAGAATGTTGATATCTGTGCAGTAACAGAAAACAGGTTCAAGACTCCCAAGAGCACCCTAGCACTACCAGGTTACACCTCATACCATGCTTGACAGCCCCAAAACACGTAACTAACTATGAAAGGAGGGTGAGTCTCAATAAATGACAAGGATACCCACACCCCCAGGTTGTTGCCACAGCATGAGGCATCACAGACTATCCACGTGCAACTAACAGTGGGTTAAACTGCCTTCCAGTTCATAGCCTGCTACAGACCACCCTCCTAAACACAGGTAACCCACTTGGCCTACTTAAGAACACATGAATATATGAAGGTGTCTCCAAACAACATTATATTGGCCAGCTGCATCTACCCACACATAGACTGGGAGCATTACTGTAGCTCCAACACCCTAGGCGAAAGGTTCCTAGAATCCATACACTCAAATGTTATGGAACAACTTGTTACCACTCCCACAAGAGGGGAAAACATACTGCACCTGATCATCACCAACATGTGGACTCTTTGCTCCAGACCAGAAGTGTATCCCTCACTGGTAAGATGACACCATAGAGTAATCTCACTATATTCACATACCAACCCCAGCCCCTGCCCAGAAAACCACAGTGAAAAAGTTGTGTAATGCAAATTCCACGTATTCACATGAGGCAGGCTTCACACATAGGAACTATTTAAGGTCACAGGTACATATCTGTATGTGGCACACACATACCTCATGTGTGCATTGAAATTACTGCTATAATATATGTCATACAATAATAAAAGCAACACCCACCCCACATTGACAAATTGTGTGACAATAACACACATGGCATTGGTAGGATTCAAACCCCTACCTAACTAGGTTATTACACTTGAGAGAGATGCATTAGTGGAGCATGCTATTTGCATTAGTGAGAGGTTTCCCTTCTCCTGCTATACTTATAGGGTGCTGAAAACATCAGTCTTTCAAAAGAGGAATGTACATCATGTAGTGTGTTCTTCCAGTTGCCAAAAGAGCCATTTCTTGCCAAGACAATTGCACACACCCTAACCCCCACCCCCAAACACACACTGAGCAGTTGCAGGATTCAAACCCCTACCTAACTATGTTATGATATTTGAGAAAGACACATTAGCGGAGTGCATTATTTGCATTACTGGGATGTTTCCCTTCTCCTGCTATACTTATAGGGTGCTGACATCATCAGTCTTTCAAACGAGGAATGTACATCATGTAGTGTGTTCTTCCAGTTGCCAAAAGGGCCATTTCTTGCCAAGAAAATTGCACACACCCTACCCCCCCAAAACACCAACACACTGAACAGTTGCAGGATTCCAACCCCTACCTATCTATGTTATGACACTTGAGAGAGACATATTAGTGGAGCGCGCTAGTCACCTTATTGGGAGGTTTCCCTTCTCCTGCTATACCTATAGGGTGCTGACATCATCAGTCTTTCAAAAGAGGAATGTACATCATGTAGTGTGTTCTTCCAGTTGCCAAAAGGGCCATTTCTTTCATTGCACACACCCTGCCCCCCCCAAACACACATACAGAACATTTGCAGGATTCAAACCCCTACTTAACTATGCTATGACACTTGAGAAAGACGCATTAGCAGAACGCGCTATTTGAATTACTGGGTGCTGTTTCTTCTCCTGCAGTATTTATAGGGTGCTGACATCATTATTTAGAAAGAGGTATATACATCTATTACTATCTGTCAGTATGGGGGATAGCATATATATGCATTAACAGACGCCTACTTCAGGGTCACATGTGCACATCAGCACTGCCAGGTTATGTTTTATACCATGCTTCATGACCACATGACTTGTAACACACAACACAACCAGTTCAGACTTACCCTCCCATATCCAGGAACCACACTTGGCTTCCCTGGAAACAGTGTAGTATATGAAGGTGTTCACATACACCATTACAGTGGTTAACTTCAGGTACAGGAATATTGAGTGGGGGAAGTACTCAGGCCTCAACAACATCACCCTACAGCCACTACAATTTGTGAATCCATGTGCTATGGCAGGACCAATCATCACAGCCACAAGGGGGAATACATATTGGACCTGACCATCAGCAACATGGGGACTCTATGTTCCACACCAGAGGTAGACCACCATTGTTAATATCTGACCATAACCAACTTTCACTGAACATCCATATCCCATCCCCACCCCCAGGCAAGGAAATCACTGCAAACAAAGTATTTATCAAAAGCAGACTTTGCACTTGTGAAGGCTGGGGTGGAATACTTCAAAGGACCCATGCTGGAGGATTATACAGGCCAATCTGCAGAATCCTTCACAAATGCATTCAATGAGCATCCGGAAGGTTTGCATTGATCATGCTATCCCAAATAAAACCAAGACTCCTCCACACCAGCCATATATAAGCTGTACAACAGAAGGAGGGAGCTAATACATTACAGAGCAATATCCCACAGAGGGAGGACATCTCTGAACAGTATTGGCAAGACACTTCAATCCCTCAAAATCATCACTTGCAAGTGTTGACAGTGTAATTGTCCAGACACTGCAGATAAGGCTCCTCTCAGTCTGGAATTGAATCCCAATTAATGTTATAACTCCTCGCCAACCCTCTTCCAGCAAACTCCAGCCACATGGATGTGACATTGCAAATTCAACCCCTGGGATCTCCACTGTGTCCCTGCTTGACAGAGGCACAGCACACTAGCCTTAAACGGTGCCTTCTGTGACCTACTTTACAGAGGCACAGTAGCCTACTGTACTGGGGAGGCAGACAGCAAATACACTATGGCTAAGCTTATGTATTCCCTAGGGCAAACAGCCTAGTAGTGACTTCTACACCCATATATTTAAGTTTCAGATAAACAATATTTGTTGCAACTGTTTGCAGGTCTTTATTGCCATAGCTTTCCCTGTTTCTATGAACAACTTGTGTGTCTGTGGAAGATGATTGAATATGAGAGGGATCCACTATATTACTTATGTCTCTGTTGTCATTTAACTGTGTGCACTGGGCAGATTGCTGTATTGTGGGAGTTTCCTGGCTTAACACATACAAATGCCAGATATGTGTGGCCAACTGCTATACTGAGACATGGCCTAAGTGTGTGAGCATGCCCAGTTCAGGCTTTCCATGGCTTGTTGCCTGACATATGTCTCATTTATCAAAGTGTGTGAGCATGCCCAGTGTGAGCTTTCCATATGTTGAGATCTGAGGTCCACCACATTTGTGGTTGTGTGTGTACTTCAACAATATTTCACATTTATAGTTGTGTGTTGGAAGTCATGTTGTGTTCTTACTGCCCAACTGCTTTGTGTCTGAACCCAACAGGGATTATGCTGTGCCTGCAGGGTTTCCATGGGATAGTTTGCATACAGTTGTCAACATTCTTTCATACTGACCAAACACTGTAATATTGTATAGTGTACTGGTTCAGTACTTTCACTGTGGTGGACAGTATCCTGGGTTTCAGTCCTATCACTGCTTTAAATATTCATACTGAGCACACCAGACTGGTTAAGGGTCAGTTGTGCAAATATGACCATGTTGCATTTTGTTCAGCTATGGACTACTTAAACCAGGCTTGTCCAACATTAGTAGTGTATTCCGCAACTTGGGTGGACATTGACAAACACTAGCTATGTGCCCTAGGCCATTTCTAATGCTAGTCAGTGTGTTTGTCCTTCAACACACATTGTAACTGGAGTTTGCCATGACATTTTTCAAGGTTAGTATACTGTGCCTCTGTCTACCCGTGACATAAAAGTGATACCCAGGGTAAATCTACCATCTTCCATCCACTCATCAAGATTCCTCTTGAAGAGAGTCAATGAGGGACTCTCTGGCTAACCTGGACTGGGAGTTTACTCAAGAGTGGAGGGAGCTTCTGGGTTATGGATCAATCACTACAGAATGTCCTATTTATGTCAGTGCTGAGGTCCAGGTCTCTCATGTGCATAGCTCACTGGCATTCAGATTTTACAAGGTGCAGCATGTGCATTGATTCCAGCTTGGACATGGCTTTATACATCAGGCACAGATCGCCTCTGGGCAGGCAGTATGGCACTGTGTGGAGCTGCAGTTTGTTTAATTAGGCAACACATGGCATCTGTTAGAGCCCTGTGATCCTCCTGGTGAAGTACTTTTGGGGTCTTTCCAGTTGCTGGAGGTGTCTGCTATGGTACATCCCACAAGGGCCATTGTACTCAATTGTGAGGCTGATGAAGGATGACTGAAGAGGCACGGTGACCTCCCCTGATCTAGATGTGAATACCTTCATGATTAGGTGGGTATATGATATGTTTCTCTAACCACTACGGCCACATGGTTGTCAAATGCAAGATTTCTATCAACTTGTGTCCCCAGGTCTCTTATTACTTCTAAAGTACTTAATGGGTTAACACCTATGTGGTAATTGGTGGGCACTTACTGTTTTTCCAAAGGGGATGACTATACAATTTTCTGCATTTAG
Source organism: Protopterus annectens (assembly GCF_019279795.1). Taxonomy (NCBI): domain Eukaryota; kingdom Metazoa; phylum Chordata; order Ceratodontiformes; family Protopteridae; genus Protopterus; species Protopterus annectens. Next base: position 592,670,914 of record NC_056745.1, read on the forward strand.
CTTGATGACATGGCTCTGGCACCAGTTGTCTCTTTCTATGAGGCCGTTTTGTAGGATGCTTGTGTCAGCTGGAGGGTCAGATATGGTGCCCAGTTTGTAGTCATCTGAAAACTTGTTCAGACACAGTCCTTCCATGTTGGCCTGTACCTCTGGGAAATATATAACAAACAAGGGAGGTCCCAGGATTGAGCCTTGTGGGATGCCAGTTGTAGCTGGTTTGTAGTCTGACATGGCTGCAGCATTTCTGACCATGTCAGTTCTGTCCTTGAGCCGGTTTGCAACCCATCAACTTGAACTTATATTTAAGCTGGTGAGCTTATCTATGATGAACAAGTGGGGTATTGTATGGAAGGCTTTTGCAAGGTCCAGATAGGCTGTGTGGACCACATTCCCCTCATCAATGGCCTTGGTGACTGTTTCAAATGAGTCAAACATGTTTAAGGGGCAGGATCTGCCCTTAAGAAAGCCACACTGGGTAGGGTCCAGTGTCTGTAGGTCCCCAATATCTTTATTTCTGAGGTCCATGATGATCCTTTCCATAGCTTTGAAGACCAAGCTAGTCAGGATTATGGGGTGATAGTTTGCAGTATCCATTCTGGCACCACCTTTGTGGAGAGGGACCACTGTTGCTGTACACTGCTCTTTGGGTACATATCCTGTGGTAAGGCTGAGACTGAGCAGTAGTTTTATTTGATGTTCCATTTTTTTGGAGTTCATGTTGGACACAGCCCAGGACACCATCTGGTACCATTGATGCTGTGTGTTTTGCTTTGGAGATGCTGGCTGTTACCTCAGCATCTGCAATGTCAGGGGGCCAGCACTCTGCTGGGATAGGTATTTGGCATTCTGTTGTGGGGGGGGGGGTTTGCACTGAACCTGTCAGGTTGGATATTGGCAATGTGTGTGGGTTTGGTGTATTGTTTGTAATTTTGGAGTAATTCTGAGCATATCTGTGAATTTCCACCAAGGTTGCTACCATCAGTTAAGAAAGCCTTGTGATTATCCTTAGTGTCCTGTATAATTTGTATCTTCATAGGTTCATAGGTTCATATTACGCTATCTGCCCTAGGGCATTTATAAGTTTAGCCAGAGTGTGTGTTGCTTTTGCCACCCCTTGGAATGTGAATATTATGCCCATTTAGGGTTTAGTTTACTGTGCCTCTGTCTAGTAGTGACACAGAGATGACCCTCGGTGTAAACCTACAATCTCCCATCCACTTGTCAAGATTTCTCTTGAAGAGAGTCAGTGAGGGCCTCTGCCTACATGGACTGGGATTCTGTTCCAGAGTGTAGGGAACCTCTGGGTTATAAATCTGTCCCTCCAGCACATCCTATTTATTTCTGTGTTGAGGTTCAAATCTCTCGCTCTCATGGCTCTGATGGATTTGGATTTTCTGAGGTGGAGCATGTCCATTAATTCCGGATTGGACATGGCCTTGTACGTCAGGCATAGATCGCCTCTGAGTAGGCGGTATGCGACTGAAAAGAGCTGGAGTTTCTTCAGCCGGGCAGCATATGACAAATGTTTGAGACCCTTTATTCTCTTGGTGAGGTACTTTTGGGGTCTTTCTAACTGCTGCAGGTGTCGGGTAAGGTACATCTCAAATGGGGCATTGTACTCAATTATGGGCCTGATAAGAGAAGAGTATAGGGGCACAATGACCTCTCTTGATCTAGATGTGAATGCTTTCATGATAAGGTGGCCAATACAGAAGGTCTTCCTAGCCACCTTAGCAATGTGAGTGTCAAATGAGAGGTTACTGTCAACTTGTGTCCCTAGGTCCCTGATTACTTCTTTCATACTTAATGGATTACCACCTATGTGGTAACTTGTGGGTACCTTATTTTTCCCAAAGGGTATGACTATACATTTTTTGCCATTCAGTTTAAGGCCATGGCTCTGGCAGCAATTATCCATTTCTATGAGGGCTTTCTGAAGGATGCTTGTGTCCATTGGAGTATCAATTATGGCACCCAGTTTGCAGTCATCTACAAACTTTTTCTGCAACAATCCTCCTATGTTTGCTTGCACCTCAGAAAAATAAATGCCGAACAAGAGGGGTCCCAGGACAGAGCCCTGTGGGATACCGCTTGTGACTGGCTTAGAGTCTGACACATCTCCACCAATTCTGACCTTGTGGGTTCTGTCCTTGAGCCAGTTTGCAACCCATCTTATGACGTATGGGTTTACATTTGAGCTGGTGAGCTTGTCTATGATGCCCGAGTGGGGTATTGTGTCGAAAGCTTTTGCAAGGTCAAGGTAGGCAGTGTGAACTGCCTTACCTTCATCAATGGCCTTAGTGACTGTTTCAAAAAAGTCGACCAGGTTCAAAAGGCAGGATCTGCCCTTGACAAAGCCAAATTGGGCAGGATCCAGTGTTTGTAGGTCCCCAATGTCTTTGTTTATGAGTTCCATAATGATCCTCTCTATAGCTTTGCAGACCAGGCTCGTCAAGCTTATGGGGCATTAATTTCCAGGGTCTGTAGAAGCACCTCCTTTGTGGAGTGGGACCACTGTTGCTGTACGCCATTCTTTGGGTAAGTATCCTGTAGTAAGGCTGAGATTAAACAGCAGCCTTATATGCGGGTTTAGTTCCTCTTGGAGTTCATGTAGCATGCAACCCGGGACACCGTCTGGTATGATTAATGCTGTGTTTTTAGCTTTGGAGAGGGTGGCTCTCACCTGGGCATCTGAGATGTTAGGGAAGCTACACTCTGCTGGGATAGATATTTCTCCTTTTGGGGGGGGGATTTGCACTGAACCTGTCTGCCAGAATGTTGGCAATGTCTGTGGGTTCAGTGTATTTTGTGTCGTTTTGGACTAACTCTAAGCATATCTGGGAGTTTCCACCCAGGTTTCTAACATAAGTAAAGAAGGCCTTGTGATTGTCTTTTGTGATTTTTCTGTCAAAGTTGGCCTTGGATGATTTTATGAGTGATCGTATTTTTTTGCTAGTACTGATCAGTGATGCCTTCCCTTTTAGGGATTTTGCTCTGTCATGTAGTAGCTTCCTCCTACTGTTGTAAAGTTTGTTAATGGCTGGGGTCCACCAGACAGGACGCCTGCCTTTGGAGGAATGGGTCTTGGTTTTATTTGGGATTGCATGATCCATGCATTCTTGAAGGTTTCCGTAGAAAGTGTTTATAAAGGATTCAGTGGTGTGGTCTGTAGTTTCCAGTGGCCCAGGGGCCTTGAAGGATACCACTTCAGTCTTAAGAAGTGTGAAGTCGGCTTTTGAGAAATTCTTCACTGTGGTCTTTTGTGCAGGGGGTGGGGGCGGGATGTGTATTTCCAGTGAGATTCATTTATGGTCTGATCTCAGCAATGACTGGTATACTTCCGGTGTGGAGCATTGTGTCCCCATGTTTGTGATGATCAGGTCTAGTATATTATCTCCTCTTGTGGGAGTGGTGACTAGTTGTTCCATTGCATTTGAGTTTATGAATTCTAGGAACCTTTGGGCTAGGGTGTTGGGGCTTGAGTAATGCTCCCAGTCTATGTTTGGGTAGTTGACGTCTCCCAATATGATGGTATTTGGAGAGACATTCATACTCTCCAGTGTCTTCTGGAAGGCTGAGTGGGGTTCCTGAGTTTGAGAGGGTGGTCTGTAGCATGCTACAAACTGTATGGCAGTTTTGCCTATGGTTAGTTGCACGTGGATGGTCTCCGATGCTTTGTGCATTGCCAGTAACCTGGAGGTGTGGGTATCTTTAATGAATATGGCTACTCCCCCTCCTTTTGTGGTTCGGTCCAAGTTTTGGGGCCGAAAAGCATGATATGAGGTATAACCTGGTAGTGCTGGGGTGCTCTCAGGAGCCTTGAACCAGGTTTCCATCACTGCACAGACATCGATGTTCTCCATACTGAGGTGGGCCTCGAGAGCGTGCATCTTGAGGTTTAGACTTCTGGCGTTGAGCAGCATTACCCTTAGTTTTTTTCCACTTGTGTTTTCTAGGGAGGTGGGTTTGTCTTTTGAGCCTTGCCTAAAAAAGGCACTATGGAGGTGGCAAGAGCCTTGGCCAATATCCGGAAGCCCACGGGTGACAGGTGCAAGCCATCCCTTGTGAAGCAGCATGGCTTGTCAAGCATGTCATCCCGAGCAGACAGACATTGGATCCCCTTAGAATGACACCAGTAATTGAGCCAATTGTTAAAGCTGATCATTCTGTGTTTGTACTGTGGCATCATTCTTGGTGAGGGTAAGATGCTGCTCAGGGTCAGGGTCATAACAGCCTGGGCTACATAATCAGAGAGCTCCTCTATGTCTCTTTTCATGTAGTCCAGAGAGGTACGTCTCAGGTCATTCACACCTGCATGGACAATGACTGAGTCATATTTGTACTTGCTTTGGAGTGACCTGAGTGCTTGTGTTATGTGGCGGATTCTAGCGCCCAACAGGCAGCTTACTGTAACCTTTTCCTTGTTCAGTCTGGTGAGCGGGACATCAGTGTGTCTGACTATGGTGTCACCTATTACAAGTGTATCAGTCATGTTGTTTAGCCTTAAGGACTGTGACTGTTTGGCACACTGACTTTGTGAACTATGTGTTGCATGTGCTATGTTTTGATGTAGTGGTTGCTTGGGTGTCTGCTTTGGTGGCCACTGTTGTTTTGGTAGGTTTTAATTAGAGCCTCCGGGAATGTTTCTGTGTGTTTATGTGTTTGGTTTGCAGTTGTGATAGGTCTATATGAGACTGGGTTTGTGTTGTGTGTGGTTACCTTCTCCTCCTGACTGTTTTTGCCAGTACTGAGTTCAGAGAGCTCAGCCTCCAGTTTGGCTAAATAGTTGCATCTCTCACATATATTTGTATTTGTTGGGGGGAGGAGGGGGTTGTCTGTGTACATGAGGCAGGTGTAACATTGCCTCAAGATTCCCAGATTCAACATGTTGTAGCTGGCCTTAGAGGATTTTATGTGTGGCCATATTTTTTTACCATAATACTGATCAGTGATTACTTCCCTTTTTGGGTTTTGCTCTATCATGTAGTAGCTTCCTCCTTCTCTTGCATGGTTTGGTAATGGCTGGCGTCCACCAGGCCAGATGCCTGCATGTATGGGATTGGATCTTGGTTTTATTTGGGATTGCATAATCCATGCATTCCTGAATATGTTCATAGAATGCATTTATAAAGGGTTCTGAGGTCTGGCCCATATTTTCCACAGGCACAAGGCCTTTAATGGATTCCACCTCAGTTTGGAGGAGTACAACATTTGCTTTACACATGTTTTTCACTGTGGTTTTCTGCCCAGGGACTGGGGTCAGGATTTGAATATCCAGTGAGATTACTCTATGGTCTGATCTTACCAGTGAGGGATACACTTCTCATCTTGGGCATAGAGTACCCATGTTGCTGATTATCACATCCGGTATGCTTACCCCTCTTGTGGGAGTGGTAAGTTGTTGGCATTTTGGTTTATGAATTCTAGGGACCTTTGGCCTAGGGTGTTGGAGCTAGAATAATGCTCCCAGTCTATGTTTGAGTATTTTCAGTCGCCCAATATAATGTTGTTTGGAGAGACCTTGATATTTTCATGTGTTCTGAAGTAGGCCAAGTGCGGTTCCTGGAGTTAGGAGGGTGGTCTGTAGCAGGCTGCTAACTGGGAGGCAGTTTTAGCCACTGTTACTTGCCCGTGGATAGTCCATGCTGCTTCTTGCTGTAGCACCAACCTGGGGGTGTGGTTATCCTTGACAATTATTGATAGTCACCCTCCTTTTGTAGTTTGTTCCATGTTTTGGGGCTGTAAAGCAGGGTATGAGGTGTAACCTGGTAGTGTTAGGGTGTTCTTGTGAGCCTTGACCCAGGTTTCTGTTACAGAACAGATATCAACATTCTCCATGCTGAGGAGAGTTTGGACTGCATGCATCTTGCAGTTTAGACTTCTGGCATTGGGTAACTTTACTTCTAGGTTCTTATCCCTTGTGATACCTATGGAGGTGGGTTTGTGTTTTGAACCTTACCTATTCAAGGCACGGTGGGGGTGACAACAGCCTTTGCCAGTATCTAAAAGGCCAGGGGTGATAGGTGCAAGCCATCCATAGCAGGTGGAGCATCGTGTCCTGCTCAGCATGTCATCCCAGACTGACAGGCATTGTATCCCCTTTGACTAAAAGCAATACTTAAGCCAATTATTGTAATTGATCATCTTGTCTTCATATTGTGGCATTATGCTTGGTGAGGGTAGAATGTTAGTCAGGGTCATCAAGCTTGCATATACTACATGGTGTTACATTGCTTAACACATGGCAATCATGCCTCAGGTGGTGCTGCAGGGCTGTCTATGTTGGATGCACATACTACACTCCCTGTACATGTTTGAAAACAGGGTGTGTCAACTTAGGCATCCCTTTTACTATATGTGTGAGTCAGAGAGAGGTATCATTTCCAGGGTTCCTACTGAGCCAGTGTATGTGCTATGCATTGCCAAGGCCAAGGCATACTGGGCACGCCTCCTTCTGAATACTGGGGCAGGCTCAGGTTGTTCCTCCTCCGAGTCACGCTCTGCCTGTGATGGCCTTGGCAATGGTGGGGGGCTGTTTGGCCCAGCCCTATGCTGGTCCTGCTGTAGCTGTTTTCGTAGAATCATATTATGTAGCATAGCACATACCATGACAATTTGGGTACATGTAGTTGATGAGTACTACAAGGCTCCACCAGATGTGTCCAGGCACCGGAACCGTGACTTGAGCAACCCAAACACACGCTCAATTACATTTCGTGTTTGTGCATGTGCCTCATTATGGCGTTCTTGTACAGGTGTGTGTGCATTTCTGATGGGTGTCATCAGCCACAGCTCCAGTGCGTAGCCAGTATCCCCCACTAAGTGACCATGTGGGATGTCCCCATTGGCAAATGTCTGGTACAGCTGCGTCAAATGCCAGATATGGGAATCATGGTAGCTTACAGGGCAGCCAGCACACAGATTCATTATTATGCCCTGGGCATCACACATGACCTGGCAGTTGATGGAGGGGAAGCCCTTGCGGTTAATGTAAGCCCTACCCCGCTCACCAGCTGGTGCTTTGATGCGTATATGCGTGCAGTCTATTGCACCCACTACCTCAGGGTATTCCGCTATTTGCTGGAAGAGACGCATATTGCTGGCCAATACCTCACAGGAATTGGGGAAATATACATGATCACCGACATGTGCTGACATGGCATCCAGGAACTGGTACAGTACCCTGGATGCTGATGCCTGTGATATCCCAACCCATTGGGGTATGTTGCCAGTGTCCACATATTTGGCCATTGGCATGCTGCCTGGAACATATGCAACCTTTATTTGGAGCTGACAAGGCGCCATTGTGTTATTTGCAGAACGGTACTCAGTTGTCAACTGAGTACATTTCTGCAGATAACACGGCTCTTACACGGGCAGGTTTCTGCTTCCTGGATCACTAACTTACCTCATTTGCATGCCTTTCGGCTGCAAGTGAGGTAATTAGCATATCCACGCCCTGTCCGTGTAAGAGCCGTTTTAGGTGCTCTCTTACATGCAAATACAGGCTGTTCCTGGATAGCGATGGCTGCATGGAGTCTTACACTACTCTTAGACTCTGTGCAAGCCATCGTGAATCCTGCCCATTATATATGTAGTTCTTTGCATACTCTCACCTTAGTAAACATCCTGTAGTGACAAGAACACTGTCTCTTTGGGAGTTACTTTACAATATGCTTAAATCAAAACTACTTGCAGAAGACAATGTTAATCCATCCTGAATGCGACCAATAATTCACTTCATTGGACTTCCTTATCAATTAAGGTAGATCACCAGCAAAAATCAGCACTCCTTGAAGATGTGACAACAATGCAAACAGCACTGGGCAGAAACTGGAACACAGAGGTGAAGCAATCAGTACCTTTATTTGGCCAAGATGGGTTTTACAATGCACCTACTGGAGCTTCACCTTCAATAGGGTCAGGCAACAACTACTAAATAAACAAAACCCTATGTTTAATAAAATAAACAGATCTAATGTCTCCACATTTCATATTTTGAAAGTTTACTATTCCAAATACTAACCCGTCTCTAAACTTGAGTGCAGCCTGGTATTCTAAGAAAACAAAATCTGAAATATATTTATTCAGAAAGAGTAACAAACTATAAAACTTAACCAGCAGCCAATGTCTTGTCACATCAGGACAAAGTTCAATAAAAAGTGTTCCAAATTTCAAACCGAATTATTTATACATAGCACAATTGAAGTTACAGTAACTCCCAATCCCACAGTGTCTGAAAACTTTTGAACTTAGGGTACATACATACTTTAAATAAAAATACTAGTAACTACATGTAAACATTTGAAATATGCACATATAGAAAACAGTAGCACAACTCAATCTGGTGCAGGCTTGTATTTCAGCAGACCACAAAAATTTCAGGTGTACATCAAAACACTCCAGCTGGAACTAATTGTTAACAGTTGTTGTGGCACAGCTCTCTAACAAGGGGTGGACACAGGAGCAGAGCAGAAGTACTACATACTACTACAGAAATAATGGGTGATGTCTGACAGGCCAAAATTAATTCAGACAGCAGTTATACCTTCGGTAAGGCCACCTCCAGGCAGGCAATAGTTAACATGGATGCAAATGCTACTCTATCCCTAATGGCTGATAGCAGCCCCATAAAAAAAAAAAATGACAGTATCGTTCTCTCACAACATGCAACAAAAATATGCAACAGGCAACTAGGATACAACTCTGTTCTAGTTTCAATTGTTAAAACATATACATTTACACAATTACAATAGTTTATATACATTTCTATTCCAAGCTGGCAGGGCATGTTGTGTTACATTTTTGCTCAGTACTTTACACCTTTATACACACACTTCTGTATGAATCATATCAATATCCACAAATGACATAGAATTATTTACAAAATTCCAGATATCTGGGCTGTCAGTATTTCCTTTTGTGACAGCATATTTTCCCCTTTCTCCGATTTTATGCAAACTGAGTTAGTATACATAACAGATTTACATCGGGTGCGGAGGGGGGGTTTCCTCTTCAAACTACTTATTGTATTCTGTTTGCCATTTTTTATAGACATTATTTTGACGTGCAATTTTGATATTGTTAGATGTTTCAGTTACTGCATTTCTGCAATGTTTTTTGTTTGTACTAGAGCTTTTTTTTTTCTTAAACAGGCTTTCCCCAAAAATTGATGACAAATCTGGACATTCTGCAATAATCTATACAATTGAGAGGTATGGCCAAGTTTTGAACCCTCAACTGTAGATGTGAATGTCACAGAAAGAGTGCATGACTGTGCAAAACACTGTGTGCTCACAGAAGCAGTTAAGTTCATCCTCATCGTCACACTTGTGCAGTGGGATTCAGGCCAGCAAGGGCCACCAAAGCAAAGTGACAGCCCAGTTTCTCATATTAATGGGGAAGAAGTGGAAGAGAAGAAGAAAAAAAGAGAAAAGGGAATAACAAAGGAAACCCAGAGGGTCAAACATAAGCAATATGCGGATGGTTACAAGGGTACCTTTTGTGGTAAGGTACGGCCATGGAAAGAATCATCATGGACATGATAAATGAGGGCATAGGTAACCTGCAAATACTGGGCCCATCACAATCTGGCTCTGTTAAAGGAAAGTCATGTCTATTAAATTTGGTGGATTTTTTTGAGAGGGTCATCAAAGCATTGAATGATGGTAAGACTAGACACATAGTTTACCTTGACCTGGCCAAGGCTTTTGATACAATACCCCACTCAGGCATTATAGACAAGCTCACTAATTTGGGTATAAACCATTTTATTACTTGCTAGATAAACAAAAGAAAATATAGCGAACCAAATTCACCAAACTCCAGAAAAAAGGAGGCGGAAGACTCGACTGCAAAAACCACCTCAGTTTTTAATGTAAGGATGGCAATCCACACAACACAAACACGAAACACGAATAAAATGTTGTTGATCCCAAAATCATGAACGCCTTCCTAATACATGCGTTTTCGTCCAAATGGACTTCATCAGATTACATTTTGAACTAAACCATACATCTTTTATATCCATTTAAAAAAAGTGTTAACCAATCAATTGTCAATGTGCTTTTAAAATCATCAAATAAGCCTCAAGTCTAATTAATAATTCATTATGTTGCTCTCGTTTTGATAATTCACTTAGCAGTTCATATAAACTTCATAAAAAATCATCATTAAAAAATATGTATTATTAAAAACTATTCCTTCATATTAAAATAATCTATCTAAATATTCTAATACATAAATAAATAAATAAATAAATAGGTTAAAACCATGTTTGTTAAAAAACGTTTTTACATACAGAGGAGATTTTTACCATTACTTCACATTTATATTAACTCTGGTGCCATCTGCTGACAACTTTTTGTAAACACACTTTATATTTTGTATGTTGTGTTTTATACCTTAGCAGATCTCATTTTTAATAAGGGCAAAATAGATATATACTCATTTAAACCAGGTGATTTGTTTGCTTCCAAATTCACCTGCCACCACAGTTCCCTATAGGCTATAATCTCTTCCCAGAGACCCCCTCTGATGTCCCATTTTACTTGGTCTAGGACAAAAAATTGAAATTTTGCTTCGGAACAAGTCTTAAAGTGCCTAAATAGTGCATTTGTTTCCTTTTCCTTTTTCACTTCATACATGTGTTCATATATACGTCACTTCAGGGTTCTTTCAGTCTTTCCAACGTAAAATGAAGGACATTTTGTACAAACTGCCAAATATACTAAACCTTTAGATTCGCAGTTGTAGTACCCCTTACTATTCACCCATTTTTCTCTACTTTCTATGAATATTCTTTCTTTATTAATTAGGTACTCACATTGTTTACATTTTCCACATCTGAAAGTTCCCTTTTTATTTCTTGCTCCATTTAACCTTTCCATACTGTTCCTACTTTTTTCCAAAATTCCTTTAATGCTTATAGTGTTCCTAAAAACTACCTTAGGGGGATATTCTGGTAACCCTTCCAAGTCACTTAAAGCCCTAAACCTATCCCATTCCCTCTGAAACACCGTTTTTATGTTTTTATTTAATAAATTATATTCAAGGACAAGCGACTGTTGAAAATTTTCCTCTTGTTTCACTTCCCTATTTATTTCATCTCTTATACCTAAAATTGGACAAAATCTGTCTTTTCTTCCTTTTTCCACTTCTTCTCTTAAATTCTTAACAAATTCTACTGGGTACTCTCGATCTAAAAACATTTTTTCTAATAAATCACATTCCTTTTTAAATTTGTCGTCCTTACTTGTCATTCTGGACCCTCTTACAAATTGTCCTTTCACTAGATTTTTCTTAGTATATAAAGGATGGGCACTATTAAAATGCAAAAATGAATTTACATATGTGGGCTTTCTATAAATACTTGTTTCAAAACTGTTGTTTTCCAAAGTTATTTCCACATCTAAATATTGAATGTTTTTAAATGAATAATTATAAGTAAACTGTAGGAAATCTGTAGTCTGTCCTATATATTTAATAAAATCATTTAATTTGTCTATACCACCTATCCAAAAAATTAGAATATCGTCAAGGAACCTTTTATATAGGGTCCAATTTCCGACATAGGATGATTTTAACAAGTATTGCTCCTCACAATTAGCAAGAACTATATTAGCAAAGGTGGGTGCACAGGTTGCCCCCATTGCTACTCCTTGTAGCTGTTGAAAAAATTCCCCTTTAAAAGTGAGAAAATTATTTTTCAACACTAAATCCATTAAGCCCGTGCACACCACCTTTTCTTCTTGTGTCAACTTCTTATTTTTAAATATTTCTTCCTCAAACATTAACATTCCTGCCCTATATGGGATAGACCCAAATAAATCAATTATGTCTATAGTTACTAAGATTAAATCTTCATGATATTTATCATCTTTCAAACATCTCAACAGGTCCCATGAGTCCTTCAAAATTACTTCCTTCTCTTGCCATACATGTTTTGCCTTAAAATCCACGTATTTGGCTAGAGTATTAGTTTTGGACCCACCCGCTGAGACAATGGGTCTCAGGGGTGGGTCCAAACTATTCTTGTGAATTTTCGGAATGCCGAATATCACGGGCACCTTTGGCTTATCCACTCTCAAAAATTCTAAAGTTTTGATGTTAATGAGGTTTTCATACATCATACTTTCCAAGATGTTATCAATTTTCTTGTAAGCTGTGTAAATTTCATTCCTGGACACGGTTCCATACTTAACTTCATCCCTTAATATTGTATTCATCTTCCCTTCGTATACCATGACATCCATCACAACTATCCCCCCACCCTTATCGGGCTTCATCACCCTGATGTCTTTATTAATTTTTAGTTCCTCTAACATATGGTATTCATTTGGGTATAAGTTGTGGTGGGTCCCATGGTACTTCATTGTTTTCTCCTTCTTTCTAATTTCTTTTTCCATAATATTTTCAAAATTCTTTAATTGTGTATGTATAGGTGGATTAAATACAGATTTTTTTATTAATTGTTTCCCATGTTTCGCTCTATCTATTACATTTAAATTCATGCCTTCTTTGTGAAATAACAATTCTAAATTCATTTTTCTGAGAAAAAGTTTCATATCAATTAATGTTTGGGTAGAATTTCCTTTTGTAAACGGTATAAACTTAAAACCCTTTTCAAGCAACCTAAAGTGGTTAAATTCCAACTCTAACTTGCTAAAATTGTAAATTGTGAATCCTTCAGAGGTATAACTACTACCATTTACTTCTATGTTTTTACCCATCACCTTTCCTTGTAAGATATCCTTTAAACCTAATGTTCCTATGTCTATACTTTCATTCTGTTCTATATGTTTAATAATTGTTTTCTGTATAGTGTTGTTAATGGGGCTGGGGGTCTCATTTATGTGTATCTCCCCCTCCCCCTTATCCCCCCCCCATTGGTGAAAATTTTCATTCCACCTATTTTCCAGCCTTTTTCCCCCCTAGGCTCACCAAGGGGTGGAAAATCCATTTCATATTCATTTTCAGCCCACATAAAACCTTCATCGTTGTCTTTAGGTTTTCCTTACGTGCTAGATAGCCAACTCACTGATAGGAACCAGGAGGTCAAAATAGGTGAGGCCACCTCCAACAAGAGACCAGTCACTAGCAGAGTCTTCCAGGGCTTGTTCTTGGGCCCACTCCTTTTTCGCATCTACTTCTCTGAAATGGAAGCAAATGCTGAAGATTTATGGATGACTAAGTTTTCAGATGATTGCAAGATTGGGGTAATCATCAACTCCACTGCAGACACTAACATTTTTCAAGAAGATCTATCTCTGACTAATAAATGGTGTCAAAGCCATGGTCTTAAACTCAATAGTAAGAAATGCATAATTGTACCCCTTGGGAACTTAACCATCCAGGCTAATTACCATGTTTGTAATACACCCTTCAGAGTCAAACCAGTGGTCAGGGATCTTGGTACACATGTAGACAGTAGCCTTGCCTTCAACAACCACATGGCCACAGTAGTGAAGAAACCCTTTTTATGTTGTGCAAAGTATAAGTAAGGGTATGGCATCTAGGTCCAGAGAGGTCATTACTCCACTGTACTCTGCCCTTATCAGACCATTCACAGAGTACAGTGCTTTGCTATGTACCTAACCAAGCATATGCAGCAACTACAGCGACCTTAAAGATTCCTTACAAAAAGAATACAAGACATAACATACCTGCTTTATGCAGAGCGCCTTAAAACCCTTTCCCTCTGCTCAGTCTCCTATAAACTGCTGATAGGTGATCTATGCCTGGCTTACAAGGCATCTGCAAACCCCACACTTGTGAATCTCCTACATATTCGTAAGTCAAAAAGTACTACAAGGTCTAGGGAGGTGAATTTTGTCTGTGACATAAACAAAATATACTGGAGAGACAGATATGTGTCCCAGACACTGCCTGTCCTATGGAACAGGTTTCCCATCCATGTGAAGCTGAGCTTATCTATTGCCCATTTTAAACACAACCTAGACAAGTGGATGGGAAACAGCAAATTTATATCGGGCCTGGCACCCAGTTCCCTTATAGGCACAGGTAGCTTATAAACACCTGGTCCTCAATGTCCTATTTGGATGCAAGGACATCATTATTCTTTCAGGAAAACCTGGTTAGGCTTTAGAAAGCCATTAGCCTAGTAACAGTCTATGAATCTATGAATTTATGACATTCATTATTTGTAACTTTTAGGAGCTTTGAGATGGCTTATTGATCCTCTAATATATTATGTACATCCACTTCTTGAAAAAAAATATTTGTGAAATGTAGCATGTGTCACATTTACATTTAATTGGACTACACGAGTAGATATGTGTTATATGAACTTTTTTACACTGATGAATTTAGAAGTCATTGAAATCATTAAGAGCACAAGACAAATGGAATAGACCAGTCAGTAAAATGGAAGGGAAAATACTGTGGGTATATTATTGAGAATGGTCAGGCTCACCCATATATATTGTTATAGTAAGTACGTAACGTTCATATCTGATATGAGGAAGTACATCCTCAACATCAGGACAGGCTAATCATTTTGTGTGGTCTCCCTCATGGGAGCATACCTCTAACCACTATGGTACTAAAAGAAAATCAAGACCTAGAGATCACATCCAACTTATAGTGTTTTGCAAAGATATTCAGTGAAGATAAGTAGCTGTGACATAAACATCAACCAAGACTGCTTTACAGAAAAAGGCCAATGAGGTAAGCAACTTCTGAAGTGGAATGTGCCCTTGGTATAGTGGGCCACGTTTCTTATCAGAAAAAAAAATGAAGACCTGAGAGTTTTTTCTAATAGGTTTATTTCTATCTGCAGAGAATTGATGTTGTCTATGTACATCTATATAATGATAATTTTTTCTCCTCTATTAGACCAACTGGGGAAGAAAACTGTTTTTGAGAGCTTCTCCTTAGAACTAAATTTGTCATTGGCCAAATTTCCCACTGTGGCAGGAAGAAGGCCTTTTTGTATTAATTTGTTTTTCCTCTCAATCAATGATCTAGGTCAAAAAGACTTGTATATGTAATTTTAAACAACTAAAACTCCATAAACAAATAAAAGATTTACTAGGAGAATATGGAAAATACTTGTGATGTAATAGTGAACATGAGCAAAAACCACAGGTTTGTCACTGAGGTATGCCTCAGCTTGAGAGAGTGGAAAAAGCAATAAAAATTATAATATTTTTATAGCCTATGTGTTTCATTTTTCAATGTTTTATGTATATATAAAAATAGAATAACAGCAGCCTTCCTTATAGATCAGAGCAGAAAAATGCATCTTCCCTCTCAAATTAACATAAGCAGAATTAATGAAAAAATAATGCATAATGTCATCCTATGCTTAAAATGTCTTAAAATTGATGTTTGCGGGTCTATATCACATTGCAAATCGCATTTCAGTGAATGTATCTTCGTTGAACAGCTAAAGATAAAAAAAAAAAAAAAAAAAAAAAGAAACACAAACTCCGTTCAAACCAGTCCCAACTCAAAAGTCACACCAGTACACGCACACACACACACACACACACACACACACACACACACACACACACACACACACACACACACACACACACACACACACCCCTACCTTCTTCTTAAATAAATTCATACACAACCCTACCTACTTCTTACATAAATGCATACACACCCTTACCTACTTCTTACATAAACGCATACACACCACTACCTACTTCTTATATAAGCAACACATATACACCTCTATCTACTTCTTATATTCACACACCCCTACCTACCTACCTACCTATTTCTTACACACACACACCTCTTAAACACTTAAAACACACCTACCTCTCAATTGTACGTTCATCTGTAGTCCAAACATCTCCTGAAATTCAAATTCCATGTGGAAGATGAAAACGTAATCCATCGGTTGCACAGACGTAGAAGACATAAACAAGTCGCAAACACCTGCTCCGTCTGTGCGGCTGTACATAAAGGGTGTTCTTAAAGAAAAACGCCCTTAAAAAAAAAACGAAAATTAATCTCCCGGCCAGCTAGTTCCAGGGGGGTGCAAGTGCACCCCCTTGCACCTGCTTGCGGGCGCCCTTGGGTGCCTACCTCATAGACAGACAGTACAAAGTTTGAGTCTTACCTTTGAGGTAAATTGGCTAGGCTTAAAATGGCCTACAAGGGCAACTAGCCTAATGCTTACCTGATCAAATAAATATCAAACATTTCAATGCATTACAGTTTTTCTGTCTTTACATATTCCGTGTACATCTGAAATATAGACTGGGGGATGGCATGTTACCCATGGCATATAACAATTGTCAGAAATGTAGAAAAAGTACAGCACACTGCATGTATTTTTTTCTTTACTGTTTGCAGTATGTGCATACAGGAATTAGAAAGGTACATTATCGAGTTGAACCTATGAGGAAAACTATAAATCTAAGAAGTCATAAGTCATACTTTTCTGAATTATAATCAGAAAGCGTACGCAAATTGAACTGCCTACTACATGTGTTCAACATTTGACCATAATGGACCCGGCACTATCATGAAATGAATTGTCCTAAACAAACATGTATCTTTTATCCATAATGGGCCTGTTCCTCTTTTATTACAATCCTGTGAGATATTCAACCACCCAGAAATGTATCAAATCAGAATAATGTCCATACCATTTGTCCATATAAGACCACACTTCAATCACTCATAGGGCCAGTGTCAATACTAGGGTTCCAGCCCCTCTCCCTCTGCATAAATCAAAAGCCTTATCTCACTTCAAATGTGTGTGCTGCTACTGCCAGCCCTTCTTTTTCTCCCTCTTCTTCTTCTTTCTCCTTTGTCTCAGTCAAAATGTCAGTCTTATCTTCCATTTCCCCCTCATCTTTACTTCACTTCTTCCTTCATGCACTCACGTCTTCCAACAGGAGAACAGATATTAGGAATGAAACAAAACAGGCATATAGTGAAGGATCATTGGTCCTGGGCTTCCCTCACATAAGGTTCTGTACATCAGGAATGCACTGACGTGCCTACCTCATCCTGCAGGCGTCAGAGCATGAGTGATTTTTTTTTTATAAACCAGATGGTAATCTTTACAACCATCTCCATCTGCCTGTGTTTGAGTCTGTCTGTGCCTCCTTCCCCACACCCTTCTCTCTTAATACATACTGAGTCACATCCTTCTACATTCACTCCCCTCTTCTGCCACTTACTCATCTCTTAGTTCATATTGACTAATTCATAGGGGTCATCTTCTTTTTGTTTCTAGTATATTTGGAGATGGCCTGCTTCTGTACACCCCTTTCCTCTTTTATCCTTGTACTCCTTTTGTATTTGGAGTACTTGGTAGTACCTTGCATGTTCTAACTAATACACACACTGTGAGTTTGGCTGGTCATACTCTCCTCTTACTTCCATAATAATTTGTTTTTATTTATCCTGCCTCTTTCCTTCACATGACGTATGTACTGGTAACTACCCTTCTTTTTAGATTTGAGTGCACCTGTTATTATTGTAACACTACAAACCTCTGCATTCGTCCTATACCTCCTCCCTCCAATGATGCTTCTCTCACTTCTTTACCAGTGGATGACTATTCACACCATTTATTCATTCACTTCATAGTATTCATATAAAATTTGATTGCTTCTTATTTAATGTCACAGTAGATACGTTTCCACTGAAATTTAATTCCTATAATTTCAGGGTGCATCAACCTATCCATCACTTCATCCTGCTTCAGCGGTTATAACCCAGGTCCCTTTCTGATCCTATGTTGGTGTGCTGATGCCAAGATGTCCTCTACAATATCAGACTGCTCTTTCATATTGCTTTCTACAAAATCCATTTCTTTAGTTTGATGGCAGCTGATCTTTATGGTAATGTGTCCACCTCTAGTACCTGGACAACTACTGGGTGTCTCTACTTTTAGTACTTTGTCAGCACATATGTCCAGACCATCACTCTCATTCATCAAATATGTAACCAAAGCCTACACAAATTTCATACTGTCTTACCCCTACATTCTTTTGGCCATTTTCACAATTCTGAAATTATCTAGTTTCTAGGTCATCTGTTTTTTATACTGAGTTTATGCATTTTCATTTCTCACCACTTCTTTCTTCTGTCTTCTCACCTTTGTTCTTAGTGCTGTATCTTTGGCTCAAGTCATGCAGTCTCCTTTTTAACATATCCCACAATAGCTTGTATTGCCCTTCTATCCAATGCAACAGCATCACGTTTCTTCAACATCACATTATGACTATCTTCTAGATTGATCACATTGCCATACAGCGTGTCCTTTCCCTTCAAATACAATTATCGTTTTCCTTATATTTCTGTTTCATTTGTGTCTTCATGTGTAATCAGGTTCTCCTAATAACTTCAAGGCTACCTCTTCCGTTAACTTTTCTCTTCTCCCCTCCTCTCCTTAATGCCAGCAGTTTTGTAATTGTTTTTGTTTCTGATTTTTTTTTTTATTCTGTTTCTCGTAAGTAGTCCAACATTATTTTTAGCCTTTCACTCCTCAAAATCACCTTGGTATTACTTTACACATTTATCCCTGTATTTTATTATTTTACCATAAGTTCACCTCCCTCCTTCCAATTAGTTTAAAACCATTTGCTTTCATAGCTCTGGTTTCTGTTCCTTTACATTATGAATTTAAATAAACTCATAGTTTGTTTACTCCAGGTAAGGAATGCATTTCATGTCTTCTCTGCTATTCTTGCTGGCCATCACCTGCCACTCATACCTGTACCATCCTCCTTTATATGTTAAGCTATTTGCCCCATATGCTTTGTCTTTCCCTGACAACTAGCCTTTGGAACCACAAAATCTCTCCGACTCATCTTCTACTACTTGTACATGCATCACTTCAATTTTTGTAAAACTGCACTGTCCTACCACACTACCCCTCATCCAAACATGCAACCATCTTCATTGGCATCTCCACAGTGAGATCCAAAGCTGTGCCACATTTGCATTTCCGCACACACATTTGCAGTGCCTCCTTCCAATTCCTAACTCAGCTGATACTCTCTGCTTCTTGATCAATTGCTCTTCAAGTTATTAAATATCTCCTTGGCCTCTTCATTCCATTATGTCCTTATAAATAAGACTTCTCCTACACATCTCCACAATTTTCCACTTGGCCTGTGAAGATTATCTTTTTTTCTCTCTATGTTATTCAAATTCACTACTACTCTTCTTTTTTCTTAGAGGAAAATAGTTCCCTTATTCCTTATGAAGCAACATATATTTCATGCATAGTTCCTCAAAGTTCTGATCATCACATTTTTATCCTCTTATTGGTGACCATGTAAATCTATCTCTGAACACTTACAATTTTTTTTTTAATTTCCTCTAACGCTCACTGCAACCTGTCTTTTCATCACTTGTGAGACTCCAGTAGGAACATGTTTGGTCTGCTAGCTTCCCCTTTCTGTGACCTTTGGATTGTTTACCTCTCTTCCTTCTTAGCAATCCTAGTGTCCAGATAATCGATAAACCCTTTTCTTAATACTTCCTTTGGGTTCTTGCTACTGTACTTTACTAATCTAATATCCCATCCACCAGGAAAGAATAAGTACAACTAACATCCTCATCCTTTGCTTGAGTTCTCTAGTCTTCAGTAATCCTTGCTCCTTATTTCTCTGATTGTACTCACTTTTTCTTTTTCTGACTTTCCTATTAGGTATGTCTTGCACTTTCATCCCACCATCAACCAGATTTCCCTTGATGGCACTTCTGTTCTTTCAGTCAGTCTAGCAATCACTACAATCACTCTTGCACTCTTTCATGCTTGCTCTTTACTTCTCTCTGATGATGTTTTGGTTACTGCTCCTCCTGTTCACACACACACACACACACACACACACACACACACACACACACACACACACACACACACACACATACACACAAACACACACATTCTTTTGCCATCAAAACTACCACTGCATAGTCCACAGTATTCCTGTGATTTATTTCTTCCATATCATCCTTTTCTTGTACATTTGGTATTCCCAACTGACTATATATAATCTATGTGTTTGTAATTCCCCTGTGCATATTAAAATAAATTCAGTCTTATTCATGATTAATATTTTGTTATTCTCCTTTTTCCACCAACTCCATCAATGACTTCTACTTCCTATATGGTGAATCCCTTTTTTTCCAAAAGTCTGCATTTGTCTGAATCTCATTAAAATCCCATTTTATTTTCCTCTCTTAATGACCACTGACTTGTCCTATTTGAAGAGAAATGAGTCATAAAACTGTGGATCAAGCCCTTTAGTTCCATACAGATTCCTCAGTTGTTACTATGCTTGAATCTCTACTTTCTTCCTATATTTTGCCATTTTGTGGACATCTGACAATTATGCATACTTTCTTAATGCACATTTCCCAGTATCTTCACTTTCATTTTTTTCCTATAAAAATACTTTTTGCACTCTCTCTCTCTTAATATCGACTTTAAAACATTCATCACTTGTTCAAGTGAGAACAACCCTTGTATTCTAAGTGCACTTCCAGCATAAATGATTCCCCAACCTTCACTTAATTTGTCCTTCATTTTAGAGCGCATGTGTTTGCGTTACTCCTTTGCACTTATTTTCCACTACACATTCCAATCCGTTGCCCTTTTCATCATATTATTTTCTGAGTTATGCCTTACTTTTTTGTCTAAGTAACACTTGGAAATAAAATATTTCGAAGTAATAAAGAGGCAGTAAAAATAAATTAGTAAAAATGCAGCCTCTATGTTTCTTTAGAAAGATGCCCCTTAATAATTCGTGAGAGTGCTTTAGCCATCACTGGTGTCTGAAATGTGAAATGGGAAAATAATAAAAACTATTAGTATTCAGGAAAAAAATGCACTCATCCCTTCTGTTATAACATGAAAGTTATATGTTCCCACAATAACAAGAAACAACTAAAAGGTACACTCACCATAGTGATGAACATGGCCACTACTGAATAAAGATAAGTTACAGCTGCACTGTTTTTTTAAGTAAGAAGGGAAAAGTCTTGAGCTGCTCATCATGTATCAACATTTGGTTTAGTAAGGGATGGATTTGAGCCAGGATGCTACACAATGAAAAGATAAAACCCCTCACCAAAGTCCTTAATCTATTTGGTAAGGTACTACTGATTTCATTCCACTGTCACTTGCCTTCCTCTCTTATTATACCAAGATGTACCCCAAACATGATTCTTTCTGGTAGTTTTATTATTTCATAATTCCCCTCAGCTGATAGTCCTCATATAAATTTGTAATGAATGTAAGTGAGCATAGAGCAACTACACTATGCCCCTTCGAAGAGTAGGTGTGGAACCATCAACTTATGCACATACACTTTTACATATTCCAAAGCAGCTTGTTTGCCTTCCTAGAGTCACAGCAATGCAGAGCAGCTTTTTTCCCCTGGTAGCTCAAGTAAAGCATTCAAAGAAAGAACAGCTCCTCTTGCACTTGTTTCAATGATCTCTACACTTTGTCTTCACATTTCCATAAACCTCATGCCTATCCTCCTTTCTTCTCCCTTTATTTCATAATGAAGCACAAATCATTTAGTGACGATTGTATCAGGAGGTGCTGGTCACTCTGAATCATATTACATATCTTCATGCTATGAAAAAATGAAGTTAGAAAGCTCTGAAAGTTATTTCATTATCTCCTCCTCAATTCATTATTCATGTGTTTATTATGTAAATTAAAATGAGTCACCTCATCTAGCTTGATTGTCTTATTTAATAATTCATAAGATGTTTTATTCCTCTATAAATATCCCATCTTCTTCTGTGCTCTACATGCTCATCAGCCTCTTTCCAGGTGTCCAGAATGTGTTTGCCATACTTGTGAAATGAATAATTAACTAGTGAGCCCACCTAGCCCCCTCCCCCACCCCGCATTAGGTCACATCTCAAGGATATTTTCAGTTATTAAAAACATGAATTGCTCGAGCTTTGGATTTCCTCTTTTTTTCTACTCTTATACAGCATTATATTATCATTTTTCAGGTTACCTTTTCATCAATTTTTCCAGTTTTTTATAGAAATGGCATTCTTCTGTTGTACCTCCCATTCCTCCTATGGTCTCTTTATGGATATCAGCCTTAAATATGTATAGCCTTTTCGTTTTTGCCATCTGATATCCAGCAGTGCTTCTTCCCTTTGTCCGAGCCTCCATAGATGACCTCACTTGATGACTGTCACTTTTCAGTACTTGGTTCTTTAGTTGCTACTCTTCAGTCTTCTCTACAAGTAGTTGGCCCCTAACATTGCATTCCTCTCAAGATTTTGGATCCTAAGAATGTCACAGTACTTTGGTGATGGACCTTTAACATAAATAGCACTCCCTGCATTAGAGGACTTTGATAATTTGAACTACTTCATTTCTGGCATGAATCTGTACTCTTGCCTCTTGTTAAGCTTTTTTAATGTATGGTTAAGTATTATGGTTCTTGGAGCTAAATTCTACACTCACATCGCTCTTACCATCATTAAGGACATTTAGATGTCCCCCCTTACTGTGAAAAAGTACTTTTTTAAGTGGCTTCAGACAGTGATATTTAATCATATATACGTTTAGTGTTTTGTAGCCTGGAAGATTCCACTTTTAACATTTAAAATGTGTTGTGTCCCATGTCTTTCCCTGTGAAACATTTTCTATGATCTGGGTAATTTTTCTTTTTTGTGTAAAGAGTAGCTTTTTGTGTAGGATTTTAGATAACAGTACCATAATTAAGTTGGGCAATTGTTGCAGAGGGTTAAGGCTGTAATCTCTAGTTCCTCTGATACAAAGTTCAATTTTCTTACATGTCTAGTATGTGACCTTATGCAAATCACTTAACCAGACAGCGCTTAGAGTCATTTGATAATTTGGGCTAGGCTGCTCATAGGTCCCATTTACTGCAAGTCTACTATGTATGAGCCCAGAACAGCATAGGCCTGCTGCTTGCAAGAGAGAATAGCTTATCTTACCACCAAAACAAAGAAAGATATAGCAACATATTTTCACAAATGTACCTCTTAAATGCTGCCTAATAAGGTACCCTTGCCCTGATAATACCCTACTGAACTCTGTTTTGTTATGCATGTATTACCTTTTTTTTAATATCACACAGCAACATTTTTTGCATGAGCTAGTACATAACTTAAAAATTCATGAAAGACCCTGGTATTTACATCTACCTGTCAGTCTACACAGCCTTTCTAACTTTACAGATCATTGCTTAGTGTGGTGTGCGGCTATTTCTACTTCACTGTGCCTTGATGTACTCTCTTACCATATTTCCACTCCCACTGACCTTACATAATTTCCTTTACAAATATAAAACCATACTTTTAACTTTTCACAAACAATGCAAATCAAAGAAGTTAAGAAAAATACTGTCAGAAATCCCAGTATTCATTCTATTAAAAAAAAAAGAAAAAAATGGAGTTAATTAAAAAAAAAAACTGTTTGCGTTTTACTTTACATGGTAATATCTACAATCCATTTTACTCTAAATCATCCATATAATAAATCCTGTCTACCCTTCAACCACATTCATTTTACACATGCATCCACACATCTACTATAAGACAATCATTCCACTATAAAGCATCTACTTCTTGCATCCATTATCTATATAGTGAAAAAGAACCTACCCTGATTACTCTTGCATACCACAGTAACACATATATTTAGCTCACAAATCTGTACAATCTGCAATCTGAAGCGATATTCAGAAGATTTTAAATTTACTTTTAAAAACTAAATATAACTAATGTATGCCCTATGTCTGCAAAGCAACATAAAACACAGTCCTGACCCACCTCTTTCACCACTTATGGTTCCTCTTCTTAAACCTGTAAGTTGAACATCCTAGCTGACCACCAACTCAGGTTTGGCCTTTAAATCTAAGAAGCATAAAAAAACAGCTGAAACAATTTCACACCTTCCTACAACTTTTATAATAACTAAAAACAACTCATAATAAGAGATCACAACAAATTAGTATAACAAAAGCTAAAGTTAACAAATTTCCACTTCCAGTACACAAAAGTCAAACACTTTCTCTCAGCAGGAATGTAAGTGGTGATGGCTTTCTTCTGGCAAAGTTAAAATGTCTTCTGTCCTTTATATCCACCGCTTCAAAAAATACCTCACTGATGTGGAAACAACTAGAAATATGCAGATTAATAACCATCTACCCCCAAAAGAGAATACCATTGCCATATTTATGCAAAAGCTAAGTTGTTAAGAGTTAAGAGTTATAACAAATATCACAGTTACAGATAGGTTCACTTAAATTGAAACTCTGAAAATTAAAATCCTCTCCCTTTCTATCCAACTATCTTATGCCTAGAATATCTAGTTACCAACTTAGGGCAATGCCACCTCACTGTCCTTCACTACAAACCTCATGCAATAAACACTGTGAGGCAGATTAATGTAGCTCTATTCTTGTCCAAAACCACGTAAATCACTTCCTTTCAGTCTAAAAGGAGACTCCAGTCATACCACACATCCTGATCTGAATTTTTATGGTTTCACTACACTGATGCAACATACGCCTACTTTTCTCTCACCAGTTTTTTGCCCAAATTAGAACACAAACTATTAACTTCACTAAAACCAAACACTTGTAGACTCTCTTCCCAAGGTTTTGTTAATGAAAACTTGTATAAATAGTGCAAAATTTTACATTACCAGTATAAAAAGGTAGAAATTTTCTTTTCCACCTTTTTGTTAACATAACTTTTTGTTTAGCATATCCTGTATGTCTGTCTGTCTGTCATCCGCAGTGGTGCAGTGGTAGCATTGTTGCCTCACAGCAAGAGGTTCTCCAGTTCGATTCTCGGCTGGAGTGCAGGGAGTGCCTTCTGTGTGGAGTCTGCATGTCCTCCCCATGGTTAGGTGGGCATTTGAAAGACATGCGTAAGGGTGTGCCTTCACTGAAAGTTGAATGTCGAGCTGGCACCTCGGCGTTCATGAAAATCTACTGCCAATCATTAGTGGACCGGAGTTCCGCTGTGGCGACCCCTAACCAGGAAAAGCCAAAAGACAAACATCCTGTAAGTCTGTCAACAATTGTATAGCCATTGCCTTGTGTAATCAGTTCAGCCAAAGTACCTCCTACATCCATTTCTTCCACACTGTTCCAGTATGGAAACAGTATGGTATGGATTCCAAAAAGCACACTATGCTTAGTAGTTACTCCATGCATGAGTTAAAAAACCTAAGGCTTTGCCATTCCTCAATCAGCATACGTTATCAGGTGTTGCAGGAGTCCTACACCTATTTCATAAAGGGGACTTGGGCTTGCTTTGTTGAAAAATGTTAATGTTGTATATATTGTGGTAGACTTCCAATATGCAAGACTGAAGCATTGGAGTAGTCAATTGAATTCAATGGGCAGAGATCGCAAAATAGCTGCGCTACCTGTATGTGACACTAAATACTGACGTTAGTACCTGTCTACATTTTAGACTGCCTGCAGTAGCAAATTCTGCCTACAGTTGGAGCTGTACTGCACAGCCTGGGATCCATTCAGGCAGAGTTTGGGACCATTCATAGTGCAGATGGCTCAGAAAGACTATCACCTAAAATATACATTGTGTTCCCTGGTGTGCTAGTGACACAGGATGTCCCTTCTGCCATGGATGGGAGAATGCAGACATGATGAGCATGCTAAGTCCATTCTCCTGTCCAGAGTACAGGGGAAGCTACTGCCAGGACAGCTACTTGGCCATGGAGATTGACCCGTATGGATGACCTAGTACTGTAGGTAATCTCCATGCCTGCACCATCAGATCTGCTATTCAGATGGAATTGTGCAGCAAGACAAATTCAACCTAACTCAATTGACCACTGCATCATTAAATACGTACAAGCTACTGGGCATAAGTAATGAGATTCATTAGCATAGCATGTTATCAAATCTCATAGCATGCTAGGCCACTAAACCATTCAGTGGCTCAGTTTTGCTAGGTAACAAAATGGACAAACTCCACCAGGATACTCCACCAGGATTATGTCATCTGGGGACAGAGTGGAAAAGTCAGTTGTGAGTCACCCGGATAGGATAGCAGAGTTCTCCATTCTGCTGTTCCAGAGTTCTTTAGAATCTTGCCCTATATGGTATTCCTGTGCCTTGTAAATCAAATGTAATGCATTAAACCTTTACACTAGTCTGATATGTTAAACATGTACTTCAGAGATGACAGAAGGAAAATAGCTGCCTTTCCAGCATCATAGTTCATATGCAGTTACTAGGCTATCAGCTCACCAGCCTAGCCAAGCTTAACCCAAACTTAACAAAATATTTTTGACATGTGACAATACCTGAAGGAATTTAATGGTTATGACATAGGCTTGTACAAACCAAGATTTCACAGGCTGCCCCTGTCCATTAGTGACAAAGGTCCTAAACCAGGGGTATATTTGTGAGTTTCCATCTGTTAGTCCAAGTAACATTTGAATAGGGTTAGGGATGAACTTTGCTTCACATAATCTTTGTGTGTATCCTCTGCAGTCTATCAAACTGTTGCATGCATCTAGTCAAGCAGATTTATGTTGTTTTTCCTGGGATTGTTTACTCATAAAGCATCAGCAGTTGGTCAATGATTTTGGAGTCTGTCTGACTGAACTGGGACACATTTGCCAAGACATTTTTTTCAACTGTTTTTTTTCTCTTGGCTTGTGACCCATTTTTCATATTCATTTCTCATCTTATTCTTACTCCTATTTGTTATTCATTTTATTTGTAATAATTTGTTTAGTAGCTGTTAATTGTGTTTTTTATTTTTAACTGTGCAGTACTTAGTTGATAAGCACCGTAATAAAGAGAAATTGAAGACCTGCAACTGTTAATTTTAATTAAATTATGTGACTGATGCACTTGAATGAAACTTATGCTTTGAATACACTATGCTGGCATGAAAAGGGTCAACTAAGACTGGTGCTCCACCATGGAAAACAAAACTTAAATGAATAAACAAATAATTACATTTAAATAAGCAATTTTTTGGGCATGCTTCACTTTAAGAATAACACAGTTTTGTATATAGCAAAATATTTAAATATAAATTAATATTTACCCTTATCTCTAAGAAATGAGTCAGACCTCCATCCTTAATTGACAAACAAAGAAGGCTGTGATTTGTTTTCTAAGCATTTTATTATTTCATTCTACAGATGTATACACAAGAAAATGGTACGTTTTAATGGATGGCATGACTTCTACATTTTATAATACCTGTCAGGTGAAATATATCTGGAGCATTTTTCCTTTCTGCTTAATTTGATGGTGTTAGTGTTTCAGTGTTTACTTCAGTAAAGTGCTGCACAGTGTATGTAAATAAATCAAATATAGATCCCACTGTGCATGGCCTCTTGTTTTCAGTCCATATGCATTTGTTTATTGCCTAAAGCTTAGCAGTGGCACAGAAAAGCCTTTTTTCATCTTGAGGCTGCAACATTGCCTGAAGCCACCCTGATGGTAGGACAGATGACAAACGCTGATTTATATACTTTGTTATCCCATTCCTGTGTATCGCAGAAACATTTTCATTTATGACAGTTTAAAAGGAAGATGCCAAATAGCAATGTGCTGATGTAAATACTTGTCATTATTAAGTACTATATTTTCTATAACTGTTTTTATGATGCAGTTAATTTTCATGAAAATGAACCAGTTAGATAAAAAGTCAGGAATAAGATTTGTAGGAGGCAGCATTTAACCTAGATATAGCTGGGTTCATGTAATTATAGTGAGTGCACTAATTATTTTATGTTGAACAGCAAGGTCTTCTATGAACATATATGTACTGCTTTCATGTTTAATAATAACTATGTTTCTAGAAATAGCTAACCATTATATGATAAAAAAGGAATACACCATGAAGAGTGCAGTCTGAACATCAATGTGAAGTCATAAATGCAGCCTGCATTAATACAAATACATAGCATAGGATGCAACTGTGATCTTATACACACTTTGTGGGTCATGACCATGACATCCATTTTACAACTGGTTACCCTGCTGGTAGGGTTTAGTACTTCAGATAGTGATGGGAAAATATTTAGTGGCAGCAAGGCACATCAGAATATGTTATCTGAGTGAACAAATGTAAGCGCAGTGCAAGGCACAAGGCATCTGTTTCAGTAATTTCACAAATTTTCAAATCTGGTTTTAGAAAAGCAGTTGATATGCTAGAGTGTATGATTATAAATGTGCAATGAGCAATGATATCTGATACATTTTAAATAAATATTGAAGAGAAATATACTCAGTTCTCCATGCTTATATCAAAACATTTTAACTTATAAATAGAAGCTTATTCAACCATTGTTAGAGTGTTTTGCTTGGACAATATTTTGTCAGTAGAAGTAATGCCCATGCTGTTCTACCACACACACACACACACACACACACACACACACACACACACACACACACACACACACACACACATTTTAAGATACTTCATATTTGAAAAAACATACACCTTCATTTTAAAATGTTAATATTTTTTAAAGTAGCATTATGTCATTTTTTCAAGAGCTAGGCAAATTAGAGCAAACGTCTCATGACCTGTAGCATACCTGAAAGATCAGAAAATACTCAGTTTGGAAATGACAGGAATGAATAAGTTTGTATTTATTTATTTATTTTTATGTGACCGTATCAAATAAATGTGACAGAGTTACCGTATGTAGTACAAAAGAAAAGAGAAAGTGATATGAAGTGTAGTAACAATTATTGATCCCATTTTGGCAGCCAACTAACAACCACTGCTAATTACATGAAAACATATATATGTCAAATTCTAAAAATTACAGCTGTAAGACTGTTGAAGATATTTTTTACGGGGATAAACTAGAGAAAAAGTAAAAAAATGTTATATGTTACAGCAGGGACAGTGACAACTGTAATATAGAATCACTGGAAATTTGTTATATAACTATGTTATAAGGCATATTGTGTTGATTAAATCAATATATGCATGCTAAAATCATTAAAGTGCACCATTTCCTTTTACAGATTTGCTGGTAATTATGCAGCTGTACTGCCTAGCAATACTGTTTTTGCTTCCTTGAAAAGTTGTGATTACCTGCTCTTGGTCGTCTCTGATGTTTCAAAGCTATGACCTTTCTCACTGGGAGGAGGATCAGAGACTGGGAGAGAGAGAATAAAGAATGGGATAGAAGGAAGAGGGTAATAGTCATAGGGATATCAGCCTGACAGAGTAAACTGTGAGATTCTGAGCTTCAAGTTAGAGAGAGAAAGACACAGGGCAATAATTAGCTGATGTCTACGGCTATGATGGATTCAGTCTCCTGGTACATGACTAGTACCAGAACAGACAGAATTCTGAATGTGCTGTAAACCAATGCAAGTGGTTCCATGGGTGTCCAAGTTAAGGTACTGCTAGCCAATAGAGATCATGCCACTGTGTGATTTAAATTAGGGGAAGGGTGAACATAAAAATGCGAAGATGATGGTACAGACTTTTAGAGGAGTGGAGTATGATATGCCGGAGTGGCAATAAAGGATGTGATGGAATAATGAGACCAATCTGATGGAGTCAACAAATTAAGGGGTGGATAAGGGATGGGGATAAAGACGGCTATCAACAAATGTGTGACAGAGCTAAAATGGCAATTGTGGATACATAAGAATGTTAGGCTAGTTATTAGGTAAAAGATATGGGTTAGTATGGTACAAGAGACATAGTAAAAAAAGGTTACACAAAAAAGTGGCAACAATATCAAAGTCATAAGTTGAAAGAGCATTAACAGAAGGGCTCAAGAAAAGAAGCAAGGACTTTTTTACCTACCCAGCAGAAAGAAAGAAGCAAGGGACAGGACTGCCTTCTTTGAGCAAAAATGAGAAAGAGTTCATACATGACTAGGAAAAAACAGACACATTGAATGATACCCTGCTTCAGTTTTTATAAAGAAAAACAAAAAGCTAACACCATGCTAAGAGGCAGGCAGGACAAAATGGGGAGAACAGTGGACTGATAGAATACAGAGGGATGATGTTCAGAGGAAACTGGCTGGGAGGATAAATCACAAGAACTAGATGGTCAGCCTGACAGAACCTTCTGAAATCTGGTCAGTGAGTTGGCAGACCATCTAGTAAATCATTGGCAAGTGTAGCAGAGATGGCAGCAAAAACAAAAATGCAAGGAATGACAGGCCTATTAAACATGGTCAGTGAATGTCTCTGAGAAACTCTTGAGGGCAAGGCTGGTAGCATGTCTAAAGGGCAACAATCTCCAATATTGGTTTATGGACAAATGGAGTTGTCAAGGGTTGCAGGTGAACTTGCTAACAGAACACCAGCAAATCAAATTTACCTGAACTTAACCAAGGCCTTTGACTTAATCCTACATAAGAAACTGAAAATAAAACTGGTGCTGTTGGGAGTAGGGCCAAGAACGAGAAAGTAGATGGATGAATTATTAAATGGCATACACACAATGATGTGGTGAGTGAGAGATAATGTCAGGAATTAGGATAGTGATGAATAATGTGCCACAGGGATCAGTTTTGGGGGTCTGTACTCTTCTTTGTGTTTGTATCAGACATATCTGAAGGAATACAAAACAGGGCCATCCTTTTTGTCAATGATATAAAGGATAGTTGCAACAGTGGTATATGAGGGAAGTGTCTAGTGAAGGACTGGAAGAGGCTAAAAAAGTGAACAGTAACATGTCATTTGAGGTTTAGTGCAATAAATGCAAACTATTGTACTTACACAGCAACACTCCTGGTATGAGCTATCAGCCGAGACGAGTGGAACTGATGGTAACAGAGCAGGAAATGGATGTGAAGGTGTTAATAACACCTGGATTGGACCACTGGGAGCCGATTGATTGGGCAGTAGAATTAGCAAAAGCAAAGATGTAATCCTTCCATCCTACAGAGCTTACATCAGACTACATATTGATTCCTGGAAGCTATATAAAGAAAAGGACAACAACTAGTAGAAGGAAAGCTAGAATCCAGAAGAAAGCTATCAGAAGGATCCATGATGTGGAAAGGAAAGAATTTCACAGGAGGCTAGAAGAACCAGGAATCTTCTCACTTGAAACTAGAAGATGCAGAGACTACACAAAATCATATCAGGGAGATAAGAAGGGATAATTCTAAACAGGAAGGATGGGGGAGGGGTAGAATACAGCAGATTGTAGTGACCAACTACTACCTGGATATCTCAAACTACTTTCTCAGAGAAAGAGTTGTGGACTCATGGAAGGGACTATCAAAATGGTTGGTAAAGAAGAAATCTGCAGGAGTATTCAAGACAGCATTTGACAGGTGGAAAAGTGTGAGGAAGAAGGTGGGCATGAACCAGAGGTACACTGTTAAATGCACTTAAACTGGCATACTAGGCAGGCTTATTGTCTCCTCCTTTCTGCCATAAAGTAAATATAATGCTATTTAATATGCTGGAACTTTTCTCAGCTGATACAACTGACTTTGGAAGGGTGGGCAGCAATAATAATAACTGCAACAAGACAAGATCTGGAAACTTAAGACATTGCAGTTTGGTAGAATTTTCTGAAAACTTTCAGTTCTTCAAACATTTAATTTCCTTTAAGCAGATCCTTATCAGTAATTGAAATAAGTAATGTCTGAGTGAGCTTTTTAGTCATACTTGTGATGCAGCTGTTTGTAGTAAAAGAATAGTACTAAAGATGAATTTTTGTAAGAAATTATACTTTTTTAAGTTTGGGACTGGACAACACTAATTACTGTCATGACATTTTAAATTCTTTTCTTGATATGTATCTCAAAAATACAGTTATTGCTACTGCTTTATGACAAACAACCAATAAGTACTGTGTGCATGTGTGTATGTTAATTTTAGTGAATACATTCCTCCATGGGAATACTGTATTCATCATATACTGCTACACCTCAGCTTTTATCCTTTGAATTTTAACACAATGGACGTCAATTCACATTTTGAAGTCAAAGCCTGTGGCAGAGGAACACATTTACACATTTATGTTTTCTTTCTTTTGACAGACAAATTTTAATTCTGTTTCGTCTTCATGGTGTTTGATGCCATATAAGTGAAGTAACTGAACTGCACATGCATGGTCCAAGCAATGGTAATGTAAATCAGAAAAGGCTTCTGAAGCAAGATTATTTTTCATTTGATGCAGCAATATAACAAGATATACATAACATACTATAGTCTGGCATTTTATAATATTTTAGAAAGATTGAAGCTACAGGTTTGGATTTGCTGAGCTAATCAGAACTGAAGCACCAATGATGCCTATAAGGACTAAGCATAGGAATCGTATTCACAGCCAAAACTAACCTGATTGGTGAAGGATATGTGGTAATACAGAAAATAGTTCCTGGTAGGAGTGGGAATCTGAAGTGATTGCTGCAAAGGCTACAGAAATTAAGCAGTAAAGTAGTCACAAAGTTTAAAAAGAATGTATAAATAATAGTAATGCTGATGCATTTTTTTTAGACATTCAAAGCCGGGATACAAAACCATCAAAAAGGTTTAGCTCACTGAGTAAAGCCAGAAAAAAAAAAAAAAAAAAAAAACAATTACAGGTGCTTTTTGACCCATGTCTTATGACCATCAAGACTTTCCTCAAATAAATATGCCCTTGGGTACACCTACCTATGAATTTCATCTAGGATAAGGATGAGAACACTCTGGAGGAGACCATCACCCAAGCAAACATGAGTTTACTTTGTGCCTCAGCCTGCTACTCCAAATCTGTTAGCATCACCATGAAACTGGGTGTCCCTACAGATAGCAAGAAACATCTAGCTTATACCTGGACTATAGACTGAAATATATCTATCCATGTAATCTGGCTGTAATCAAAGATGCTCCATTAATTGTGTGAGACCATTCTGTGGCAAGAGAATTATTTTTCAGTATTTTATTTATGTAGATGTGGCTAACATTATGCAGCAGGGAAACCTATGAGTTGCACAGTAACTCTGAAACCTCCAGTTAGGCAGGTGCAAACTAGCAAGGACTGACGTCAAGCTAGCTGTGACCCCCACCAGCTTAGAGAGGTCAGCAGTGATTTGTGTGGTGTTCCTATAAATGCTGAGTGGTTGTGGTGGGGAATTACAGTAGATTAGGATGTATTTAGTGTCAAGTTTGAGAAAGAATATATGGATCAAACTTTCAGTGGATTTTTGAAGCAAACTGAGAGTTGTGACAAAACCAATAAATGCTTTGCTTGAGAGTGAAACACAAGTGTTTGAATTCTCAGATTATTTTGCTCTATTTCCAATTTCTTGAAGTGTATTGTATTATTCACTGTTATATTGATAGAAACATATTTTTAAACTATGTCCAGAACAGCACAACGGCATTAAAATTACAGAACCAACTGATACTGCCAACATCCTGGCAGATAGGTTCATTGCTAACTTTACACCCCCCCAAAGGGCCCACATCTATACAGGAAGAATGCAGAGTCCCTGTAATCACAACTATGCAGGTAAAAGCTGCACTCTCTAAAGCCAAGAACACAGCATCCATGGGACTAGACAACATCCCAGGCTGGGTTTTACATGAACTTCAGAACGAACTGGCTGCCCACCTTAACACCGTGTTCAATAAAAGCCTCGCATCAGGCTTTGTGCCCACTGAATGGCGCACAGCAACAGTTAGCCCACTCCACAAAGGGGGGGGGTGGCACCACTGATCCCGGGAACTATCGCCTTATTAGCCTGATGAGCCTGGTCTACAAGGCCATGGAATGTATCATCATGGAACTCATAAACAAAGACATTGGTAGCTTCCAAACTCTGGATCCCACCCAGTTCGGGTTTTTGAAAGGGAGATCATGCCTCCTGAACCTGATCGACTTCTTTGAGGCAGTCACCCAAGCTGTAGATGAGGGTAAGGTGGTTCACACAGCCTATCTTGACCTCGCCAAGGCTTTTGACACCATCCCCCATTCTGGAATTATAGCTGAACTCACTAAACTAGGTATAAATACCTACGTCACAAGATGGGTTGCCAACTGGCTCAATGACAGAACCCACACTGTAAAAGTTGCAGACTCCAAATTGTGCCTTAAACCAGTGACAAGTGGGGTACCACAGGGTTCAGCCCTGGGACCTGTCCTGTTTGGTATCTACTTCTCTGAAGTACAGGCTAACACAGAAGGCCTCTGGCTAATGAAGTTCACAGATGACTGCAAACTAGTAGCCATAGTTAAGTCCCCAAATGATGTGGACATCCTACAGAAGGGCCTCAAAGAGACAGATGCCTGGTGTCAGAGCCATGGCCTCAAGCTCAGTGCCAAAAAGTGCATTGTCATCCCCTTTGGTAAAAACTCTGTACCCATGAACTACCACATAGGCAGCAATCTACTTAACACCGAATGTGTGACAAGAGACCTTGGGACCCAGGAGGACAGTAGTCTCTCCTTTGATAGTCACATTGCCACAGTAGTCAGGATGTCCTTCTACGTGGCACACCTCATCATAAAAGAGTTCTCATCCAGGAAAAAAGAGGTCATTGTTCCCCTCAACTCGACACTCATTAGACCCATTATAGAGTACAATGCCCCTTTTGGAGTGTACCTCACAAGACATCTGCAGCAGCTGGAAAGGCCACAGAAGTACCTCACAAAGAGGATTACTGGCCTCAAACAAATGCCCTAAACTTGACCATCTCAAAAAACTCCAGCTTTACTCAATAGCATATCACCTACTCCAAGGTGATCTCTGCCTAACATATAAAGCTATGTCAAACCCAGAGCTGTTGGACATGCTACACCTAAAGAAATCCCAATCCATCTGAGCTACATGCTCTAGGGACTTAAACCTTGTCACCACAATAAACAGAACATGCTGGAGGGATAGAGTCCTGTCCGAGAGACTTCCCATACTCTGGAACAGGCTACCCATCTATGTCAAGCAAAGTTCTTCATTAGCACTCTTCAAGAAAAATCTTGATGAGTGGATGGGAAATAGGAAATACACCCCGGGGATCACTTCTGTGTCTCTGCTCGACAGTGGCATAGGAAAATAACTTTCTTGGGTGGCGTAAGCCAGGGAACCTTGTTGGCTAGGCTTACGTAGGCCCTTGGAACGATAGCCTAGTACCTACTTATGAATCTATGAACAGTAAATGTACTCACAGAGCTAATGAGCCATGATAGATAATAGAAATGGATTGCTCAGGCTTCACATATAGTGTAAGCTGACTATGTATAACTTCCATTGCCCAGTTTTCTTTTTTGGACAGTGTTTGATACTTTCATGGGTAGAGTGGAAGACAGCAATACTCTGAACCCATAAAATGGAGTATTTAGACACCCAGATTGTTAATCTTTTCCAGATGCCACTTCATGGGTGCAGACAACTGTTATCTTTTGGCCATTCTTTTGCAATAATCTTGCATATAATGGACAGTATTGCATCATTCCTTGTTCCTCTTTAGATTAAAACTACTAATTTTAGTGTCATACACATTTTACAGGAAAATAGTGCTGGGCTCTAATGACTTCATATACACCAAGCATGATGCTCCTTTTATATCTATATTCGTGGGTAGGTTAGGATCAGTGCCCAACACTGCATACTTGCTGCTGTTATCAATGAAACAAACTAAAGTCAGATAGTCTATAAAGAAGAGTAAATATGCTTCCTTACAATCGCTACCACATTGTCTTCACCAAATTGCTTCATTTGCCCTTCTGAAATATGATTTAGTTGACTGTGGCATTTCCTATTCTTGAATAAGAGAGGTCTGGGACATACTAGCAGCATGTCCTGACTGAATCCAGTATTATTACTGACATTGTCAGCAGGACTGTAAAGTTACTTTTCTGTGGTGACCTTTTCTACTTATACTGTGTGCTTCCATCTGCAGGCATTAGGTCATATTCTCACTTCTCATAAGTTGAGAGAGACAGAGTCAGCAGTCTTGGCACTAGTTTCTGAATTATATGGGACCAATGACTGATCAGTGCTGGTT
>NC_056745.1:592709364-592776864 GCF_019279795.1 Protopterus annectens
TTTAAAAGGTTCAGCAATTAGAGGAAGACAATACATTTATCTATGACATTTCTACAGGTTCTGGATAGAAAATGGGATATTCTTTTAGCCCAGAATAGAAGAGAGTTAATTATTTTTGAGTAAACTCTGTAGTTCGGTATTTCATAATCTGTGAGACAGTGATTTGGTATTTGATCATCATAGTAGGGAAATCATTAGTTGTTTGACTAGTTATAAACATGGGGCAGAGTATTATGATTTAAAAATGTCATCATTCCACTGTAGTATGTTCCCATTAGACAAATAACCACATACAATGCCCCCTTTATTATGTACCTGTCCAGGCATTTGCAGCAACATGACCATCCTCAGACATTCTTCACTAAAATTATATATGGTGTGTAAAGCAAGTAATATGCGGACCACCTGCAAGCCTTTCCTTTGTTGTCCTATAGGCTGCTGAATGGTGACATATGCCATTCCTACCAAAACATCATGTAATCCAAACCTTAACATCAAGAAAATCCAATCCTGGTACCTAGAAATTGACTACAGCATGAATAAGGCATGCTGTACTGACTGGTATGTAATCTCAGAGGCTCGCCCTTTTCTGGAACAGGCTTCCTATACATATGAGCAAGACTTCATCCTTTCAGTTGTTCAATCCAACATTGGCTCAGAGGAATGTGAAATGTTAATATAATTCTTTATGGCAACTATGTCTATATTAGGGTGAGGAAGAAGTTAAATGCTGATCCACCCATGCTCAGCTATATACACCCACGCAAAATACTAGAAAACCAATACTCATTAAATTTAACTTGGAATTGTGGCTAGGCTTAAAAGACCTCCTTGAGTCCATGGCCTGGTATTGTGCTATTATACTATGACAGAACCAGACAGTAGAGGTGGCATATTTAGGCCATACATTGCAAACCTGCATAGTACGTTGTTTGTATTATCCCCAGCTGACAAATACTGCATCCCTATCAAATGTGGCAATTGATGCTTGGATAATTGAAGTTCCATACTGCAAAGTCATTTGATGTGACATGAAATGTATGAATCATGCTGAGGTAATTCCTCTGCTCATTGGGTGCCATTGATGGGTGTCTACAGCTGCCAGTTATAAAATTGTTGCATTTTTTAAGGTGATTTGAATCTCCATGACCACCATGTTTGAGTTGTTTATCAGTTGATGTGCATGTTGTTTTCTTGGGTTGTGCTGACTTCATCTGCATAAGATTTACAGATTTTAGCAGACCTGAACAATTACATCCTCAGTCTCCATTTTCATGATAAAAATGGATGTAAAGTTTTTTTAGCATTGGTGGATGTAGCAATGGTAGAAAATACCTGGAAGCTGGCATCAATTCCCCAAAAACCCAGAACACCTATGATTGTAGACACAGGCATTGTGATGCAACGGATGGCAGCCTGGGAAGCACACTGCCACCTGTGATGATCATTTTGCGGATAATCATTATGAAATTCAAACTTTAATAATACAGAGTATTCAAATCACAATGCCTCAAGTCAGATGCCATTCTAACCATTTTCCTCTTTCAAGCCACTGCCTGCACAGTGCTCCACTTCAGCTATTCATAAGCTGCAGAGGTTACAGGTATGTCATGTGCCAATATGCATTGCTCTGATTTTTATCTTTGAATCCTGAGGACACTAACAAAGATGACATTATTCCATACTAGTGTTTAGCCATAACAGTCTCATAGGTTAGATGATGGTTGTATTTTAGGTTAAATAAGTTAGGTTCTAATTAAAAACAGGAACACAAGCCCCCAGACACAGTAGAATCCACTCACAGCTTTTAATAAATCTTCACAAAATAAACTTAAAGCGCTTTTCGTCTGCCCTCATAGCAGACTTCCTCAAAAGTGTTTTTTACAAAAGCATATCACAGTTTAAATAGTCTTTAGCACCAAAAATGCAGGATAATTATGACATTAAAGAAACACTACATAATTAACTATGAGACATACACAAACCTAAAAATAAACAATATGTACTTGTTCAGGTATAAAAATATACTATGATTTAGATTAAAAATCACTTACACGTGAACACAAAAGCATTCCCCAATGAGGTACAGCCTTAAAATACATGTTATTTGTCTAAACCAACTCTCAAGTTTAAAAGTACCACCAATAATGTTTAATACATTTGAACCAGGATTATCAACTCACAAAACAGTGGTGATAAAATCCAGTTAGACTTTTCAAAACATTAAACAACCCTAAAATAAACATTCAAATCAAATTGGATGCATGCAATATTCCTGGCTTAAATGAATTCACTTCTATCAGCAGCATTCTCAAATTGAATAGCTTGCTGAGATAAAACCTTTGACATTAAAAGTTTGTATACTAGCATTCACCAAGAATTTGGTAATTGAGGTCTTAAATTTTTACCTTGGAGATATTTATAGGTTCATAGGTTAGTACTAGGCTGATTGCTCTTGCAAGCCATTTTAAGCCTAGCCAATTATCCCTTGTGATACTCAAACGCTGCACCTCATGTTTGTAAGGCAAACACCTTAACCATTAGGCCACCCTCCCAACCCATGTCAGTAATTACATAATAGAGCTGATATGTTTCTGCTTGAATCATAATTATTTTTGTTTTACTGACAATGTTTATCAACAGTTACAAGGCACAGCCAAGGCAGCATCTTTTGCCCCCATGTATGCTAACCCATTCATGGGCTTATTCAAAGTGTAATACTTATATAGACATGCATTTGTTCAGAATTTTGTAGTCAAGTATTGCAGTTATCGATGATTTGGTATTCGTACGTAAGGGAGGTTTTGAGTTAATACAAACTTTTGTACAAGATTTGAATAACAATAGATTTAATTTGAAGTTTGATGGACTACAATATGGTGATTTAGTAGTGTTTTTAGATGTTCATTTCCAGGGTTTATCAGATGGTAGACTAAAAACTAGGATACATTGGAAATTTGATGATGATAATCATTTTTTACATGGTCTGAGCCCCCCCCCCCTTGTACTCAAAGCACTCTCCTTTGAGGAGTTGTTACGTGTATTTAGGCTGTGCAATGATAAAAAATATCTAGAAGAAGAGATTAATAAAACAATAAGTATGTTTTAAATAGAGGTTATGATACAAAGGTCATTATGAAATCATTGGACAGATTAAAATCTGAAACTCATACACACAGTGATGTGATGGTAAGATCCAGTAATGGCAAATGTAATGGGGTTGGGGAACATGTACATAGAAAGGTTTATGTAGTTACTACCTATGATGTTTTTAGTTGCAGGTTATTGATATTATCAAATATGTGGGGGGTGTCTTACTTAGATTTAAAGAATTTGCTAACAGTTTATGTACTATTCCAATCGCTTCATATAGAAGAGGCAGACGTATTAGGGACATCATTGTACATAGCAAGTTTGTGAAATCAGTAGATAATTTATACAAGGAATCTATATTAAGGAGTACATTTAAGTGTGAAGGATGTTTTAGTTGTAAGTATATTGTGAAGGATTTTGACAGAATTAATGGGCTTCATTTTAGACTGAGTAGAAAATATTATTGTAATATGAAAGGTATTATTTATGCCTTAAAATGTCCCTGTTGTCAGTTCTACATAGGAGAAAGCAAAAGACCTTTTAAAATTAGATTACAGGAACATGTGAGGTACATCAAGAATGTAAAGGAAACAAGCCCACTAGCTACGTATTTTAAATTTTGTCATGGCAGCAACTCTGAAGTTCTTAGAGGTACTGTTTTGAAATAAATTGTTTTAAGTGCTGAATGTTCGGATATTAAAAAAAGGTTACTTTACAAAGAAACTGTTTTTCTTCTTAAATATTGAACACTGACCCCCACTGGTTTGAATGTGGAATGTAATTGGAGACGTTTAATTTAACTTAATTTAGTTAGTCAATTAGTTAATTGATTTATATAATGTTTTAGTGAGTGTTATATAAAGTGTGGTGTTATCTGATTGTTCTTATTCCTTGAAGGCAGTTGTTTGCCAAAGTGTTAGAGTCTTTCTTGATAATTTTTTTGTGGATTTTACTGGCCTTTTCTTGTTGTATTCTACTGTGTTTCTAGTTTGTGGTTCTTAACAATTACATCCTTAGTCTCCCTGTTGATTTACTACCCTGCTGAAAATGGATGTAAAGTTTTGTAGCATCTATGGATGTATCAATGGTAGAAAATACCTGGAAGCTGGCATCATTTCCCCAAAAACCCAGGACACAGATGATTGTAGACACAGGCACTGTGATGCAAGGGATGGCAGCCTGAAAAGTACACTGTCACCTGTGATGATCATTTTGAGGATAACCATTATGAAATTCAAACTTTAATAATACAGAATATTCCAATCCCAGCTGCAATGCCTCAAGCCAGATGCCATTCTAACCATTTTGCCTTTCAAGCCACTACCTGCACAGCACTCCACTTCAGCTGCTCATAAACTGCAGAGGTTACAGATATGCCATGTGCCAATATGACTTGCTCTGATTTTTCTCTTTGAATCCTGAGCAGCCTAACAAAGATGACTATTCCATATTCATGTTTAGCCATAACAGTTTCATAGGTTAGATGATGGTGGTATTTTAGGTTGAATAAGTTAGGATGCAATATTTAGTCTTGCAGTCATTAATGCCAGGTGATATAGCCACTCTAGAGGAATACTGTTTGATACAATACATTGCTGTTGTATTCATTTTAAAGGCTAATATTGTACAAGCATCAATGGGAAATGCGACCTGTACCCCCCCCCAAAATTTAGTCAACATAGCATTTAACTTCTGTGCAGTACTGTAAATGCTGCTAGACCTGCTTTATATTGATATTCAGACAAAAGCACTCACATACTCAATTCACCCTACTTACTATTTTCCCATATTCTGCAGGAAGCAGGCCTGATGAACATTAGTGATATTGCCATATCATTGTCCATGAATGAGCAACCAAGTTACGCTCAGGAAGTCTGAATTACAACACTTCAATCAATAACTACCATGCAGGATGAAGAATTTGAAGTAAGTGGATCAATATGAAAGATGGGCTTTGAACATAACTACAGTATCATTTCAGTGACTCTTGCTCATCACTCATTCATGTCGTCCTCTACCCAAACCACAGGGCAAGTAAGTGTCCACAGCTGACTTACTGTTAAAATGCAATTTCTAATTCTGCCGATGGTGAAACCATTCAATATTAAAAGATATAAGCTCTAGGTTACTGGACTGCTGTCATGGCTTGTTGCAATAGTAGGAGGTTTTGAACCAAAAGTAAATTGACAAGTGCATAAGTGAATCTGCCGACATTAATTGTTTTTTTTTTTAATAAGTCAGAGCTATATATTCATATATTGGTTCTTTTAGTATAAGCTTGGCTAAAGACTGCTGACAAAGTGGGCTTTTTTCCTTAAGTATGACAAGCTCATGGAACATGTTCTATGAATCCTCAGATTAAAGCTTAACAAAAACAGTGCATCTTCTCTCTTGTGTAGCCAAAAGTTATGCATCTTCAAGACTTGCAGGTACTGCCTTGTCATTATTAACCACATCAACACTGCGTGCTTTCCTTACACTGCCAAGATCTCCTTCCAGGCTGTTTCTTCAATTGCAGCACAAATGGCAACACTGAGATTCTGGCCAAGCCATGAATGGCATGCAGCCACCCAGATCCAGTAGTTCCATGAAAACAGGGAACTTCAGGTGTACTTTCTATCATGTAAAAGTTCAAACTAAGCAGAGATCAACCCAGACTAAAGTACAACCAGTGCATTGCCTTGCTCTTTCAGAGGATACCAGCATATTCCGTGATTCCACATCATCTGATAATAGCTTTACAGATGAGTCCAATGATAACTGGAAGCTCTGTAAAACAAACACAGTATACCATGAATCTGCAGATCTGTCATTGTAAGTATTCTGAGGTGTTTGTCAAGTTTTGCATTGATGTGTTTTCTTACATTACCCTCATAAACATGCACTCAGTTAGAATTGTGTTGCTTTATTTGCGTTTTCTGAGATATGGGTAAGCAAGGTTTCTCAATTTTGATCAGCAACCTGCTATTTCTCATAGATTTGTCTTCCGATATTTGACTAGACAATTGTTCATCTGTTGTAGAGTTCCATATCAGTAATTAGCCAGTTTTAAAACTGTAAAGCTTCAGTAATTGCAAACTCCTTATGTGGACTCTGCTACTGTCTTCCATACACATTTATTAACTAACCTTCTTGTCTCTCATCTTATATTACAGATACACCAAACTCATGAAGGAATGGGTCATAAATAAACAGCATACCTGTCTGGTATTTGAGACCACATTGGTGGCCATACTAAGCACAGCCTAACCTGCCCAAGGAACAGCTGCATTTTCATATATCAGCTCATCAGGCCACTTTCAGTTCTTCTGCAAGTCTCTGAAAAGCATCACAGGTGGTGTTTTGGCACTTAGCCACAAGTTGGTAATATGCTCACTGGAAATTTCCTGTTAAGTGCTGTTTTGTTTTTCTGTGCTTATCCTCTCTATGTTCACTGCAAAAATTTAAGGCTGGGAAGCCGGCCTGCATTATTCAACACACTTTCCACATGATTCAGCTTTTCTATTTGTTACCAGCTTTGGATGAAGTTTGTCATACTTAGCAGAGATTAATTATGTGTCACATATATTCACATGCACTTTGCCTAGCTGGGGATGCATGTTGCTATTCACCAGGACACTTTAGTAAATCTGGATCTTACTCAGTGATGGACCTGGACTCCAACATGGTCATTGACATTCAGTTAGTTCAGGTAAGCGTGAATGCCAGTTGGTGATACGCAGCATATCATGAGGATAATAATATCAATACTGTGTTTACAGTTGTCATTAACTTCATCTGGTCATCCAATCATTGTTCAGTTAATTATTTGTGATCAATTCTTGTAAATTAAAATAAAAATAAAATATATTGCACAATAGTAATAAAAGTATTTCACTCATTAGCTACTTTTTTATGTAGTATTCTCTCTCTCTCGAGAAGTACTACACTGTCTGTGTTGAGATGTGTCATACTATTCTTAAGTATGACATTTGTACATCTACCACTTCATAGTCATCACTGTGCTGTACTCTGTGGAAACATCTGTGTGAGAATCATCCAGATGTGAAGCATTAATCTGATGCATGACATATAGCCACTGGAGAGGATTCCAGTTCATTACATTCTGTCTTTTAATGCTGTGCTATAGCAAGTGACGTTCAAACTGAGTTCACGAAGTCTGTTGTAACCTCATTTTTTTGGGTAAAGGTTTTGCTAAATGCAATTACTATCTCTACGGGTCAAAGAAGAACAAAGCACCATCAACATAAATCCTTCATATTATAAACTTACTTTCAGTAGTTAATGTAAAGTTTTCTATACTTTTGGGTATAGTTTTGTTTTTGTCTATAGTAGCAAATGGAGTACTTGCTGATGACACACATTCTCCATTGTTGTCTAAATGACATGCAACAATCAGAAAAAAACACAACAAGGTAGTATGTCATACTAGCCATCAGTGCATCTTGGATCCTTTGTGTTCATGTGCATTGTCCAGCTAAATCATCACTAACTTGAACATTTTTCTGTGAATCACTGTAGTTATAAAGAAGAAGGTGGAGGACCAAGGGAAACACAGTGGGTGCAATGCTCTTTCATAGTGGTCACAGTTCTTCGGCAATCATATGAACTGGTGTACAATGCCTAATGAGGGCAATGCCAAGGAAGTGGCAGAGAAGTGGCTATCTCTCTTGAACCAAGTGTGTAACATTCACAGCCACAAAGTTGAGGGTTACCCATAATGTATACATGGAGAACTAGGGGAATGCCTTAAGATACAGCGAAATATGTGAGTATAATCATTTGTCTTACAAAGCAGGCCAGTGGTGACTGGTTGACAATCATTTGAATATGTAATGTATTACACTGTCTACCTAAAGGTACACTGATTGTGACCTTTGGAGTCATTTATTGATGTACTGCCTGTATTGTATGATTTACTTAACTGTGAAATTCCTCATTCAAAGAAGGTCTCCTTCATTCACCAAACTCACTGCATGAAGCACTACATAGGTAGTAACAGTAACTGCCTGGTTGTGAATGCAAAGCTGAGGAGTTGATACAGAGTGTATCACATTTAAATGTTGTAGTTAGGTATAGTAAAGTATCCATTTACATTGTCAAGCCTGCATCAGAAAGTGGTTCCACTCACTGTAGGGATAATTAAATCTACACTCTATGAGGCATCTATGCAATGCCATCAACTAACTCAATGTTATCTTCTGTCCTGCAGATTACATGGATGACCTAGTTGCAACCTTCTTCATATCCCATAAGCAATTTTGTACATACAGAGATGAAATGCAATGTCCATATGTGGGGCATAGTCCAGGAGTCCTAGCATCTAGTTTCATGATTACAGCAAGGAATACCTTTTATCAGTGGTCACATTACAATATGTAAAGAAAAAAAGAAACAACAGAATGCAGGCAAAAGAAGAGTAGCATTCTGAATCAATTGTTATAGCAACATGTTGTTCTTAGTGTCAGCTATAGCATGCCTAACATGAGATATAATAAAAGCAGGCAGCAGACAGCTTTATTCACAAATTAAACAACTTTATTGTGCAGCTTTGTACCTAATGGAAATGTCATTGGTCAGATGAGGCAGATTGCTAAAAAAACTTATGGCATTGACAGAAAAGTGGCCTAAGAGAATTCTCAAAGACATGTATTCATCATGATACCATGTCCATTCGTTCATATTGTTTAGATGCCTGAAAGAAAAGGAAATGGTTACTAGTGCCCAAATGCACTGATTTATTAACATATCTAATAAGGCCAATTATCAACAGATCTTTACTTGAATAATACAAATGTTAAACTCATATCTGTGGCACCTTTCAATGTTTACCTAATTCCATGCATGCTATACTATGACAGAATTTCTAAACTGAGGACTGACAAAGAACTAATTGTTACATCACTGGCAATTCCTTATTTGAGGTTAAACAAACTGATAAATAGTATGGACA
Source organism: Protopterus annectens (assembly GCF_019279795.1). Lineage (NCBI taxonomy): Eukaryota > Metazoa > Chordata > Ceratodontiformes > Protopteridae > Protopterus > Protopterus annectens. The sequence continues at coordinate 592,718,411 of NC_056745.1, forward strand.
GCCCAATGATGGTTGTAACTCACATTCAAAACTGAAACATCTTTCCAGCTGGTATATTGGTCATAAATTAAATCTCTGAGGTAAACTGGAATCAACAGTAGATTCAATCAATTATAACAGGGACAAATCTGTGGTATTAAAAACAGTCATTTCATGAAATGCTTTTGCTTGGGGTGATGTAAAACAAGGTAGGTTTGTCTCCTGGAAATAATTTTGTACTGACCACAGAAAATACTTCACTGACTTCTTGGTTGAGTGTGAAGAAATCATGTTAAAGTAATCATTGTTCTAAATTCTAGCCACAGCTTAAATCAGTAACAGATAAGAATTGCAATAGCAAAAAATACTGTTGTTTTCTGCTATTTTTAAGCTAGAGTTAAGATCTAAATTGGTAAACTAGGATGAGCTGTTATATGGCTGAAATATTTAAAGCTACAAAGTTTATCTCTGTTTACAGCATAATCAAAGTAAAACTTTCAAGTTATGTACATCTGAAGATTCAAGGTTTGATTCCTGGCTAACCAGTGACTGCTAATATGACACATTTGAGATTAGGTTGTTTGGTAAGGCATAGCAAGTTCCAGTAAAAGTACTTGTTTTGTGTCAGGAAGTCACAAACAATGCTTTCATGTGTATTCCATGTTTTGCAAATTAAAAATGACATGTATTCTGCAAAAGGATTTCAACATTGGTAAAATTGTGGGCAGACTATGAAAACATTCATTTGCATAGAGGGTAGTAATCAAGAGAAAATTGATAATTGCTTCAAGCCAATGATAACTAATGTTTTATAACTGTATCCAGATCATCTTATACATATCACATGTGTGAATTTGTCTGAAAAGGAACCCTGTAAACTTTCCTGGTCAACAAATAGGTATTATCAAGGCATAACAAGATGTTGTGTGAATTCTATTAATAGGAAATGCAATTATTTCATGTTTACATTTACCACACAGTTTTCATGATATGCATAATATGTTCATATCATTTTCACTATATGCATACTATGTGTCTATGGTTTTTACGATATGCACAGGACGTATATACGATTTTAACAACATGCAAAGGATATGTGTATGATTTCCACGATAGGCACAGTATGTGTCTATGATTTTTACAATAGCACAGGATGTATATATGATCTGACCAACATGCAAAGGATGTGTGCATGATTTTCATGATATACATAGCATGGACATGTGGCCAAACAGCTTCATAGTTGACAGTAATCAGACATCAGTTTGAAGGACAAAGTGACATGTTCATTGTTAACATGTTGGTTAAAATGTAAAAGTTATTTAATGAAATTTACAACATTTCAGATGAAACGCCAATGTGTAAAATTTCATGGAATATGGAAAATAAAAAATGCTAACAGGATGTTAGAGATTCTGGTTAAAAACAGTAGGATGCAATGGACATGATTTTAGTACATGTGAGGAATAAAAACAGGGACAGTATACATTGCCGATTGGCTTGTAAAAGTGAAAAAAAAAAAAGAAAAATGGCTGCTACATACAGAAGAGATTTGTGGAGGTCAATCTTGACCTTTGTGATATAATGTCAAATAGACAGGTATTTCTGGAGTTAGCACAGGTAAATAAAATGTATTTATTCTAGGTGAGAGATAGGAGAATGTGTAGGTTAAGATACTGCACAATCATCCCAGGTTGTGAAATGGGATTTAAAGATCATTTGGGCACATTTTGATAGTTGTAAATGTTCTATATACCAAAAGAGTTGATGGCTCATTATACAGGCATCTGTTTACAGATTGTGGAGTAAGATTTTTTAAAAGGGCTCTTAGTTGTAGTGTTTATTATTCTAATCATGCACTTCAGCCAGTAGGTATGTTTGCAAACTAGTTTTAATTTTTCCTACATCTCATGTCTATTTCTCAATATAAATCTGACGATAAAATGATCAGCTGGATTTAGCTGGGAGAAAACATTGCAACTTGCCTCTGACATCTGCAAATACTGTGTATGATTCTGAAGAAAACTTGTGCCTTATTTAATTAACAATGTATGGTGGAAAAACTCGACAGTTGCTGCATCCCAGTCTTTTCCATGTCTGTGGGAGGCTGGCATAATGATTAAGGTGTTTACCTTACAGATGCAAGGTGCAAAGTTTAATTCTCACATGGTCTGCTTGGTTAGGCTTAAAATGGTCCACAAGGGCAGTTAGCCTAGTAATACCCTATCAGTCTATGAAACTGGTAACTCTCAGATGTGCCTTTGGAAAGAGTCCACTTATGCTGTGCTGATAACGTCATATGAAGGCTGAAACATGTATGTCCATAGTTAGTAGGAGTTGGCTTTATTGACCTGAATGTGTCCATAAGGACTTAAAAAGTCATGGACATTCAGACGTTTCTTGGGAGGGGTTGGTATGATGTTTAAGGTGTTTACCTCACTGACATAAGGTACAGGGTTTAATTCTAAGGTGGGAGGTTGGCATAATGATTAAGGTGTTTATCTTCCAGACACAAAGTGCAGATTTTGATTATTACATGGGATAATTAGCTAGGCTTAAAATAGTCCACACAGGCAGTTAGCCTAGTGCTAATGTGTAAACCTAAGAACCTACACAAATGTGACATGCTACTTGAGACCATTTGAGCCATGAGAATTTATATCCCCTATCAATATTTGAAGCACTTCTATAAGCTGATGCTTTATTAGTGCTTGTTTCTGTGAAGTTACACAGAATGACTTATGAGCCAGTGCAGTACAGCATAGTGGAACCAGTAAAAATAACTTTTCCTGCATCCTCAAATACACATACATGTCTCATTTATAAGCATTTTTAATGACTGCAACGGTGCATCATTTCCTCAATGACTGACCACAGCATGTCTATTTCACACAAAAAATATTCACTAATGCATAAGCCGATATTACACAACATCTGGTGCATTATACCTCCACCATTTAAAAAGTAACAGACGCAGACTTCTATGCAGTGAGTATGCAGTGTAAGAATAGCAAAGGCAACTTTCTGAAGTGGCTATAAAAAAAAAAATCAAATCCAACCAATATTGTGAGCTGTACAGATGAGCTTACAGTATTCTCATATCTATTTCAAGATGTAAGCTAGGCAATACTTAAGAATGACAGTGACATTAATACGGAAAACCTAGTAATAAACTCTTACATGCAAGTGATGTGTGGTGCTCATGGATTATATGAGTCTGCATCACTGACTGGGCCATCACTTTCAATGATTTCATTCAATGAGGACTCTATGACAGCTCTGGTGCATCCAAGTGCTTCACACTGTGGATACTCTGTTATATACCCTACCATTTCCAAGCGTGATATTTTTGACCTTATTATTGCATAGAAATGACAGCATCTGTTCCCATGAGATGTTGGTATCATGATGCAGCCTCCACAAGAACTCCTATATATGTAGATATTACGCTGTTGCCCATGTGTCTACAGTATTGCTAATCACTGCACAGATGCTCACAGCATAGATAACAACTGGACTAAATTATACTTGTCACAAAAATCTTGCAAAACGACAAGGTATGCTGCCACGTTGGTCATGAGAGACAACACAGATTAAACATTCTCAACCCAAGCCACAAAACTAACAACAAAAAACAAAGCTGCACAATAATTTCAATGTGCAAACATCCAAATTTTCCATGATGAGGTTGCAACATTTCAGTAGGGTATTAATACTCATTATATGCAAATGTGCCATGAAATGAGGTAATACCTATCACACAGTAGTATATGAAGTATTCAATTCAACAACCATCATGAACCCAGGTGTCACAATGAACTGTACATTCTGCAGAATTTATCTCTCATGTTCCCTGCCTAAGCAATAGCACTAATCAAACATGCTATCATACTTAAAAAGGGGATAACATATTTTTAAAACAAGATAATCTACAGCAATCATTGAGTTCAGAACACTGTCTGCAGTGACCAATGAGTTCAACACACTGTCTACAGCATTCCTTAAGCCCAGAATACAGTGATCACTGAGGTCAGAACACTGCCTACAGTGATCACTGAATTCAGAACACTGTCTTCTGTGATCACAGAGTTCAGAAAACTGACTACAGTGATCGAGTGAGTTCAGTACACTGTCTGCAGTGATCATTCAGCTCAGAACACTGCCTACGGTGACAGATGGGTTCAGAACATTGTCTACAGTGATCAAGTTCATAACATCATATACAGCGATCATTGAGTGAGCTCAAAACACTGTCTAAAACAATCATTGAGTTTGGAACACTGTCTACAGTGAACATTGAGTTCAGAACAATGTATACAGTGATCCTTGAGTTCAGAAAACTGTCTTCTGAGATCACTGAGTTCAGAACACTGTCTAGTGTGGCAACTCAGATTAGATACAGAAACACTCCCAGGGCTGAATGATAATATATTGATTTCCAGCGTTTTAAAAATACATGCAGCCAAACTATAAGGTTACTATAAGGTTCACCTTCAATTTTATATACACTATTATACAAACATAGTATTAAAAACTTATAGTTTAATATGTAGGTTGCTGCTATGTTTATTGTTATAAGCACACACACACACGCACACACACACACACACACACACACACACACACACACACACACACATATTATATTTTATATTTTTAGTATAATCTATTGTGCGAATTCATAATAGAATAGGGACTTGGAATAGGAGACCAATTTTTATATGACTTATATGGTTTAGGGTTGTATTAACTAATTAAATTACTACCATTTTTGATTAGTATTTGATTGCCACATGGGTTTGAGGAAAGTGTTTAAATATGAGTAGGGTATTCATTTTCTGTGTTCTAATGAAGTCTGATATTTGGATGATAAAAGTGCTTAACTTGCATTTACTTCTTTGATTAAATCGCAATGTTTGTTATCTATCCATCAACTCCACTGTGTTTGCTCTCTGTTTGGAGGTGTTTTAGTCTTTGGTCCCGCATGCAGGATTTTGGTGTATGAGTTCAGAACAATGCCTACAGCAATCAATGAGTTTATTTATTTTATTTTACATTTGCTGTCCGGGGTTGTCTGACTGAGCTGAAGAGCCCTTTTTCAGCTGAGGCCCTGGGAGAAAAGCTCCAACATTTTAAACAATTTTCATTATAAATTAGCATTAAACAGCAATGTTACACAATTATTACAAGGCATTAAGTAGAAATACAATGTTATACAGTGTCAGTAATCAGGAGTATAGCAAAACTATTTCAAGATGTATAAAAATAAATATGTCATTAAGATGAATATAATTTTTGGGGTAAGTGGTTACAAAACCCAGTTTTATCATAGTTGCATGAAAACAATTACAATAGAATGTTTCTCTGAGGTGATTTGCTTAATAGATTTGTAGAAGATGGTAGAAAGAGTAGTCAAGGAAGATTAGAGAGAGCTAGTGAGAAGAGTGAGTTAAGGGCAGAAACTAGATTAAGGTATGAGAAGTAGGGGATGTTAAGGAGGGAGAGTGCAGTGGCAGGACCAGTGACTTTTAAAGTGCTCTTTGGTGGCTGCCTTAAATTGTTTAGGATGTGTAAGGGTCCTGATTTCTAGTGGGAGCCTATTCCAGGCAATAGTGGTGTGATAGCTGTACATGTCGCATCCAAATTTAGACTTGAGTTTGTAAATTTGTAGTAGGTCTTGGTTAGCGCTTCAGTGAGGTCTGGAGGGAGAATAACGGGAGATGAGAAGGGATAGTGCTGGGCAGTAAGAAGGCTGGTATAGGATAGCATGGATGATCTGGAGCTGAGAGAGAAGTTGGAGGGGTAATTCAAGCCAGTTTATGTGTTTTAGAGAGAGACAGTTATGGGATTTTAAGGTTTGTTGGTCAGCAAATCTAGCAACCTTGTTGTAGATAGATTTGAGTGTGGTCAGGAGTGCTGAGTTAAGATTTGTGAGAATTTGAGAATTGTACATTAGGCTGGGTAGAAGGTAGGTAAGAGAGAGAGAGAGTAATCTTGGCTTCAGAGGTAAGGAAATTCTTGTTACGGTAAAGGAGCCCTAGTTTTGAATGAGTCTTTTTGATACAGTTATTAACATGTAAGTCAAATTTAAGCTGATCATCGATGGTTACGCCTAAGAGCTTAGTACTGGATTCTACCTGAATGGGAGTGTTATTAAGGGACTGTATGGAGAAGGAGGGTTTAATATTGTTGACCATTTTAGGTAAGAAGAGTAACAGCTTTGTTTTTTTAGGGTTAAGGGTGAGCTGGTTGTTGGAGAGCCATGTTTCAACTAAGTTAAAAGATGCCTGAGTAGCTGAGAAGAGCTTAGATGGAGAGTTGGCTATGGTGATGACTGTAGAGTCATCTGCGTATTGCACTAAAGATGACTGAGGACAGGAGGTATAGAGCTGATTAGTAAAGATATTAAAAAGTAAAGGCCCTAGGATAGACCCTTGAAGTACACCAATTTTTACAGGGAGAGGAGGGGAGAGTGCAGAGTGCCATCTCACTGATTGAAAGCTATCAGTGAGGTAGCTGGAGAACCATGCAACAGTATCAGAGGAGAAGTTGAGGTTATGCAGTTTGTGCAGCAGAAGGGGGTGTGAGACAGTGTTGAAAACTTTTGGGAGTTCCAAGAATGGCAAGAAATAAGTTTATGGTCATCCATGGATATAGAGATAGTGTTGATGATGGATAATAGAACTGTAGTGGTGCTATGTTTGGGTCTGAAGCCATGTTGAGTGGGTGTTAGCAAATTTTCCTCTAATAGATACTGCATAAATTGTTTATGAATACATTTGTCTAGTACTTTAGAGAGAGGAGAGAGGATAGTGATAGGTCTAAAGTTGGAGATATCAGAGGAGCTACCTGCTTTGTGTACAGGTAGAGTATAGCATTGTTTCCAGATGGAAGGGACTTTAGATTCAGAGACAGAGTGATTGATTAGGATAAATACAGAGAGAGGAAGAGAGTCAACTGCTAGTAGATGAAAAGTGGAAGGAGTGTTGTCAGTTGATGCTGAGCATGGTTTTAATTTAGAGAGTAGAGTTTTGATGTAGCTAGTAGGTACAGGTTTGAGGGAGAAGGTATTTGAGGAGATAGTATTAGGATTAGGTTCAGAAAAGTTGGGGATGTTAGTAGTAGAGGAGTTTGGGTTAAGGTTCAGTAGCTTAGATATTGAATCGATAAAATAGGTATTGAAGATAGTGGCAGTTTCTTCAGATGTCTTGTCTGGGCATGGATTGGGGGAGCTAAGATTACTGGGATGTAATACTTGGTTAATAGATTTCCAGATTTTTTTAGGATTAGATTTTAGGGCTGTGGGATTTTTGTTATAGAGGTCCTTGTTATCTTTGTTTATGTGTTTTTTGTCAGATTTCTGAGTTCTTTATATTTTTGCAAGTCTGCAGGGAGCTTAGTTTGTGACCATTTTTTCCATAATTTGTCTCTAGTTATCATAAGGGTACATGCGTCTTTTGAAAGCCACGGAGATATGGTGGACTTAATTCAGACTTTGATACAGCATAGTGATCTAATTTACTGTAAGTATCAATAATTGTGGAAACATCCATGATTTGAGAAGTACAATATATACCAGACATAACTGATATAATTTCATTCATGACTTCACTTACCATTGACCAACATCAAGAATGGGCTTATCTTTTATTGGTGGGTGAGGAGCTCCTTTTCACAGACTTGTCTGGAAGGGGGTCACAGCTCTAAAGCTTGATTCTGTAGTAAAAGCAGCATGCTGAATCCTCCATGTCACCGTACTCTAGAGCCACACAGCACCTGTGTGAACAGTGGAGTACTAAGTGCATTTGTATGGAAAGGAAACAGTAGAACTCCTAGAGCTTAAAAGCAGTTAGTAGTGATCTATAATAAAAGAAAGCAACTGGAAATCTCAATTATAGGTGGTGAAATAAAGACAATAATAGAAAAAAAAAAACAACAAAGGAAGAGTAGTCAACCTTTTTAATGATTTAGTGTTTTGACATGAAAATGTCTTCTTCAGAATGAATACAAATTATGAATTAAACATTTAAATACCATCTGTAAAAAAGACCATCAAATCAAAACACTCAATTGATCTTGTTGATTTTTAAAGGAATACTACTGCATAAAATTTTTTAATATACAATGTTGCAATAAAAAAACAATAAAGAAATATCATTTACATGTATCATAATATTGTCTTCTATTAAATACCACTTTATAAGTGACACTACTATTCAGCCCAAGTGCATTGCATGCGTACAACTCTATCTGCAATCTCAACTCTCTGTATTCAAACTCCACTTCTCTGTCACCACTGAAATCAATGGTGACCTGATCAATCACACAGAAATACATTTTTTTTAAGTTTTGCACTCAAATTTGTGTTTGGTCAGTGCATTGTCTGTTTTCTTTATTTTAAAAGCAAAGTGATGTTTATAAATTCTCTTCTTAAATTCCCTGTTGGTTTTTCCTACGTAAAACTCCTCACAAGAGGAAGATGTCATAAGGTAAACCACATAACTGGAACTACATGTAAAAAAAAACTGGCATTGCATGACATTTTTCACTTCTGGTGATCAGAAAACAAGGGCCCTCACAAATATATTTACACATAGAGCACTGCTGACATTTGCAAGTGCCCTTTATACTGAACTGACATTTGTATTTTGTTCTTTCTAAATATGATTTGATGTTGTAGGTCTTTTGTTGATAAAACAAGGTGTGTCCCCAGTACTTGCTTGCTCCATTTAAACTTACCAGTTGCCCCTTAATTATGTTATTTTGATGCAAGTTGGGTGCATACTGGAGTAATGTAAGATTTCATTACTGGACACAATTTTGTAACTAATGACTGAATCTAATCTATTACTCATGTCCTTTTTCTTAACCTCTATGTCTAAAAAAAATACTGTCATAATTATAAGAACATCTTAAAAGATCAGTGCTGTCATTCATTGCACTTAAAATGATTCTAAATCAACTCTTTCGCTCTCTTCTGCATGAAAAACAAATCATCTATAAAACAAAATTACGGGTACACATTATTGTAGCCACTCAACTTAGGAAAAATATGAATTTCCCAATATGCCATAACAAGAATGGTATAATCTCCACACCTCTTTTCTGATGGTAATATGAACCTTTGAAAGAGAAAAAATGCTGTACAAAACTTAATGTATATATTCAACCAAAAACTTAGTTTCACCCAACTCATCCTCATTACTCTTACTCAACATAAATGCTCTCCACACTAATGCTGTTTCATGTGGGCTGGACATGTTAAGAGACTGCACATTGACTGTCACCAACAAATCTTCCTTTTTTATTTCTTTATCTTTGTTTTTTCTAAAAATTCAAAAGAATCCTTGATAAAGGAAGAGGCTTTCTGTACTAATTTGAGAAGCACCCTATCTACAAATGTTGAAATTGCTTTCATCTTCAAAGTTGGGGCATATGCTATGGGTCTGTATGGAGCACTGACCTCATCTTTGTGTATTTTTGGAATGGCAAAGAATTTGCCTAAATTCGGCTTTGAAGTATGGACGAAGGCATACATGATTTCAGATATAATCCCTTCTGATAAACTGCCAAACAACCAGGAATCCACACGTCTGTATTCCTTTGCAATTTTACTTTTGTTAACCTTTGCATAAGATTATCATCTTCTATAAGATGCGACATACTTCTTATGCAATCACTTTTGTTTACCACCACCATAGTTCCCCGTTTAACTGCTTTCATAATTCTAATATTGTCATTATTATTAAGTTCTTTGCAAACTTTGTCTTTCAACAGCTATTAAAAATAATTTTTTTTTCACTTTTTTCTCTAAAACTTCCCTATTTTTTTTCATAAACTTCTTCAAAAGCTTTGATCATGGGGTGAAGTAGTTGATTAAACATGCTAGGCATAATAAAGTCCCCTTTCTTAAATGTTGTGTTGTCCTTGGAAAAAATCTTTTAAATTCAGCTTTCTAATATGACCCTTAAAGTTGATAATTGTTTGCTCTGAATTAGAGCTAGCTGTGGGTATGAAGGTGAAACCCTTTAGTAACAATATGGTTTCTCCTTCAGTTAAAATTTTGTTAGTTAAATTGAATATTTTGTAATTGATAGGCATTACCTTAAAAATGTCCACTATTTTTTCTTTTTTGTCTGTTGAAAAACGGGGTAAGGGCACTTCTCAGTTGACATGGTCATTATTTTACCCCATCTCTTCCGTGGAGAGAGTCTTCTTGTTGTGTTGACCGGATGATCTTTCTCAAGTTGTAACTTGTCACCAAAAGTGGAATTGCTGCTTGTCTCCACCCTCCTTTTGGATTTCAATCTCTTTGCTCACCTTGGAGATAAAAAATCCCTTTGCTTTTTCTGTTTTTATTAGCTGAACTGTTTACTGCTCGCACGTGTTCTCCCATACACTGAATGTTGTTTTCAGGGGAAGCTTTATCATGTGAGATGTTACAGTTTGCTGGTGACTTTAAGGTGGTCTCCTTCCATGCTTTATATTCCTTCTTTGTCTCTTTGTATCTTTTTTTCTTTCTGCTTTCTTTTACATCAGTCCACTTGAGCCTCTCTTCTGTTGCTCTGGACAATACAGCCAAACTAAGTTTGTCCATGGTTATCTATTTTGATATTTTCTTCAATGTGGTACTGCCTTAAAAGATCAAGGAAAGCTAGTCCAGCTGATTCACATATCTTGTTCCATTTTTGCAGAAAATTCAAATTATACCAACCAATGGGTTTGTTCACTACCCTAAGTTCCTTAAGGAGTCTCTTCACTTTAATGCAATAATTGAAGAAAGCAATGTCCCATTGTATTCTCTTAATTTTTAAAATAGATGCCTCCAAATCTTTAAAAATACACTATTTGTTGAGCACCAATCTTGGAATGTCAGAAGGTAGCTCAATATTGTTAATACTCTTATTAAAATTTCAAACAGGTAGTGTAAGCATATCATGAATAGTGGGATGGCAAACACTGTTTGTCTCTTTATCTTCAACCCACAATTTCTCAGTGGAAGAGAGTTCTCCTGTAGCTAAAGTAAACTCCATTGGATTATAATGTGGAGTTAAATCCAACAAGCATGTCCATCCCACATGAAATGGCATTAGAGTGGACAGCATTTATGTTGAGTAAGAGTACTGAGGATGAGTTGGGTGAAACTAAGTTTTTGGTTGAATGTATATATCAAGTGTTGTCCACTTTTCTATTTTGGAAGTTTGTATTGCCATCAAAAAGCAGGTGTGGAGATGGGGGCCCAAATGGCTCCCAATTATGCCAATCTAGTTATGGCATATTGGGAAATTCATATTTTTCCTATGGCAAAATTAGGACGTGTAGCAACCATCATGGTAAAATCACTATTATCAACTAAATAATCAACTGAGAGGACAAATAAAGTACACCAATGTAAAATCTGAGGTAAATCTACCCAGCAGGCCAAGGACATCTTCATTTGCAAACTCAAAGGCAATAAATAGTTATGTGCAGTGCTCATTGTTAATTAGAGCCACACACACACTAAGCTAACAGATATATCAAACTTTCAATTCAAAGTCTGTCACTATCTCACTCCAGCCTCCATGCAGGAATAACTCACATGACTATCGCTAGGGAACAGGTCCTCGATGCTTTCTCTATGGCCAAGAACATTTTATCAATGGGAACTGACAATATCTAAGGCAATTTTCTAAACAGCACAAAACACAAATTATCAGGCCATCATGAATCACTATTTAACCATAGCCTCTGAACAGGCTTTGTACCTTTTTGGGCATCTACTTCTATGAAGTCAAGACCTATGTCAAAGTCCTTTTGCTGACCAACTTTGCAGATGAGTGCAAGTTAGGAGCAGTCTTAGAATCATCAACTGCCACTAATGTTCTCCTAGAAGGGCTGACATAGATTAATAACAAATGGCAGAGTCATGGATTAAGTCTAAATGACAGAAAATGAATGATACTATCCTTCAGGAAGACAGTAGTTACGGACTCGGGGGCACATGTAGACAGTAATCTTCCCTCATATGTCTGTGATAGTGAGGAACTCTGTCTAAATTGTGCAACTTATAAACAAGGTGTGTGGCATCTTGGTCCAAAGAGGTTATTGTTCTACTTTATTTTGCACTCATCATAAGTAACCTTGAGTAGAATGGCCCCTTTGTTATGTACCTAACCAGGTTCACCCAACAATTGGAACATCCACTAAGTTTTCTCACTAAAGAAGTAAATGGCGCAAGTAACATGTCCTACACTGACTGCATCAAAGTGTTATTCTTGCATTGTTTTCCTTCTGACTATTGAGGGAGGATGTGTGCTGCATATACAAGGCATCTGCATACCCCGCTCTAATGTAATTCCTTCATATCTACAAGACAGACATCACCACAATATGACCAGCTTTACCAACATAAAATAAACTGCACGCATTTCTGCAAAAAAAGTAAAATGCAAGTTTTTTTTTTTTCAGGAACAGAATTTGGTTGGCTTGAGGACAAGCCATCTCCCTCATTTTCAGCAAAATAACATGCATTACATCTGTATGCCTGTCTGTGTCAACTGAGGAACAATACAAGTGCCATGTTCATGTTGTTTTGCAATAAAAAAATGCTATACTCCTGCATGCTGCCCCAGTTTCCACTAAACTTCAAATCTGACAACTGTGCAAACTTGAGCAATGCTATAATCTATAGTAATCAAACATGACACTTTCATAGCTGTCAGAGAATTAAACTTCTTAGATGTCAAACATCACCTAGCTTTTCTTCAGCTAACTATAGAACACAGAGTTCGCTATAAGTCAGACATTTTTCCAGCCCTTAATAACTTAATACAGTACTACTCCCCTAACAGAATGTTATGCTCAAGAGAAAAATCAGTAGTCACTATAATTAAATAGGTTCACAGGTTATGTAATAAGCTCGCTGCCCTTGAGGCCATTTTAAGCCTAGCCAGTTTCCATTTTTTGTGTTCAAATTAACTTACCCCATTTGATTAGAGATTGGCCTTACCCATTCCATGGTTGAAAATTATACCCCTAATGAGAATAACTGCAATCATACCATAGATAATTTGGGTCTATATCATATATCTGAAATTCCAAAATGTCGACTACCATATGTTCGGACTTGGAATTTCGAATATTGAAAACATTGAACTTTCAGAATAGCAAATTTTTTCCCAGGGAAAAAATTTGCTGTTCCAAGAAACATACACACAACACAAGCACACCAAAATAAATAAACCGCACACATACAGTTAACAAAACTCAACCCCACATTAAACCATACATACATTACTAACTATCCACTTACCTTAACCTGCACTCTAACCCTAAGGTCTGTAACTCTCGCACCACAGAGGAGGAAATAGCGAAGCCATGGAACAGCCCACCAAAATCTTGCCCTAGGTAAGATTTCGATGTTCCGGGGCTTCGCTCTTTTCAACATTCAATATTTTGGGTTCGATGTTTTCACGTTCGGCATTTTACCTCTTCGGAATTTTGATATAGACCCAATAATTTGAGGGGACCTGTGTATGGGATAAATCATTTAGAGGATACCTCTGTCCTTTAGTAGTAAATTGTGTAATACAGCCAATGACTCTGTATATTCAAATAGTGTAACTAAGGTATTGAAACACATCCCACTACCATGGAAATCCACTGAGAATGTCAACGTATTTAAAACACTATTAACCCTCAATGGATCTGAGCCAGTACATCTCCAGGACAAATGTCACTATTAGATTCAGCTTGCCATATCATCAACGCATTTCTCTTGAATCTGAATACTACACCCCACACCAGTCTTCACCATTACCTGAATACTTTATTTCCATCTCCAAACTATAAACTTCATTTTGTAAGACTGTTCACCACCCCCCACACATCTATACTTACAATACAATCCTTATGATAACCATGCATATAATTTTCCCTGAACCTGCTTTCATTTTTCTACCTTACTTATTTCTTTCCTAAACTTCCATTTATTTGAATGTATAAGCACTAATTATATCATCTAGTCCTTCTCAGACAAACCCACTAATACACCTCTTGAAATGCTCATTGTTCAACATCTAGTAATGCATAACTATCTTTTACTTCATATGAATGTTATCTAATTAGCAAAGGTATGTGTAATTGTTAATGTATGTTATTTACTGTCTGTTCATGTATGTTAATGAATGTTTGCTAACTGTCTATAATATGTTAAAGCTTTTGAATAATGCAGTGCAAGTTCCAATTGAAACAGAATTTTACATGCTTCCAGTCTGTCTAAACACACTTAATGCATTATAAACGGATGATTTAAAAAGGCAGTGAGCTTCAAACTAGAGAAAGACTCATATAAAAATGCAATTCTAATGACATGCATAATGAGCACGTTTGTGAAGTACACCACATACTCTGACAAGCTAAAGTCAAGCAGCCCAGGCAGTAAAGGGAAAAAAGAAATTATTTTTGCTTGCCATATAGTAAAAATGTATTAACTGTCATCTGTAAAGTTCTGCACCTGTTTGCTTGTTTCTTGATGTTTTTGCATCTCTTTAGCTCTTGTAAAGCTCATCTGCATAGGTGCCACAACCATAGGGTAAAGGGGGATGAGCGCCCTCCCACTTTTACAGCTGCAGGTTGACAATTAAAACAAACAAAAAAAAAAGTCTTCACTCTGCGGTGCCAGTGTCTCCTTAATGTGGGACCTTGTGTGTGTTGCATGCACTCACTCCAACACTGATGTAAATACCATTCACACATGAAATTTAAGATAGCAGTTTTGTCAAAAGCGAATGTAAATGTGTGTGTGCATGTGGCTGTTCCATTTGGTTAAGAAAGAATGTATATGTGTGTGTGTGTGTGTGTGTGTGTGTGTGTGTGTGTGTGTGTGTGTGTGTGTGTGTGTGTGCATGTGTGTAGACGCGTGTGAGTGTGTGTGTGAGTGTGAGTGCGTGTGTGCGTGTGTGTGTGTGTGTGTGTGTGTGTGTGTGTGTGTGTGTGTGTGTGTGTGTGTGTGTGTGTGTGTGTGTGTGCCTGTGAGTAATTTAAAATCGTTCGTTTCTGTATGTGTGTGTGTGTGTGTGTGTGTGTGTGTGTGTGTGTGTGTGTGTATGTGTGTATGTATATCACTATAATATGTATATATAGCTTGGGGGCATGGGATACAGGGGGCCAACCTCCCCCCAAAAAAATGTTTTTTTTTTTTGTATTTTACAACAGTGGAAATGTCCCTGTTTAAATCTGCAGCTTCCTAAGGTTTTAAACATGTTAAATTAACTTAAATGCATTATGAGTAAACTAGAGATTTTTCTCATACTAAATTCATCACAACAGTTTCTGTCAATCATTTACTGTTTATCAAGTAAACAGTCAATGGAATGCTGCTTTACAGCTAAAAAATATGATAATTTTTCTCATCCATAATGTTTCTTGCTTGTTGGACACCTGAAAATCTCAAGTGGTTATATTTTCAACAAATTTTGAATATTTATCATTTTCAAGAATCATTCACTAAAAACATGTTTATAATAACATATGCACAGCAATTACGATTGTCATTTTTAATCTCCCAGTCCCAATATTCAAATAGGCATTAGATAGGTATATCTGTCGATTTCTGTTTTATGTTAACAATGTGGCTATTAGTTCATTCCTCAGAGAAATATATATAAAATCATGCAGTTTCTAAACAAACAGTTGAAACTGGCAGCACTCATTACTGATCCTGTTTTATTTACATCCTCTAATTAAAAGTCAACAAATAACATCTTAGTTACCTGGTTAAGACTGTACTTTTAATCTTTCTTTTCTTTATTCATGACCCAAGTATGATTAGTGAATTAAGAAGCTTGATTCAAGCTTCCTTGACAGTATATCAAGGACATAACTTAATACAAGAACCACAGGAGCAGTTAAAAATAGCTGTAAAGAATTTAATTAAATAACAGCAGCCAAGTTAGAAAAGAGGAACAGACCAAAGTTTCCTGCAGTTCACAAAATGCAAGAAATTAAAATATTCTTTTTTATATCACAGTTATAACAACATACAGAATATCTAGACTGGAACCATACATAAGTCAAAGAATAAATACCATGAGTTCATACTTTAAACAAAAACCTTGAACTAAATTAAGCATTTAATACAGAAAAAAGAATCGGGAAAGCCCTGATTTAGCAATGTTTACTTTATACAAACAAAATCAAATTTTTGTATAGCTTGTATATAACTATCATCAAATATAGAATGCCCAGTTTGGCATGTATATATCCAAACACATTCAACAACTGGAATCCCCACAGAGATACCTTACTAAAAACATACAAGTCCTAAACAATAGGTCTTGCATGGACCACCTCAAAGCCTTATCACTATACTTGGTTTCCTACAGAGTACTAAGAGGTGACCTGTGTCTGGCATGCAAGACATCCTCCGACCCAATACAGATGGACCTATTGAACATCAACAAGTCAACTCCGACCCAATACAGATGGACCTATTGAACATCAACAAGTCAAATGTTATCAGAAATACTTAGTCCAGGTATCTAAACAGAATGCACCCCAGAATTGCCCCTCATGCCAGTAATGGATATTGGCAGTTCTTAAATGTTGCATCCCTTACATAGGTCCCCTCCAATTATCTATAGTATGATCATAGTTATTCTCACCAGGACTAATATACAATTATCGCGTTTATATCACGTTATTGAAAGATGAAAATAGCAAATGCTATTTCATCAAACCTAAAATATCTAAACCACATAATATCGAAAGTTCAGAAAAACGAATTTTTTCCCAAGGAAAAAAATTGCTATCCTGAAACACATACACACAACACAAGCACACCTAAAAAACATCAATACGCACACATACACTTATAATCCTACAACTAACCCTACGCTAAACTATACATATGCTACTATCTATCCACTTACCTTAACCCAAACCCTAAACCTAAGGTCCATCACTATCGCACACTCACCTAACCCGCGCCCTAAACCTAACTCACTTAACCTGCCCCTAAACCTAATTCACCTAACCCACGCCCTAACCCTAACTCACCTAACCCGCACCCTAACCCTAACTCACCTAACCTGCACCGTAATCCTAACAACCACACAACCGTACACTTACCTGAACCCGACCCGTAAATCTCCACCACAGAGCTGAAAATAGCGAAGCCACAGAACTGGCCAACCAAATTCTTTCCCTAGGAAAGAATTTGGTGTTCTGCAGCTTCGCTATTTTTAGCGTTCAATTAAAACGGGTCGATATTAGAGCATTCAAAGTTTTAAAACTTCGATGTTCTGATATAGACCCCAATTATCAGCCATGGGGTGGGGGAGACCAATCAGGAAATGTTAATTCAAGTACCAAAAGGGAAAATGGCTAAGCTGAAAATGTCCTCCAAGTGAACCTATGTTGAGGAAGTAAATATTTTTTTAAAAAATTGCCATTTTTTAGATCACTAAGTGCCTCTCTCACCCCCCCCCCCCCAACCTTCAACAACTTCTGGCAACTCTTCTCATCTGTGCTTTAAGCAATTAAAAAAATGAATAAATAAACATAAAACTGACCTTCAGTAACTCAAAGAAAAATAATAGACAATATAAATTAAACAATCAGAAAGTGAGGAAACCATGTGTCTTGCTTTTAGGATCATGGTAAGTGAAGACATGGATGTTTCTGTCACCAACATGTGTACCTCCCAATGCAGCAAAGACTGGAGGACATCACACACAGGAGGAAGAAATGCAGCTGCAGAACAAGTTCATAAACACGGAGTTAGTATTAGTAAGGTGAGCGGAAGCAGTTAGAGTAAAAGCTAATTATTTTTTCATGCAAGTTCTTCGTGGCTCTGTACATGACTTTTAAGGATGTTTTAACAGATTTTATTGCATGTACCACATTAATTGTTCAGTCAGCAACAAAAACTCAGTATAATTACATCTCTTTTGACACCCTGCCACTATAAAACTGAAAACAAAATGCTGGAACAATTCCACACGATTTCTAAAATTCATGTGAATGGCTTAAGTAAAGACTTGCATTTTATGAGACTGATCTATCACAGCTGTCTGATATACTGGTTAGGTGCAATCATGAATTGACAAGTTAAAACTTATACCCATAAATCACAGTGCATAAATCATTGTACTTTAATGAATTGTATGTGAACTCACATGTGCTATATAACTGTACATGATTTCATATCTGCTCTGGAAAGCATGTAGCACAGATGTGACAACTAAATATGATTGAAGTCATGGATTATACTGCACCAGAGATGGGTAAACACCACAATTCCTGGTACAGTTCATTCTGTGGTTAAGGGTAATACTACTTATTTAAGGAAATGGTTATGGAGCAACTGTTGTATGTCATAGCCTAAGAGCTTACTTTGATTGTCTTAGAATGCATATTTCTTTAACGTGCATGTCCTATCAAATAGAATATAGCAGAAAAACTATTAAAAGAATACATTTATTAAAACTCATTAGGCCAAAGTATAATAGCCATAATTAATACTGACAGCATTGCTGTGCAGTATGTTTACCTAGTTGATCTCTGATTAGATTGTATGGATAGAGATTTAAGAATATATTCTGATAAATCTAGTCCCTATATAATTCATGGGTTTAATTCTCTTTGCATTTATTTGCCTACTGACATTGCCTGAAAATGGTTTATGTGTCCAGTGGGCTTTTCCAGACTTTTAACTCCAGCAGTAATAGGTAAATGCTGCATGACGTATACATTTAGCATCAATTACTGCTTAAATATATAATTAATTTGATGTTTATTTGTTCACATCTGTTTTTTCTGTCCTCCTACCGTTCATCATCTCCTTTCAACTAGTGTCCATCCTCAATCTTCAAATTAAGACTCATAAGGAAGTCACTCCTTAAAATAAAAATTACTTCTGTAGTTGTAGACCAACCACCATCAGACTCCCTAAAAATGGCCACAGAAGTCATAGCTTTTCCTGTGTCCATAACTAATAGGTCCATAGCAGAAAGACACGTCCCATCACTGTGAAATAAAATCCTACATCATACCACTGCACAAAGGTGGCACATTTACAGAGTTTAATAAGTACAGACCAATAGCAATTCTCTCCCTCCTCTCCAAAATATTAGAGAAATGCATCCATATGCAGCTGACGCAATACCTAATCTCAAATAATATGCTCTCAGATGCACAACATGGTTTTAGGCCCCAGCACAGCACCACTACTGCTCTACTAGATTTTACCAGTATAATAAACCAACATAGAAACAATGGTATGCTTCTGCCCACCATGTTCTTAGACTCGTCAAAGCCATTTGGTACTGCCTCATACCAGCAAACTCAATAAAACTTTCACAATACCTCTGGCTCTGGTTTCTTAGTTACCTGTCTGGAAGGCAACAAGCCATTAGATGGCAACAAACCTACACATCCTTTTAACCAATTATGAAAGGTGTTCCTCAGGGCTCTATCCTGGGTCTTCTCCTATTTAGTATAATTATGATTGACCTTCAAACCTCCACTCATCTTGCTAGTTTAGTTCAGTATACAGATGACTCAACATTAATATGTGCGGCCTCAACAATAAATAAGCTCTAAGATATTACCCCAAAAATCTTTCTCCTCTATAGATATCTGGCTCAAAGAATCAAACCACCTACTCAACCCCAAGAAAACTAAGTTAATGGTGGGAATTCGATAAAGCTTACATGACAATTTTTCCCATGTGCATGCCGCAGCAAGATGTGTACACAGTCCCAGTAAGTTTTAGATTCCGTAAACTCCATGTAGGGACGTGCAATCATACACACTCACATTCAAATATGGAAACTTTCATGGAATGCAAATTTCAGCATAAATAGCTGAAATGTATGGTAATGAAGCAAATCAATGTGACTGAGTGATCCAACAAGCTAAAATAAAACTGTGTAGACTGTACATTTTGGTAGTGTAAGGGGAAAAATTCCAAGTACAGGAGTCTACATGGAAACAAGGGCATGTAAAAGTCCTGAAATACTGACAGAATTGACCTTAATTAACACCATACATAATATGACCTAAGTACACACTGTGGAAGCTACAAAATCAGCCTCCCCCCCAATAATACCATTATAACTGCCATGTCATAAATGTATCTTTGGAGCTCCACCCCCAAATGAAGAATAAACGTGTACGTATTGCAGGCTACTAAAATGTTTAAAACACATGAAACAGAGTATTCTAGTGTACTGCAAGCATAATCTGTTATATATTGCATATATAGGCAAAGTAATAGCCTACCTTGTATTTACAACACTGCAAATAATCATGTAGATTCCAGGCTGTCAGCACAGTCATTATGCAAATTAAGCCACAAATCAGTAGATTTGTTGAATCACAAAAAAACAGTAACCCTGTAGGGATGTTCACATGGTGTTGGCACCTACACAGTGCTTTTGTTTCCAATGGATGCCAACAGTGAGTGATGACATCAGCTTCCTTTTTTTTTTTAATATGTCTGTGTGTCGGGGTGCTTAGTACACCTATGGAAAATGGAGCAATAAAAGGCATGTTATGTAACTATACAGTCTCGATGGTCCTGGGTTTGAGTATAAGATGTACAAGCTTTTCTGCACATCTTATGTTCCATTTCGTGTGCTATCAGGAAAGCAAAGATAAAAATTATAAATTTTGCTTATGCTCACCTGATTTATATAATGGTGCTCACAGCTGCATAAAGGTACATTTAGCGCAGTACTGAACACTCAAGAAGGTGTTTTAAATCATGCTAATTACAGCCTAAACAGGTGAATGGATTCTTAATTAGCCAATCCCACATGGTGAACCTGTTCAACTAATGTATACAGTTTCCATGTGACCTACATTCCTATTTTCCCTCGATACTTCAATATCATTGGACTAGAGACTTGGAAATGTTAACTGAGATAATGCTTGGGGCTGCTGCAGCTATTCTACATCTGTATGTGCTAGAGGCTGACGTTGATGCTGTTGGTGCTGCAATAGGCCTAGGACGAGAAGGAGAACAGTGTTCAGGCTTAGGATAACCTTCCAGGTGTTACATGAGCTGGAGATTGTAAAGCACTACAGGGTAGGCAGGGACAGGTTACTAGAACTCTGTGAGTTCTGCTACCCTCAACCCAGAGCCAGAGCCAACTGAGGGGAACACATCCAAGTAGAAACTAAGGTATGTGTAGCCCTTAGAATATTATCTACAGGTACTTTTCAAAGACCAACTGGGGACATGATGGATGTGGCACAGACATCAGCATCCAGGATACTCTGCCACTTCCTGGATGCTGTGCTTCTACATGCCAGTGAGCACATATATTTTCCCCTTTCTTCTGAGAAGAGGGCCAGCAATATGCAACAGTTCCACCATGTAGTGCACTGCCTTGAAGTACTGGGTGCCATAATTGCATTCCTGTACACCTCAAGGCACCATCTATTGAGCAGAGTAGAATCTAAATTGACTGCAAGGGATGCTACTCTACCAACTGCCAAGTTGTGTGCAATGCCCAGGGGATTATCTTGAATTTGTGTGCTGGCAACCTTGACAGTTATTATGACTCCCATATCTGCCACACATCACAGCTGTACCAGATGTTTGCTAGGGGAATATCCCACAGGACCATTTAGTGGGAGATGCTGATATGCCCTAGAACTGTAGATTATGACACCCATCAGAAGTGCACACACACACACACACACACACACACACACACACACACACACACACACACACACACACACACACACACACACACACACACACACACACACACACACACACACACACACACACACACACACACACACACACACACCCATGGAAGAAGGCCATAATGAGGCACACGCTCAAAGTAGAAACATCATAGAGTGTGTGTTTGGGCTTCTGAAGTCACTTTTCCAGTGCCTAGATAGATCCAGTGGAGCCTTGCAGTATAATCCATGCATATGTACACAAATATTCACAGTATATGCTATGCTCCACAATCTGATCCTGTGCAAACAGCTGCAGCAGGATCAGCAAGGGGAAGGGACATACATCCCTGCACCAATGGCTAGGTCACCACAGCCACAGTCAGAGGAGTACTTGGAGGAGAAACCCCCATCTGTTTTCCCTATAGGCAGAAGTAGGAGTGCTCAGTATGCCCTTGCATTGACTAAGAAAAAAATGCATAGCACATTCACTGACCACTTAGGGACCTAGGGACCTAATACCTTACTCCTATTCACATGCATATATTAAAGTCAATGCCAGGCAACTCACACAACCTGTACCTGTACATGTATTGGCTGTGTACTGCTTATATCAGTACATGAGCATGTGACTAGAGACACACTTATTTTACTAATATTTGTCCATTTGTAATTAGTAGGCCTCATGCACGAAACATACACGTAGTCATATGTCTGCAGAATAATGGTAAATCATTCAAGAGGGAAATTAGAAAGTGAGGCTACGAATTGCCATTTCTGACTTCAGAGTTTTGTGTCATAACAGTAACTGCACTTTGTTCTTCCACCCCCCCCCCCAAAAGAAGAGTGTACCCTTGTACCTACCACAATAGTAACTCAGCTATACTACTCCCAAAACTACAGTATATCTGTGTATATGCCACAGTTAATATCCTTTCTCATTTTAAGGACGCGTATTTAGAATTATTTACACATTGCATGTGTTACATAACTGATGAATTACCAACAAACGCAGACATGTAAGACAGAGATGTACATTTGTAACCATAACTATGACTGGTTGTCTAACTACTAAATGTTCTATGTCTATATATAATACAGAGAATTACTTGTACAATATACAGTCCATGGTTTGATATCAGTGTACATTCTTATGCAGCTGGTTGTGTGATAAATACCAGTTTTGTTCTGGCAAGCTGCTTCTGTGGCAAAAAGGACTAAAGCAGCCATCCTGTTTGCTGAAGGTGTATTGTTATTGAGGGTTCTAATCCTGATATAAGTAAAAATTTTGGAGGTGTACTATCAATTGCTAATGTGCTTTTACAGACTTTGACTCTGTGCCCCATACTGTTAACATTTATTATGTGCCATGTGTAGTAAACATTTTTAGCTACTTTGAGAAAAGCACAACATTGCAGAAACAGAGAAAAAGCAGATGAGATTTATGTCAAACTGCCAACAACACAAAGTGGATACATTCAATAATTGCTCTTAGACGTTCTAAAATCCTGTCCTGGAGTAAAGATAGGAGTGGGCTATTGTAGACGGTATATGTATATTACATACTAGTAAATCCCAGATGTTAGCAATGTGCCTCGCATTTGTGCACTGCTTACCTACATGCAAAAAAAGGTAAAGAGACAAATGTGCATGCCTGTACACTTAGTTAACCATAGCACAAATCCAGTACCTCATGCGTTATCACATTAGATTCATAGATATGTGTTCTTATTGCTCTATATTTTACCAGATCCTTTGTCTGACCTAAGACTACATGTGGAAACATTAGAGACAGAAATTACAATGTAACTATATGCATATAAATTTACCAGTCATCCATTTGTGTCCCCACCACCAACCACATCAACAATCAATATAACCCTTGGGTCTCCTTATTTTGCAACAGATATATCAACCACAATACAAGGTGTAATATATAATGTTGTGTGCTCCCTCATGGACAGGGCCATTTAGTGGTGCTCACAGGATGGCTCTGCCAAACTCAACAGCTGAATATGCTCAATAAGGGTAATTGTGTTGCTACACAACTAGGCTTATAAACAGTATACTTCTGTTAGTCTACTAGCCTCAGGTGACACCAAGACTCGATGTGCCTATGCAGGCCTGCCAAACTGTTGTTCCCTACATGGCTTGCTGATGCCATCTACTAAAAGTTCACCTGCAGTCTTACATAAATCAGTCTCATGCTGTGGTGCTTGATTTAAGTACATCTCACTGCCTTCAAGTGTGTGTGTGTGTGTGTGTGTGTGTGTGTGTGTGTGTGTGTGTGTGTGTGTGTGTGTGTGTGTGTGTATCCATACAGAAAAGTGGAAGTGTGGATCCCAATGTGAACTCTCCAATGGCATGGTTTGGCAGTGTTTTGATGCTTGCACAAACATCCATTTCAAACAGGCCTCCAACCTCCTGCCCCTCACATGAGCTGCTAATGTCATCTACTATGAGATCACTTGCAGTCCTGTTAAAATCAGACTTCTGTCATGGTGCATACATTAGGTACTGTATTCTGTAGTGTGTATACTTAGATAGGGATTCTATTCTCACTGCAGTCAACTGGAGAGGGGAGGTTATGCGTGTGTCTGGACTGTTTCTGGACATTACAGAGAGAATATCTGACAGCAGCCTATGGAACACTGTTCTGTGCACATTCATCATGCCATTGTTTTTAGACACTGTTATGAAGTGAAAGCCCTGTAGTATGTGTAGTTGCTGTTGTTACTTATGTAAGAAACAGTATAGTTATTTTTTTGTTATGATTAGTTTTTGAGAAAAAACTGTGCTGATTTTGATTCTTTTACCAATGTAATGTTATGAACAAATGAATTCTCAGTTACCACTTTTATTCTGTTGCAGTTGTCTTGCCCACACTTTAAATTGGATACATAATGCATAAATCCAGTTAAATTCACCTATTAATAAGTAAACATTATGATGCACGATTTGTGCAAAAACACCACTGTATCCTTGTGTCTCAAGTGTATGCCAGGACTATATATTTTAAGTAACTGTTTCAGGCCTAATTTTGAGCTTTAACAGTGCTCATTGTATTAGCTGCTTTGTTCTTGTTTGTGTGCATAGAGCATAATTGTTTGTGCATATTGATTTAGAGAAAACAAGTAAATTATTTTCTTTTACAATCAGCCAATGCTATCTAGCAGAGCAGATCCTCAACAGCTCAATATAGCTGGGCAAATGTCAGTTAAATAAGCAGTAATTTCACATCTAATCTCTCAACAGACGTATAGATCCCACTTTGGATAGACCTGCTACTGTACACCTCATATGTTAGTCCCCCAAAAATAGCACCATATCACATACACCCATCCTTTCCAAATTTTCTATGCAGATACCAGAATCACACCTCACATTATAAGTTGTCAGTGTCCCTCTTTTTCATCTGCTAGCCTAGTTGACATGTCTTTATTGACTCTGTGCAGATAATGCCTCAGGCCTATACCACAACATCAGTGAAGTACTGTCATGAGCAGCGGTACTCTCCAGTAACCTACAGAAACAGCAGAGACATCCAAAACATAAGTATTGTACACCTAACAGTAAACCCAAAGCACACAATACAAATAGAAAAGGAGCACCAGTGTCTCACACAGGAAGTGACTAAGGCAACAGTTATCTATTACAAAGGTTGTCCTTACAGTTGATTTTACAGTGAGGCATATACCTGCCCCACTCATCAGCTTAAACAAGCTGAAATGTAGTACAGCTGTGTGTCACAAGTACTTGTCACATCACACATGTGATCAAGTCTGTCCACAACAAGCCCCACTATTAATCCATCATAGTCGCTGCGGGTATGCACAACTTCAGACGTATCTCTAGAGATTATATGGAACAGACATTGATTGAGCTCTCTAAATATGTTTCTCAGACATGTATATCCCTGTGTGTGACCAGCATTATAAGCGTGCCTAGGATGATACAACAATATGAAGAACAAATGCTCTTCTGAAATTGGTTATGTGTCATGTGTCATTCTAAGGGGCTCCCGTTCCTGTCAGTATGGAATGACATTGTGGATAGACCACACTACTTTGAAATACATGAACTTCACCTGGCATCTCTAGGCTTTTGTTCACTGGCTAAGGCATGTGCCTCCACCATAATGTCTTTATTAGGCAATGTCACAAAAGCAAACGTTAAGCGTCCAGTCTGGTGGACCCCAGCCATAAACAAGCTCTACAACAAAAGGAGGAAGCTACTACAAGATAGAGCAAAATCCTTGAAAGGTAAGACACCTTTGATCATTATAAGTAAAAAACTAAGAGCTCTCATAAAATCATCCAAGGCAAATTTTGAGAGAAAAATCGCCAAGGACTCTAAAGAGAATCATAAGGCCTTCTTTAGCTATGTTAGAAACCTAGGAGGAAACTCCCAGATATGCTCAGAATTAGTTCAAAATGATGTGAAAATTACTGAACCTACACACATTGCCAACATACTGGCTGACAGGTTCAGTGCAAACTTCTCCTCCCCCAAAAGGAGAGATATCTATTCCAGAGGATTGTAGCCCCCAAACATCTCCAACGCCCAGGTGAGAACTGCCCTCACTAAGGCAAAAACACAGCATCCATGGGACCGGATGGTGTCCCCGGCTGTGTGCTTCATGAACTCAATGAGGAATTAAACCCACAGTTAGGACAGCTGTTTAATCTTAGCCTCACCTCAGGATACGCACCAAGGAGTGGCGACGGTGACTGTGGTCCCACTTCATAAGGGCGGTGCCTCCACAGACCCTGGAAATTACCCCATTAGCTTGACAAGCCTTATCTGCAAAGCCATGGAGAGGATCATAATGGAACTCATAAATAAAGACATAGGGAACTTGCAGACTTTGGATCCAACTCAGTTTGGCTTTGTCAAAGGCAGATCCTGCCTCTTAAACTTGGTTGACTTTTCGAGACAGTCACCAAGGCCATTGATGAGGGAAAGGCAGTCCATACAGCCTACCTCGACCTGGCAAAGGCCTTCGACACAATACCCCACTCAGGTATCATCGAAAAACTCATCAGCTTGAATGTAAACCCATACATCACAAGATGGGTTGCAAACTGGCTAAGTGACAGAACCCACAGGGTCAGAGTTGCTGGAGCCATGTCAGACTCAAAGCCTGTCACAAGTGGTGTCCCACAGGGCTCAGTCCTGGGTCCACTCTTGTTCGGCATCTACTTTTCTGAAGTACAAGCAAACACAGGAGGGTTATGGCTGACAAAGTTTGCAGATGACTGCAAACTGGGCCATAGTCGAAAACACATCTGACACAGATATCCTCCAGAAGGGCCTCACAGAAATGGATAACTGGTGCCAGAGCCATGGCCTGAAGTTAAACACCAAAAAATGCATAGTCATACCCTTTGGGAAAAACAAGGCTACCCCTAGCTACCATATAGGTGGCAATCCACTGAGCACAGAAAAAGTCATCAGAGATCTGGGGACCCGGGTGGACAGTAGCCTTCGTTTGACACTCATGTTGCTAAAGTAGTTAGGAAAACCTTCTATATCACCCACCTGATCATGAAGGGATTCACATCTAGATCAAGGGAGGTCATCGTCCCCTGTACTCATCACTTATTAGACCTATGATTGAGTACAATGCCCGCTCGAATGTATCTGACCAGACACCTGCTGCAGCTTGAAAGGCCCCAAAAGTTCCTCACCAAAAGGATAAAGGGTCTCAAAATATGTCTTATGCTGCCCGACTGAAAGAACTCCAGCTCTATTCAGTCTCATACCGCTTGCTCAGAGGTGACCTGTGCCTGACATATAAGGCCATGTCAAACCCAGATTTGATGAATATGCTTCACCTCAAAAATCTAGATCCCTCAGAACCACAAGGGCGGAGACTTAAACCTTGACACGGTTATAAATAGAACGTGCTGGAGGGACAGATTCATCACCCAGAGACTCCCTATGCTGTGGAACAAAATCCCGGTACATGTGAGGCAGAGCACCTCTCTGGTCTTGTTCAAGAGGAATCTTGACCAATGGATGGGAGATTGCAGATATACCCCAGGGATTACTTCAGCGTCACTGCTTGACAGAGGCACAGCAAAATGATAGGCATAGTTTTTATTCAAACTAAAGGGGTGGCGAAAGCCACATAACTATGGGCTAGGCTTATAAATGCCCTTGGGCAGATAGCCTAGTATGAACCTATGAACCTATGAACCTATGAACCTATGTGAAAGTATATAACTCCAACAAAGTAAGGATCATGCTGATAAACTGTGGGAGTTAACATCAGAAACTGCACTCTCTGTCAGCATTTGTCCCAGTAGAAGTGGTAGATTTCTGTGCAGTCTCAGAAACCTGATGTAAGACTGCATTAAGTAGCTCAGCCTTGCAAGGCAACACTGCCTTCCACACATTCAGACTGCAATTTGAAGTTGTGGGAACCACATAGATGGATTTTCTTTCCTCATTGAGGATAATTCCTCCTCTACAGAGCTTGTTAACATAAGTCTATAGAGTTAATGTAACTCCAATTTACTGTGGCTAAGAAACTCTACATGTTACCGCCAGTTATATGTCCCCCTCCATGAACACAAAAGGCCACACAGCCTATTTATAAGTACTTGTAACAATTACAGTTGGGCAAAACAATCTACTCGGGGATGATTACAACTATAACTACACTCATTGTGAAACTTATGTGAGGCCAGACTCACTTGCACAACAATTTCTGGACTTTGATAACACATATTTCATGGAACTAACACTGCACCACCCCATGAGTGTTTGTAATATTCTAGATCTAGTCCTCACAAATATCATTGACCAATGCAAGCTCTCATAGTTTCATAGTTTCATAGTATAGTACTAGGCTATCTGCCCTGGGGCATTTGTAAGCCTAGCCATAGTGATGTGGCTTTTGCCACCCCATGAAATGGTACAAAAATGTACAGAATAAAATTAGAATACTGTGCCTCTGTCTAGTAGTGACACAATGAAGGTCCCCTTATATAACAGAATTTGTTTACTGTGCCCCTGTCTAGCAGTGACACAGATGTGACCCCTGGGGTAAACTTACGATCTCCCATCCACTCATCAAGATTTCTCTTGAAGAGAGTCAGTGAGGGGCTCTGCCTAATATGAACTGGGATCTTGTTCCAAAACATGGGAAGCCTCTGGGTTATGAATCTATCCCTCCAGCATGTCCTATTCATACTTGTGCCGAGGTTTAAGTCTTTAGCAATCATGGTCCTGATGGATTTGGATTTTTTGAGGTGGAGCATGTCCATCAGATCCTGATTGGACATGGCCTTGTACGTCAGGCAGAGATCACCTCTGTGCAGGCGGTATGCTATGGAATAGAGCTGAAGTTTCTTTAGTCTAGCAGAATAAGACATATGTTGAAGACCCTTGATCCTCTTGGTGAGGTACTTTTGTGGTCTCTCCAGCTGTTGCAAATGCCGGGTGAGGTACATACCAAATGTGGCATTGTACTCAATCATGGGTCTGATGAGGGAGGAGTATAGGGTACAATGACATCCCTGGATCTGGATGTGAATCCCTTCGTGATGAGGTGTGCAAGGTAGAACGTTTTTCTAACCACTTTGGCAACGTGGGTGCCAAATGAGAGGTCGCTGTCAACTTGGGTCCCTAGGTCTCTGATTACTTTTTCCGTACTCAGTGGGTTGCTGTCTATGTGATAATTTGTGGGTACTTTGTTTTTCTCAAAGGGGATGACTATACATTTTTTGGCATTTAGTTTAAGGCCGTGACTCCGGCACCACTTGTCCGTTTCTGTGAGGCCTTTTTGTAGGATGTATGTGTCTGCTGGTGTATCGACTATGGCGCCTAGTTTGCAGTCATCTGCGAACTTTGTTAGCCACAACCCTCCCATGTTTGCTTTAACATCTGAGAAATAAATGCTGAACAAGAGGGGTCCCAGGACAGATCCCTGTGGGACACCACTTGTGACTGGCTTTGAGTCTGACATTGCTCCAGTGATTTTAACTTTATGGGTTCTGTCCTTTGGCCAGTTTGCAACCCATCTAGTGACATAAGGGTTTATGTTTAAGCTGTTGAGCTTATCTATGATGCCTGAGTGGGGTATTGTGTCGAAGGCCTTAGCCAAGTCCAGGTAGGCTGTATGGACTGCTTTGCCCTCATCAATGGCTCTAGTGACTGTTTTGAAAAAGTCAACCAGGTTCAAAAGGCAGGATCTGCCCTTTAAAAAGCCGAACTGGGTGGGGTCAAGTGTCTGTAGGTCCCCTATGTCTCTGTTTATGAGTTCCATAATGATTCTTTCCATAGCTTTGCAGAACAGGCTGGTTAAGCTTATGGGGCGGTAGTTCCCAGGGTCTGTAGAGGTACCCCCTTTGTGGAGTTGGACCATTGTTGCTGTACGCCAGTGTTCAGGTACATGTCCTGAAGTAAGGCTAAGGTTAAATAGCATTTTTATGTGTGGGTTTAGCTCCTCTTGGAGTTCACGTAACACGCAACCCGGGATACCGTCAGGTCCCATTGATGCTGTGTTTTTAGCTTTGTTTAGGGTGGTTCTCACTTGGACATCTGAGATGGCAGGGAGATTACATTCAGCTGGGATAAGTATTTCTTCTTTTGGGGGTGAGGGAGGGGAGAAATTTGCACTGAACCTGTCAGCCAGAATGTTGACAATATCTGTGGGTTCAGTGTATTTTTTGTTGTTGTGAACTAACTCTGAGCATATCTGAGGGTTTCCACCCAGGTTTCTAACATAGCTGAAGAAGGCTTTGTGGTTATCTTTAGTGTCCTTAGTGATTTTTCTCTCAAAGTTGGCCTTGGATGTTTTTATGAGAGAACGTAGTTTTCTGCTAATGTTGATCAGAGATGTCTTCCCTTCATTGGATTTTGATCTGACGTGCAGTAGCTTCCTTCTTTTGTTATACAATTTGTTAATGGCTGAGGTCCACCAGACAGGATGCTTGCCTTTGGCGGAGAGGGACTTGGATTTATTTGGGATTGCATGATCCATGCATTCTTGGACATGTCCATAGAAAGCATTTGTGAAGTTTTTGGCATTGTGGGATGTGGTATCCACTGGCACAGTGGGCTTAAAGGATACCATCTCAGTCTTAAGAAGAGTGAAGTCTGCTTTTGAGAAGTTTTTCACTGTGGTCTTTTGTGCTGGGGGTGGAGGTGGGATATGTATATCCAGGGTGATTAGTTTGTGGTCAGATCTCACTAGTGAGGGGTATACTTCCGGTGTGGAGCATTTTGTCCCCATGTTTGTGATGATCAGGTCTAGTATATTATCTCCCCTAGTGGGAGAGGTGACTAGTTGTTCCAGTGCATTTGAATTTATGAATTCCAGGAACCTTTGGGCTAGGGTATTAGGGCTAGAATAATGTACCCAATCTATGTTTGGGTAGTTAAAGTCTCCCAGTATGATGGTATTTTGTGATACATTCATATCCTCCAATGTCTTCAGGAAGGCTGAGTGGGGTTCCTGAGATTGGGAGGGTGATCTGTAACATGCTACCAGTTGTATAGCAGTTTTTGCCTCTGGTTAGTTGCACCTGTATGGTCTCTGATGCTTCATGTGTTGCTACTAACCTGGAGGTGTGGGTGTTCTTGATGAATATGGACACTCCCCCTCCCTTTGTGGTTCGGCCCGGGTTTTGGGGTCGAAAAGCATGATATGAGGTATAGCCTGGTAGCACTAGGGTGCTCTCAGGAGCCTTGAACCAGGTTTCAGTTACTGCACAGACGTCGATGTTCTCCATGCTGAGGAGTGCATCTAGTGCCTTCATCTTGAGATTTAGACTTCTGGCGTTGAGCAGCATTACCCTTAGTTTTTTTTCCATTTTTGTTTCTAAGGAGATAGGTTTGTCTTTTGAGCCTTGCCTAAAAAGGCACTATGGGGGTGGCAAGAGCCTTAGCCAATATCCGGAAGCCAAGTGGCGACAGGAGTAAGCCATCCCTTGCGAAGCAGCGTGGCTTGTCCAACATGTCATCCCAGGCAGACAGACATTGGATCCCCTTAGAATGACACCAGTACTTGAGCCAATTATTAAAGCTGATCATCTTATCTTTGTATTGTGGTATCATTCTTGGTGAGGGCAAGATGCTGCTCAGGGTCAGAATCATACCAGCCTGGGCTACATAATTGGAGAGCTCCTCTATGTCTCTTTTCATGTAGTCCAGGGAGGTACATCTCAGGTCATTCACGCCAGCATGGACAATGACGGAGTCATATTTGTACTTGCTTTGGAGTGACTTGAGTGTGTGTGTTATGTGGCGGATCCTAGCTCCCGATAGACAGCTCACAGTCACCCTCTTCTTGTTCAGCCTGGTCAGCGGGACATCAGTGTGTCTGACTATAGAGTCACCTATTACTAGTGTATCAGGCATGGTGTTTGGCCTTAAGGGCTGTGATTGGTTGACACACTGATTTATTGAAGTATGTGTTGCATGTGTTTTGTTTTGAGGTGGTGGATTTTTGGATGTCTGCTTTGGGAGCCTCTGTTGTTTTGGTAAGTTTTTTATTAGAGCCTCCGAGTATGTCTTTGTGTTTTATGTGCTTGGTTTGCAGTTGTGGTAGGTCTATGTGGGACTGGGATTGTTGTGTGTGTGGTTACCATCTCCTCCTGTCTGGTCATGCCAGCCCTGAGTTGAGAGTGTTCAGCCTCCAGTTTGGCTATATAGTTGCATCTCTCACATGTATTTGTGTTTGTTGGGAGGAGGAGAGGGTTGTCTGTGTACATGAGACAATTGTAGCATTGTCTCAAGATACCCAGATTGACCAGCTGAACTGGAGAGGACGCCAGTAATCTACCACTCGACATGCTAGAACAGTATAAGGGAGTGCTGTACCTTTAAGGGAAGTGGATATTCACAGGGGTGGTAGGTAGATGTAGTGCTTTACTTAGTATGAGAGTGCTTACTTAGTAGAGAAGTATTGAGAACAAGTGCTAGGCTTATAATATAGTGAGTAGTCTGATTATACTAAGAGTAGAGCTTACTTAAGGGAAAATTTGAAGAGCAGACTTGGCGGAGCCAGAAGAAGTTTAACCTTGTTTAACCGGCGCTGCGCTATGCACACAACCGTGCAAAGCCGTGCAAACGCGGATTTTAAACAGGGAACTACAAAAGAGCTACAAATGGTCCAAAACAACCAATTACTACAGCTTCTTGTGCTGAGGTCACTTCCTACAGGGACAGGTAGGCTGCTCTAGGCAACAATGTGGATAGCCTGCATTGTTTCAATCCAATCATAAAGTTGTGTCCCAGAATTTGCAATAGGTACAGAATTAAATAGAGAGGTCATCTGAACATACATTTTCCAAGGTAAATTCACCATCGTAAGGGAAGGTATAATCATCTTCCACACTTCAGTTTCTACAGAGGACATTGACAACTATAGTAGGGTATACCCTGATGCCCTGAATAAACATCTACATAAATGTATAGATATTTGTGTGCACAGAGAGGCACAAAGTAATAAAATATCAAGATTTTCAGCCAGAAATGAGAGCAATGTGAAAGAAAGATACCCAGACAGTCCCAATAGTACTAGGAGCAATAGGTCCTATAAAAAATAATCTACAATCACATTTAGATATGTTACCAATACATGTAACTCCATATGAATTGCAGAAGGGGTCACTACTGGGCACATTGTGGGTGCTGCAAAGAGGACTTCTGGCTGACATCAAAGACTGAAATAATACTAATTTCATGAACGTTAATCCTACTTTGACTTAGGAATGGGGTCCATTCCTGTCATACTATTAGAAATCCAAAAGATTTGGAGAAATTAATAAACACAGGCATACATGATAGGATCAAAGAAAGATCCTTAAGAATATCATAACCATGCTGATGGATGTTAGACATTACTTGGCTATACAGTAAGCGAACAAGGCTGATGTCTACAAATACGAAAGTTTAAATCCAAAACTGGAAGTCTAAAATCTCCAGCCTAAACAAGACAATAAGACACCTTGCAAAATCCTCACACAACAGTTAAGTTAAATATGTCAAAACAATAGCCAAGAATAACCATAAGGCTTTCCTCAGTGATGTCTGCAGCACCAAAGGTATAACTCAGATATGTGCTGAAATAATTGTGGATGGTATTGCACACACTAAGCCAATGTAAATTACAAAACAGCTAGCAGACATGCTTGAATAACAATTATCCCCCCCATCTACCCACAAGCTTACCACAACACATCTTCAAAATTACCTCCAACCTCCCTCTACAAAGAACAAGTAATCACTGCCCTCTCCAATACTAGGAACACACCCTCCATGGGATCAAATGGCATTCCAGCATACGTTCTTAATGTTACTAACCAGCAAACTACTGCACTAGTCATATACAATCACAGTTTGAGTACTTCCTTTATCCACACAGATTTGAAATCAGCAACCTATTTCCCCCTACACAAGGGTGGATCGGCAGCATACACATGTACTTATAGTCCCTTAAGTTTCACAAGCCTCAGCTGAAAGACAATAAAATGGAGTCTCATAGATGTCAGATATAAGAACAGAGTTGATGTCCAAAGACTATATCTGTTCAAGGAAAGGTTGTGCATGCTAAAACTGTTGGTATTCAATAAAGTGACCATAGACTTGGTATTTGTGCACAGCATTGATTTTGTCTATCTTGACTTGGCTAAGGCCTTCTACACAATCCCACATGTGTGCATCAGTGAGAAGCAAAGCCAGGTGAATCTCAACTGCTATGTTATCCAGTGGTTTGCAAACCAGCTCACAGACAAACAACACTCATTCAAAGTGGGTGAGTTCACCTCCAGCAGCAGAACCATCAGCCATGAGTTACCACAAGTGTCACTGCTGTGTCCATTCAAGTTCACCATGTACGTCTCAGAAGTCCAGACCAAAACAGACTGTCTGCGGCTAGCCAAGTTTGAGGTTGAAGGACAATTAGGTGCTATCAGTGTATACCATAACAATGTGAATGCTATTAAATACACAGACCAATTACTGATGACAACTCTGTGCTGTTAAACGACCATCATATAAATGCATCATTTCTTTTGTTATAAACAATGTTCCAGCTTATTATGACATAACTCTGAATACCCTAATAAACAATTATGTATCAATAGACTGCAACATGTGTCTACTGTAATGAGGATGGTTTTCTACATATTGCACCAGATTAGCAAAGCCATTGCAGCAGTATCACATTCAGTTCTAATTCCCCTATAGTCATCCCTCCTCAGGCCTGCTCCTGAATAGAATGCTACCTTTGCTATAGAGTGTAACAAACACCTTCAGAACCTTGACAGATCTCAGTGATTTACAAGTAATATATATCAGGCTGTCAAATGTGTGTAATATGGACAGACTGCTATAGCTGTCACTGTACTCAGTATGATATAGACTGCTTCTAGGTGACTTATGTATGCCTTACAGCGCTATCTCTGACCAAAGTGTGATGGAAATGATGCCCCTACATATGTCATTTGGGACTACAGTCAGCTGTTCAAGGGCCATTAATGTAGACTAATAACTATAGGACATGCTGGAGAGACAGATACATATCCCATAGGTTGCCACTCCTCTGGGATAGGCTTCAAAATCATGTCAAGCCGAGCACCTCCATGACACTGTTTCATCACAGCCTGGATGACACGATGTAAAATGTTAGTCTTTGCCCTGCACTGCCCCTGCTTCTCACCTGGACATGGCTAGTCCCTGCTAGACAAATCTTGCCCGTACATGATACCTGATATAGAATTTTATACTGTAATTTCCTGGCTAGGCTTCTAAACACCATCAGGTGAATATCCTAGTAACATCCTATGTACCTATGAAGCTGTGGTGATGTACATGCCAGAAATGCTGTTATACTGTATTACTGTTTTGATGAGAGCTGACCACAGAGCGTACTTAAAATCCTGATATCTGAATCTAATGTTGTGACTTCTGATGTGCACCACAACTTTGTAATAAAAAGAATTACAGGGAAAAAATCAAATTGTATGATACAAAATTCAGTAGTTAACTTCACAACCCTTACAAGAGCATTCAATGTAAAGTAGTGAAATGATGATGGTAGTGTTTGTATAACTGGTCAAGTACAATATAACTGACAGGTGCAGTCATCAGTTCAACACCACACATGCAGATCTAATCATCATTTATGTAAATACTCACCCTGTACATCAGGCACATAGCTTTACTACCCCTGAATCCAAATGGTAGAAAACAGGGATATGGCACAGTTATCATCACTTGCACAGGGTCTTGTGGGGGGGAGGCCTAGGCTGACACAAAAGGTGTGTGAATGTGTGTGAGTAAGGAAGTGAAACAGGCAAGATGGACCATGGAAATGTTGTCTGCATGTCTGTAGGTGACCTCAATGTAACAGTGGTGTGTGAGTGTCTGCATGCACACAGACAAGCTCAGTGCTAGCTCTATATATCTGTATGTTGGACAGATGTGAGTTGTGCATGATAGAGATGACAGTTCATCTTTGTTACCCTGGCCATGAGAACTGGCTCTGCCAGGAGTTGCACTGGAACCTCCATACCCAAGGTCAGATGCAGGGCTACTACCTGCAGGTGAGTGATTTCTGCTGGATGTGCTCCCTTCTGGGGAATGACAACAGGGCCATGACCCCATGGCCTGCCATGTCTAGGTGTGGAAAACACACTCCCTGATGGGGCAGCAAAATTACTGCCACTATGGGAGCATGATCAGACACAGCCACATTGACTCACAGCAGATGTAGTTGCTGACCAACACCTATAAGGCTAACGATCCTCTCCCAGCAGATGTTCTGTCACAGACAATGTGCGTTCCATGACAGATACTCCACACACCATCACAGATACACCTCGTTCAAATGTTTTACCCATCCAATCTATGGAATCAACAACACGGTGGAGGCAGTCATGGATGTCAAACTGTGCCACATCTAGAACCTTGAGCACTTGTCGCGAGTGCCTTTCTGAACATGCTTTTGCCTCTATGATAGCCTTAAACACACATAGCATTACATGTGAAGAGACACCTGCACCATGTGTTGGAGGGACAGCAAGCCTCCTCCTAGCACTTCTATCGAGCCTCCTGTATGCCACCTCTCCAACAGTTTAGCTATGGCCTAAATCAACAGGCTCTGAAGCAGCAGAATCTACACTTCCCTGGTCAATGTCCTTGCCCTACACCTGTCCAAAATCTGTGGTCTCAGTGGACTGGGAATGTGTAGGCATACTGGCTGTGTACTGGGACAAAGACAGGGGTCACTGAGTGTCAATATCTGTGTCATATTCAGCATTTGCAACCCCCAGCTGTGCCTTACTTTGGCCACCATCATCATCAGAGTCGGATGAGTGAATGACATCAGGTGGCACATGGAATAAAGAGCCACTTACATGATTACCTGTGATAAAAGGAAGAAACACACAATTACATTAATACCTGTACTACTATGCTGCAATATATGCTAAACAATTTATACTGCTGTCACTATTATAGTCAGCCCTTCCTCTCAACCCCTTTAGAGCAAGAAATCTGGACAAAGCCATAAATAATGGGTGGACAAAGGCCCAAGAATAGGGATAATTTTGAAATATTACTATTACAAACTTAGAAAGTTGACAGAATAACAGGTTTTGCTTTAGCATGACATTTTTGAAGGGTATGAAGTCTGGAATGCAGATCTCTTTCTTATTTCTGCAATCTTTAATGACTTGTCAATAATTTACCAGAAAAGCACTATGATATAAAATATGGGCCAGACATATGAGTCCAAAATATGGACATTCAGCTGAAATCATTACCATTGATGGGTATACAGACAGTACAGCAAGACATACAGCAGGCCTGAGAAGACACATTATCAGATATCTTGTAATTTATCTGCAATACTGACATAAATGTATTATGCTTACTAACTGCAGGAGCCCTATGTCTCTGAATTCCTGATTGTCAGAACATGAATAAAGGAAGAGGTATGGCAACAGCACCACATTTAACAGTATAACAGGGGTAAAACCTTTAGTCATTTATATCAGCAACAGATTAAATGTTAACAGGAATGTGGCTAATGACAACTTTAAAATAAGCTTAAAATTGCAGATATCTTAAATTACCCCAGCCAAAAAACAACTTGAAACACACATATAAACTATTGACATCATTTCACCTCCATGGTAGTAAGAGGGGGTTTCTTCACCAGACCCATCACCGGTGACCTGGCGATCACGTGCTACTGCAGCTGCATGGCTCCTTGCAGCTATGATCATATCAGTGGTTCTGTGATGCACCTGCTCATAAGTGCAACTGTGCCGCCCAATATTATTAATGTTGCAGACTAATTCGTCCAACAGGTCTGTATGCTGAGCCATATTGGCCTGCCCACTGTAGGTACAATACTGCATGATGTTGACATAAGGCCTCTATGATGAGGTCATTCTCCACCTCAGTAAATGGGGGCCTGTGTAAATCAGACATTATGTGTCCTGAAAGGCAAAATAATAATAACACATATAAGGATTACATAAGTACAAATAAATTGTGTACAGATAAATGCAGTAAAGGAAGGCTGTCAGTATTTCTCACTTGATAGACTTTAAAGATTCAACAGGGGTCAAAAACTAATAGGGGAGGATACAAAACAAGGAGAGTAACAAGATAAACATATCCTTGTTTGGGTCATAACAGCTACTCAGCTATGCCCACCCACCCAAAATAACAGTGCATTCTATTTTGTGTCATAGCAGGAGCTCGTAT
Organism: Protopterus annectens; assembly: GCF_019279795.1. Taxonomy (NCBI): domain Eukaryota; kingdom Metazoa; phylum Chordata; order Ceratodontiformes; family Protopteridae; genus Protopterus; species Protopterus annectens. Next base: position 592,756,811 of record NC_056745.1, read on the forward strand.
TTGTTCGCCCCACAAAATAAAATAACAGGCTTAGGTCCAATTGTGCTAACCAAGCAACTGTGAAATGCTAAAAGTGCTATCAAAGGACCTTTCCATGAAACATGGGTACATAGTTATCACACAGCATTATAATTTCAGCTTACCCTACATCCTCTGTATCTCTGAAATAGCTTGAAAAACAAGGTCATGCCTTGATTACAGTTCTAAAAAATGCATACAGATTCACTCTTATTATTCTTAACTACATTCCAGCATATGCATTATTTAGGTAACAAAACAGATATATACCTGCTGGAACACAATACTCCACTGTAGAGATATACTGTTCAAAATAAATGTGCACCAAGTTAAACAACGCACTAGCTGCTATCCACATCAGTATGGCAAGCTACACATTTACCTTTTTATAATGGAGTACATTAGTAATGGATTTCATCTGTCTTAGTCTGTGCTTTAGAAATGTTATTTACAGCATAAGCAGTGGAACTGCATGCTCTTCAACCAATCATGTGGAGCTAGTCAACAAGATATAAAGCATCCATGTGGACTCCATGCTGTTTTTATGTGGATTAGGAAAAGAGTGGGAATAAATTACAGACAGATTTTTAGTAGCTGTTGCTTTTTAATACATTTGTTTGTGCTACAGGCTGAAGCCAATGCTGCTGCTGATGCTGCCAAAAGGCATAGACAGACAAGATGAAAACTTTGCAGGCCAAAGACACAGTACAGGAGCTGTGTGACCTCAGGTAGACTTGACTCAGAGCCAGAGCCAAATGGAGGGAACCCATCACAGTGGAAAATAAGGTATGTGTTAGAATCTTAGCCACAGGTACCATTTACAGACTACCAGGGGACATGCTCGTTGTGTCATACACATCAGCATCTGGGATCTCCCAAACATTCCTGCACGCTATGCTGCAACATGGCAGACAGCACATATATTATATGATTAGTTCTGTGGAGAGGGTCACAAGAATGCTACATTTTTACCATGCATCACACTACCCTGAAGTAATGTGTGCCATACATTGGAGTCAGGGACACATGAAAACAACACCTTAGGAGCTGGCTGGGGTCTACATTAACCATAAGGTCTACCACTGAAACAACTGCCATGTCATGTGTAATGGCATGGGAATCATCGGAACATGTGTGCTGGCAACCCTGGCAGTTAACACAACTCCCATATGTGCCACATCTCCCAAATGCACCAGATGTGTGCTATGGGTGATATCTCACAGGCTCATTTAGGGGTAGATGCATGCTATGCACCGGAGTCATGGCTGATGAAACCCATCATAAATGCATACACACACACACACACACACACACTCACACACACACACACACACATAGAAGAACACCTTAATGAGACACATGGTCCAACCTGTAATGTCATACAGCATGTTTTTGAGCTACTGCAGTCACAGTGCCAGTGCCTATATACATATGGACAAGGCCTCCATCACAATCCACTGATGTCCCAAAGTGCTCATAGTATGTGCTCTGCTACCTAAGTTAATCTTGTGAAAGCTGCAGCAGGATCAGCAAGGGGAAGGGGAACACATCCTCCCAACAATGCCAAAGTCACGACAGCTACAGACCGATGATGAGTCAGAGGTGGAACCAATAGCTGGTGTGGTTGTAGGCAGACATAGGCCTGCTCAGTATGTCCTTGCATTGGCTAGCTGACAAGCCATAGCACACTGACTCACAATCTAGGAGCCTAAAACCATCCTCCTACTTCACCATACTTTTTTACTGTGAAAGCATTACAAAGAAAAGTTTGACAGTAATAATACACATTACAGTTTATGACTTCTCAACCATTCCTAAATCAGACAATAGGCAGGATGCCAATTCTTGCTGGTGCCATAGTAGGAACACACATTTGCTCTTCCACCCCCAAAATGACAGACAATGCTTGTTTGTAACCAACCTAGCTTTCCTTAGTTTGCAACTGCATATCATATTATTCCCAGTTAATATCCTTTGACATTGTAAGTGCAATGATATAGAATGGTTTACACACCATACATCCGAGAGTGCTGGTCAGATAACTGCTGAATGACCAAGGAACACAGGAAAGGTAAGACAATGCTGTATATTTGCAAGCAAGAATCATAATATGGTGTGTAATCACTAAGTAGAGTATTTTCAAAGATAAACATTTCACTAAATGTGTAACTAGCATGTAATGTTTTACTATAATTGTAAGTTATTTTCAATTTGTTTGTGTACTGATTGAGTGCTGTTGCTTGCTAAAAAGGTGTTTGTGTGAAAAAAAGGTTAAGGCACCCATCCTGTGTTCTGAATGTGCATTGTATGGTGATTTGGATTTCAGACCTATGTAGGCATATTTCATGTGTAGTAACATATTGTACTGTGTATCTCAATACATTGAATTCTGTCTTTTTCTCTTAAGTTATGGGCCACTTTTTGTGTGTTGCTTCGTTTAGCACAAACAGCTTTGGCTATGCTCAGCTGGATTTCATGCACAGTGGCAGTATACAAACTGGATGATTGGACCATCCAGATAGCAGACAAAACCCAGATATCTAAAAATAGACATCAGATGCATTCTATTAATGTGATTGTAACAAATCGACAAATCAGCACCAGACAGTCTTAAAAAAGACAGGAAAAGAAGAACAAACAACCAGAAACCCACGTAGCAAATTTTATTCAATAAAAATGTCTTAGCGCCTCGGCCACCACAGCCTTCAATGAGCACATGATTCATGGTAAAAATTCATTCCCTTTTATACAAACGAACAATAAACCAATCAATTAATTAAACTATTAACTAACACAATATTTAAAGAGACTCCACTCACTCCACAGAACCAATACTAACAAGCTGAAAATACAAAAATTCAAATACATTTATAATAAATATTTCCAATTAATTTCAGCATTTAAACCATTAGGTACTAATGTATTATATTTTAATATAAAAATAGATTCTTTATACAGCAACATATTTTTTAATAGTTTATAATCACCTTTTTTAACAAACATTTCCTCTAAAATAGTAGCTGGAGTACATCTGGGTTACTATTATGAATTTATAAAAAATGTAAAGCAACTGAACTTGCTGTTGTTCCTTTTCTTATGTCTCTAATATGCTCCTGCGATCTGATCCTAAATTTCCTTTTAGTTTCCCCTATATAAAAAAGATTGCAGGGCATTTGAGACAATAAATAACCCCTGATGTACAACAGGAAAAACATTTATTAGGTGTAAACATTTTATTATTTATTTTATTAAAAGTTAATCTAATATAGGGGCATACATTGCAAGTATGGCAAGGTATAGTACCAAAAACTGCCAATGAAGAATCTAATTTCTCAACAGGGCTTATGTAATAAGCTCTAATAAGAAAATCTCCTAAGTTTTGTCCTCTTTTATAAGCAATTTTTGGACTCACATGAAGCAATTTTCTCAAAACCGTATCATTTGTTAAAAAATTCCAATAATATTTAACTAGGTTTCAAATTTTCTTACTTAGCAGATTATAAACTGTAACAAAATAAATGTCATCCTGCTTCACTTTATTAAGTCGTCTAAAATGTGTACTTAACACCCCATGTGCCTTAGTAGCTGTTATTAATTTATTAATGGATTGTAAAATGGATTCTATTTTATACCCTCTATGTAAAAATACATTGATAAGTTTATTAATCTGTCTTTCTAAATCTTGAGAATCATTACATAATCTAGAGAGCCAACTAGTTCCCCATAGGGTAAGGAATCAATAGTGTGTGGAGGGTGACAGCTAGTACCAAATAAATATTGATTCCCGTCATCAAATTTTTGATGAACGGAGGTGAAGATGTGGTCACCTTCTCTTCCCATTAAAGTAATATCTAAAAAGTTAATTTTTGTTCCTACTTGTAAACCATCAAACTTAATGCCATATTTATTATTATTAAGATCAGAAACAAAATGAGATACCAATTCATAACCCCCATGACGCAAGAAAATTACATCGTCAATATAACAATAGTATAACATCACATGATTCTGTACAAAATTATTATTATAAATATAATCTATTTCAAACTTGGCCATAAAAATATTAGCATACATGGGGGCAAAAGGTGCCCCCATGGCAGTTCCTTTCAATTGATGATAAATAACTTCGTTAAAACTAAAGAAGTTATTTAATAAACAAAAATGAGTTAAATCTAATATGTAATGGGAGACCGGACTGTCACCCAAAAAATAATTTAAAGCTCGCATCCCATACCGATGATTAATATTAGTATACAAACTAGCCACGTCCACAGTAACCCAAAACATATCTTGAGTCCAATATATATGTGAAATTTTATTAATAAAATCAAAAGAATTCTTAATATAAGAATCTAATTTTTCTACATATGGCAATAAGTACTTGTGTATGATTTCTCCTACATTTTGTAAAAAATACTGAGTAGCTGCAACAATAGGACGACCAGGGGGATTGTATGCATCCTTATGTAATTTGGGAAGACAATAAAAACTAGCTAATTGGCAGTTATCTGTATTAAACTTAGTATCCAAGTCTTTTTTTACAAAAATAACCTAAGCGTACACCCTTTTCAATGAGAATAATAAATTGTTTTATAGAATCTATATATTCTTCATACGTACTCACTTGATAAGTAGTGCTATCTTTAAAATTTTCCATACGCATATTATAATATTGAGTATAATGAAGTAATACTAAATTATTTCCTTTGTCAGAGGGTTTAATTATTAATTCTTTCCTATTTATTAACTTTTTCAGTGAAAGCCATTCACATTTTGTCATATTAAAAGAATGGGAAGTCTTGTCACAAGTATTAATCAGTTCCTGTAAAGAAAAATGTAACATATCAGAAAATCGTGCAATGGTGTCATTAGTGTATGGAGGTATAAACTTACTTCTGCATTTGATATCATCAGTATTTAACAAAATATAAGCATTAGCTATGGAGGGACCACCATCATCAGAAATACAAGAAAAAAAGTTGTCATCACTCATATCACTATCGAAACTGCTTTGTTCATCATTAACATCAATACATTTTTTATTATCAGCAAAATGATATTTTAAAAGTAGTTTTCTAATAAACTGAAAAATTTCTTGTTTAATAACATGGTTTCTAGGAACCACTGTTGGTACAAATTTTAAGCCTAACTGTAAAACCGTTATTTCTCCTTCAGATAAGGATAAACCAGATAAATTCACATTAGAAGCATTATTTACACAAGAAAATAAAGGCACATTAGTTCCATCTACTGCATTTAGTCGATTGCTTAAATTGTCCTTCACTCGGTGGAGAACAGCCGTTAAATCCTTTTTTCTTGTTCCCTCTTTTGTTATTATGATCTGAGTTGGCCTGAAAGTGCTGCTTATGGGCCTGTGGATTCTGTGCATCTGGTAATGGTGGAAATTCTAAAATCTCCCCTTCAGAGTCAGTTGTAAGGTTTGTGACACAAATCCCCCTAATGCCATTGTCCTGCATTTAACAGTGTGAACCTCAAAATGAATACTAATCTAAAAGATGGTGATGTAACTTCTCTTGTGGCTGCAGATGTTAAGTATCAGGCTGAAGTCCACATGGTAAACTGACTAATGAACCGTAAGACTGCAGTTCTGACATGCACTCTCAGACCAACAAAATAATAAACTTCACGGCTCCAACTTATTCAAATTACTTCTTAAATTAATTAATATATATATATATATATATATATATATATATATATATATATATATATATATATATATATATATATATATATGGGTAGAGTGATGCTCTAAAGCTTCATAGGTCCTGGGTTTAAGTCCCTAGCACACATATCATTTGTTTAATGTAATGTAAAATGTGTTTTAAATTAAAATCAAAATTTTTACATTTGGGAGAGCTGCGTGGTGTTAAGCAATATTTTAACATGGTTAACAGCTACTATTGTTTGCGCATTACTAAGCTTCGCTAAAAACATAGTTGTGCAAGTTTTCATGATGCTCAGCTCTGCCTAGCTGGTTTGCATGATGCTAAGCAATGCAGTTCTTTTTAGAATGTTGCTGAATGATGTCTAAGGGTGGGAAAACAACCTATATTAAGGGTAATTGGTGGGAATTCTGCAGCATCTGTTAGAGTCTATCTAACTGACCTATGTCAGGTGGTTTTGGAGAAGGTGCATGCTTTCAGACACATTGATGGGGTGTGCAGGGTTTTTGCTGGTCTCCTGATTATGCAGTTATGAACCTAGGCTGCTGCAGGATGATTACCAGGGCTCAGAATGTAAGGCTGAGGCCTGCAATCAGATGGCCAGGGAACTTACCACTGCTACTGGTATCCCCTGCACTGATGAGCAGTGTTGTTACCACTACAATGACCTGAAGCATAGAAAGAGGTGAACTTTGGACACCTGGGTCGAAGACGCTAGGGCTTGGCATGCCCCAGACATATGCAAGTATTTTTACCACTGTTTTACCAAAATGCAAGCTGAATGTGTGCAAAAGTGGTATGCATAATGGTGTGCTTGTCTCCCGACAGCTGCAGCTGAGAGGACTCACAATGTTCAGTTCTATGCTGGGCGCATGGACAAGTTGTGCCATGAGTGTGGCAAGTATAGATATATTATGCTAAATGTAGTGCAATAAGCAATAAAGAATAAAAAAAACTGTACTGCAATAAAGAATAAACAAAAAAACTGCAGTGCAATAAATGGGTAATTAGAACTGTAGTGCAATAAATGAACAATATCAACTGTATTGCAATAAACAATAAACAATACCAGTAACAGTAAGCAAAAAGGTGTAAAACAGTATTGTGGTGTCATAACATAATTGCACTACAGCATGTGTATGGTAAGGTTGCTGCAATCAAGTTTAAAACTGTAATAGCTGTAGAATGCAAAAGTAATGTTGCGAAAAATGTATTCCTCAACTCATCGTATGATTCAAGGCTGTCTCCAGGCCAATTACAGTCACACAATGCTCTGTTTCCCTTCCACTCCAGGAATGAAAGGTATATGGGTAAGGTAGCCCATGTTATGAGCAGATAATTGTGTGTAGATTTCACAGAGAATTATCACCAATACCAGTGAAGTGTTAAGCAGCACTGTGATTTCCTATATAAATCTGTCTTAATATTTGCAGTAGGGCTGTATTAATTGCATGCCTGTTCTAAGTTGCTGGAGTCAATAGTTCCATTATCTGCAGATGTCCCCTGTAGTCACAACTATTGGGTTTGACTCCCATGCCTGCCAACTAAGACATGGTGGCTGTTTAGTTTACTTAATGTACACAAACATGCCTCTCAAGTGTCACAATTTCTCATAATGTAATTAAAACTGCCTAATCCATCTGTTACATGATTAGCAGATAAATTATTACCTGTAATGCAATGTATTACCAAATCCATGTACAGAACACCTTGGTAGTTATGTAAGTCTACATTATGTGAAACTGCTCTGTGTAGTTGTGCACCTGCATTTGTTTTTGCTTGGCCCATATTGTCACATACTAACAGCTAGAGAGGTATGTACATGCTACATCAGCTACAGAAGAATTGTAGTGACTGTACTCACAACTGACACTGCACACCTCTAGAAGTATGTCGTACCAGTGTTTTCAGGGATATCATCTGCAATGTCACTAATGGTATGTTTTTCTCTCTCTCTCCACCCCTTGTCTTCTTTAATTTATTAGTGTTATTTATTATTATGATTTAATATTAATATATTTTGTTAAACTAACTATATTTTGTTAAACTTTAATTTATTATTATTTATTATTATGATTCAATATTAACATATTTTGTTAAACTAACTGTTTTGTTGGCCTTATGGTTTAATTCATACTGGCTAACTGTTAACATACTGACTGTTATGTTACTTAATGTTGTGTTACACATAATATACCTTAATATGTATTTGGATTAATAAATATTATGTTCCATTCTGTTAATGCTAACATTGGTTTGGTTATTACTAAACTTAACTTATTGTTATAACTACTTTACTACAGCACATCAAGTTTGACCTGCTCCTTGTGATCCACCTTCCTTGCCTCCTGCAGCCATGACACCCCGTCTCAGCACATTGAAACCCAGCCTGGTGGTGCCCCCCCCCCAAAATAAATATCATCCCCTACATAGCTCTCCATTTCGCACACGTGTCCACTGGACACACAGAATTTGGTTCAATTGGCTTAACAATGCAATTATGTTGTCCTCACTCCTCTGTCTGGAGGTGAGAGTCCAAAGTCATCTACAAATTCTGTCAAAGTGCACAGCTGTTGCTGTACAAGAAATGGATAGCTATGTTTCTTTCCTACACCCTTCCTGGACATCCCTACCTGCCTTTCACTATGTTTTTCCCCCTGCTTGCACCCCATTTCACCACTTTCCATTCTCCCCATTTTTCTTTTCTTTATATGTTTTCTGCGATGCTGCATGACACATTGTAACATGCAGAATCGTTCAGCTCAGCTAAATTGAGATATATTGATATATATGTTTTTAAATCATAATAAACACATACAAAATAAACACCTGTCCTCTATTTCAAATCCAAGACCATTGCACCTGCAGACCACTGCATTAACCTGCCACACCACACAGCTGTTAATTAAAACAGGTGGTTTAAGAAAAACATAATAATTGCAACTTACAGTCATTAAGAGTGTTTCATCAGAGTCACGCCTTGTGCCATGTCATGCAAACTTGATTAAAAAGTAATGGAAAAAATGGGAGTGGAACTTGGATTCTGGTGCAAGACTACACCACTAGAAAGCCAAACACATAATAAGGGATCTAAGTGAGGTCTGTGATAGCAGTAAATGTGCCCTTATATCAGAAACATTTAGAAATACACCTGCTAAGACATTAATGGCAAAATACCTGTTCAAGTGGGACCCTGGTGCAGAAATACATCCATATAAAGCCATGTACATAATGATGGATGTAAAATAAGTATGTCACAGTCTATATGTGTGCACTTATATCTTGCAAATACACCTGCTGGAGTAGTGACTCAGTAGCTCAGTCTGTTAAATGCCTTGCAAACAGTGCATTTTGCTACACACAGTCCTTGGTTCAAATCCAGTAGTATGTAGCAGTTAAATTACATTATTGTGAAGCGAGCAATTAATGACTGAGTCATGCACTCTTTATCCACACAATGCATTTCAAATTAAATGTCTGCTTTTCACTGATGGAAGCCATAGGCCTGCAGATAGGAACATACTTCACATATTACTGTGGCGAAACTATAAGTGCATAAAGTGTCACGTCATGCATTAATATGCATTCACAGAGAATTTCAACTCAGGTTATGCAAATGAGGCCCACTAATATCAGAGTGCTCCACACAATCCTTTCAAACTCACAGTGCAGATTAGCACAGGTGCACAACTAACACACACATTTGACGTCCCTGCTTGTAACAAGGACTGACAACATACACATTCTAAATTAGTACCAGACTGTAACACATGGCCTGACAGTTTCCCAAATGGTAGACATATTCTTATATTAATCCCCTTTGCTGCTCAAGGGCACAGCAAACATGTTGCTTAGTACTTTGTTAGTGATACTATTGCCTAACATACTTACCTTAAACACATGCCTTAATTGGAATAGAATGGGTACCCTCACTCTGGCTCTGCCTCTACAGCAAGGCTGACATGGCTTCCACAGTTACTATGACAGCTTGCTGTCCTCGAAAGTGTTCACACTCTCTGCTTATTCCTATTACCGGCAGCAACATCTGCAGCCTGTAGCACACACACATCTCTTTGTAAATATTGCTGTTACAGACCTACCCTCTGCAATGATGTAGTCTGCTCACTCCACTAATGTCCAGCACAACATATCAGAAAGGGCTTCTAATCTACATGAAGGCCTTATATATTGTACAGAAGGCCTTATATATTCTTTATTGGTTACATATCATTGGCTGATGATAGTCAAATCAGCTGTGTTGGCTGCAATTAGCATTTCAGAACCACAGACTTGTTAAATGGCAATCACCTGATAATGAGAAGCATGTTACAAGGCAAACTTGCTGGCTATGGGGAACCATTCTGTATAAGACGTTCCTCACACAGAACACGTGTTTGCAAAAACTTAGTTATCACCATATATCAACAGAGGAGTATTGCACTCCATCAGGTATGTAACCTTTTTTGTTTACAAAAGGATTCAGATGTGTGAATATACTTATGGGGAGTAGGGATTACAGCATTATGCCTTTCGTAGAACTGTGATAATGACATGGCAGTGATTTCCAGATTTGTTACATGTACAGAGGATGTGCAATACATCAAGGGTGGAATGTATATTGTCAATGTGGCACACTGGTCTCGTGGGACTGTCCCTTTATAGTGGTTGTAATAACACACTACTATTTGTTTGGCACTGTTGTTTTGACATATTATCAGCTGGATAGTGGACACACTACAACAGGCTCCAGTGTTGGCTGAATGATCATAAAACAGTATCTGTCACGGCACACATAGGAATACCTGACTATCGCTAGTATCTTAGCTGCATGCATACACTTAGTATGTTTGCACACTGTGGAATATGACATGTGTGATCAAGCAGTGGATACTACCAGCCATTCTGTTCTTGTTTTATCTCTACATAGTGTGCATCCACATTTGTGATCCTGACATGTGTTGCCATGTTGTTGTTTTTCAGGAAACATGTATCCAAGATGCCATTCACCTTTCATGGATGCAGAGAATGAGATAATACTGGAAGGCCTCCATCAACACCATGAATTCCTACTGTCCAGGGGGAGGCACAACATGGACGAGTGGGTGGCATTATGAACTGACCTTGTCCATGATGTGAATGCCACAGGTCATCAGAGCAGGACATATGAGCAGGTTTGACACTGTGCAATGGACATAATCAATACTGCACCTAGAAGAGGAACAGATGTAGCCAGGGTTCATGGTGTCACCAGTGGATGGCCTGCAGTAGAACAACCACTCTCAGTCACTAATTAATTCCTGTTAATTCCTGATGAATCTAGGCACACACAACAGCTCCCAGGCATCTATCACACTGTACATCTTGGATGTGGTTGCTACAGTTTCCACGACAGAGGAGCATGCAGATAAGTTAGTTTGAGCAGCACTGCAATACTGTAGCATTCAGTGTGTCAGGGTGTACATAGTCTTATGTGGGTGTCAGGTCTTTGTTCTTTGAGAGGGGTTAACTGCAGTCTGACTGTCATGCTCAGATTTTCACCAACATAATTAACACAGTAGCTACTGTAAATGTGAGATATAAGGATGTATTACCTTGCTGTGGTGCAACATGTGGTTGTACTGACATTACCTCTCCATCAACTTTTCACATGTCCATCAGGTATCGGACCAGGCTGTGGTCCTGCTCCTGATAAGCACAACACTGTTTTTTTTTATAGATATAGGTTTACAGCAATGTAATCCCTAAAGTGTCATCCCAGGTCTGCTGCCTGGATTGCTGTACTGTCAGCATGATTGCCAACTGCACATATATTTTCTGACTTTACACATGTCAGACTCATACCTATGCCATGTAGCTGTGACCACACTGATAGATGTGACAGTATTGTCAAGACATTACAGATTGTCATATGTGTCAACTGTGCAGAGTCTTCCCAAATGTTAACAGTGTACCCCATTGTTGCTGATGAGATTGCTGTGTAAAGAGGTTTTATTTACAAGTATCTACAGCTCTTAGTGGGAAGAGTGATGTCCTCTTGGCCTACTATATGAGGCTGGGTTTTCAGCAGGTCTGCAATTGTAACAACAGTGTTTAGAGCTTTACGTATATTGCAACATTGTACTGCAGAGTATAATAGTGCAGGTAATAATGTACTGCTTTTACCATTCTTATCACAGATGACCCGGGGGGGGGGTGTTTGTCCCATACACAACCTGATGTCAGTGTCTCTTCAAACTCTGATGATGATGGTGGCCACAGTGAGACACAGGTGGTGGTTTTGGGGGCTGAATCTGTCACAGAGGTTGATATCCCTCTTCTGTCATAATTGTCACTGCACACAGTCAGTATGCCCACACATACTCAGTCCTCGGAGGCCACAGATATTGTACAGTCAGAGGATGGGGACATTGAACAGGAAATTATGTCAACTATGGCTCCAGTGAGTGTATGCACTGGCCATAGCCAGAGAGCTGGCTACATTTCACACAGGCAGATTGATAGGGGTGCTTGTAGGAGGCCTGCTGTCCAACCACCACCTGTTGCAGGTGTCACATCATGGGTCACTCAGCATATGTTTCGGGCCATCATGGAGGCACAGGCACATTCTGAATGGCACTCCAGATGTATGTTTAAGGTTATGGATTGAGCACAGTCTGACATCCGTGACTGCCTCCACTACAAAATAAAACAAAACAAACTAAACAAAACAAGCATTGGTGACATCCTGGATCAGTTCACTGATGCGGTGGGCAGAAGGTGGGCTGAGACAGTGTCTGTCTTGGAATGCACAGAGTCTATGCTGAAATATATAGTTGGAGTTGAGGATCAGACTCATGCATGTAGGTCAGCAACCCCATCTACTGAGAGTCCACATGGACATGCACAATCACAGTCCCATATTGGCAGTACATCCGGCACTACAGAGGCGAGTGTGTTGTCCACACCAAGACATGGCAGCCCATGGGCTCATGGTCCTGGGCATTCTTGTGGAGGACGCGGTCCCAGCAGACAGCAGTCACTGTCAGATACTAGCACAGCTTCTGACCTTGGGCATGGAGGTGCCAGTGCAACTCCTGGCAGAACCAGTCTCCATGTTCCGGGCTGGAGATGGTGAACTGTCAGCTCTACCATGCATGGTTCAAAGCTGTCCAGCATATACACATGTAGGGCTAGCACTGAGCTTGACTGTGTACATGCACACACTCACACACCACTGTCAAATACAAGTCATCTACAGACACACATGGCAAGTTTCCATGGTCCATCTTATCTGCTTCCCTTCCTGATTCACACACATGCTGTAAACTGTTTGGGTCAGCCTAGGCCTCCAGCACCCCCACACAATACCCTGTGCAAGTGATGATGCCTGTGCCACATCCCTGTTATCCTCGCCATCGATGCAGGAAGATGAAGCTATGTGTCTGATGCACTGGGTGACTATAAAAATTAGCATGTACTTGTGTAATGCACTGTTATTTGCCATGCCACTTGTAGTGGTTACTGACAGATACTGTATGCTGACATTTGTATCAAGTAAGCCACATACTTTTGTGTACCTTATGTTGTATGATGTAATGGCTGTATACTTACACAATGAAAGTCTGTCACAGACCTGTTTATGTTTCTGTTTCAGGATTCTGTTGGGGACACCTATGGATAAACAGCGGCAATAAACACATAGATGTCACAGCACAGGATGGAATGTCAGCACAGAAGAAATATGTCTTCAGCAAAGCACAGCACTATAGGTGCATTGCTCCATAGGTTCATATGTGTATAACAGGCTAACAAGGACAATGGTGTCATTCAGCATACTCATGCATCTCTAATCTGTGAAAAGGTCTGATACCCTTGATAAGCATCACCAGGGTTTGGGAGCTAACACATGTACAAGCTGTGGTGATGGAGATGACCGATCTACAAATTTCCTGTGTTCAGTACAGACATTTGTCCAACACCAATTATGATTGTCTTGTTCTGCATCTCATTGTGTAACCGGAACATGATGTGTATCACAGCAGATGTGTGTTTCGCATGCATGGGGGGGGGCTGTTTTATATAGGGCATACTGTCTGTGTTACATACCTTTCTCTCCAGCATGTCCTATTTATACCACAATGATGTTGTACTTCTGTAGAACATTTAAGACGTGTTAGACCTGTCATAGATTTGCGGGCGGTACACAGTGGGATCTGAAATCTCCCTGTATGGCAGCTATACAAATCCTCTCCAAAGCATTTAAGAGACACATACACATGTACGGTCTTGACATGGGCTCCACAGGACATGTTATCTACACTGTGTATTGATGTACCATGGAACAGCTGTAAGATATGCCTGCATAGTGACATAGCTAGGGTGCCATTGCTCACAATGATAGGCATGATGAGTGCCACAATCAGTATAGCAATGACAGTTTGGGATTTACATCCCATACCTTTCTGTATATGTTGTACAAAACTGAATGCATCCCCACATCTTACCGACCACTGAATGTCAAATGCTACTTTACTCCCTGTGTTCATAACTCCATGAGTAATAGCTCAACTGTGTGTGATGTGTGAATACTACAATTTTTTCCAGGACTGGATGACTTCCCAAAGGATAGTATTGTGCAGTCACTGGCATTTAGTATTTCTCAGTGGCTCAGACAAAAACTGGATGTGTGTCTCAGGCCATCCTGGATAACTGTTGGCTCTGTGTGAGATTCAGTTACAGCTCTTAATATGCAATCACTTGGCAATGTAGTCAGTCAGACATCACTGAAAGTGACTGTGACTGCAGAGATGGAATGGCTTCAAGGGGTATGCCTTTACTGATTACTGGGGAAATCTACTGGTGACTGGTGTCATTGCAGTATAGGTTTCCCAATGCTATCTTCCCAGATTATGACCGTTTATCCACCAGCTGACATACTCTGTAGATAACCTACACAGTGTCATGCAAGGCCTGCTGACCTAATATTTTCAAACACCTTGTCAGGCCATGGTAAGTGGAGTGAGTCATATTACCATCATCCACTTCATAGTGTACCACTCAATGGGGTCCACCGGTTAGAGTCAGTAGGCATGATTTGGCCTTGAGCAAAATAAACAGTGTTTGGTCCAGTATCAATAGGTGTACGACAGTGTTACTGCTCATATCCATGCTAACTCCTTTCATGGCATTTCATGTCACATGACTCAGAGATCTTGTGACACAGCTTGGCACTACATGCTAGTTGTCCTTTGTATAACTAAGTATTACAGTTACTTCCAACATGTTCCAAGAACAGAGTCATCCAAGGTGTATGTATAGAGCACAAACAAGTTAGGGAAGTATAATATGTATACCATGTGAAGATAATGTGTGGGTTTTACACAGGTATTCTGCATCTGGACACTACCTGGGCAGTGTGTACTGGAAGCACACAATTACTTTGTGAGGACTATGTTAAGCATAGGAGTCCATGGAATTGCTGGTGCCTGGCAACTACTACTGCTGGTCTCACCAACACCACTCTCACATAGGATACCATGCTCCAATACATTTTCTGTCATCACACACAAAACATTACTAGGAAACATATGATGACAAGCAGGATACAGCCTGTTTGTTCATCCACATAACTGCCCCACATCATGAAAGGCCCTGTAGGCTTCACATGCCCTTCTCAAAGTAGATACCTTGATTAGCAACCTGAGCACTCAGTTTACTTTTGCATATGTTATGCCTTCTGTTCCATGGTTGGTGGTATGTCACTAGGAAATTGGCAACAGGGGAATTAGGAGCACTGCTGTAGAGCCACAATATTATGCACAATGTCCAGAGACATAAATGTCAAATCTTGCTGAAACAATCAGCACACTGGTGGTAAGCTATCATAAGTGACAATTTCACAGCTAGTCTTGCATCCTGCCCTTCAACAGATTACTGGTGGATATCTGCATGACATGGTTTTGTGGCCTACTGCAGCAGACTGATCACCTTTGGCCAATGTGTTTCAACATGTCACATGTCTTAGGTATGTCATACTGCAAAGTTATGTACCTGAAGCACATGTCTGTGTTTCCACATCATGTCACACACCAACCAATGTGGTATCTGGTTGCTTGACAGGCATCATATGCTTGCAAGGTCAATGTAATGCCAGCAAAGTTTAACAAGTCCTCTATGCATGCACAGGCATCCACATCTTCACTGCAAGGTGTGTCTACAAACACTGTATATCAGGCTGTCAACCCCAAGAATGTGCCAGCATGACCCTAACTTTGCAGGACCTGCTGCTGAGATGTTGGGAGTGTCCACAACCATCTACTCCTATAGGTTCATAGGTTCATACTAGGCTATCTGCCCTAGGGCAATTATAAGCCTAGCCAGAGTGTGTTTGGCTTTTGCCACCCATTTTAAATTAATTTTGCTATGCCCTTTTTCGAGGTTAGTATACTGTGCCTCTGTCTAACAGTGACACAGAAGTGATACCCGGGGTAAACCTATGATCCCCCATCCATTCATCAAGATTCCTCTTGAAGAGAGTCAATGAGGGACTCTGCCTAACCTGGACTGGGATTTTATTCCAGAGTGAAGGGAGCCTCTGGGTTATGAATCTGTCCCTCCAGCATGTCCTATTTATTTCAGTGCTGAGGTTCAAGTCTCTCGAGCGCATAGCTCGATGGGATTTGGATTATCTGATGTGCAGCATGTCCATTAATTCCGGGTTGGACATGGCTTTATACGTCAGGCACAGATCGCCTCTGAGCAGGTGGTATGCCACTGAGTAGAGCTGGAGTTTCTTTAACCGGGCAGCATATGGCATCTGTTTGAGCCCTTTGATCCTCTTAGTGAGGTACTTTTGGGGTCTTTCCAGTTGCTGCAGGTGTCTGGTAAGGTACATCCAAAAAGGGGCATTGTACTCAATTATGGGCCTGATGAGGGATGAGTAAAGAGGCACGATGACCTCCCCTGATCTAGATGTGAATCCCTTCATGATTAGGTGGGCCATATAAAATGTTTTTCTAACCACTTTGGCCAAGTGGTTGTCAAATGAGAGATTGCCATCAACCTGGGTCCCCAGGTCCCTAATTACTTCTTCTGTACTTAATGGATTACCACCTATGTGGTAATTTGTGGGCACTTTGTTTTTGCCAAAGGGGATGACTATACACTTTTTGGCGTTTAGCTTGAGGCCATGGCTCTGGCACCAGTTGTCTGTTTCTATGAGGCCCTTTTGGAGGATGCTTGTGTCGGCTGGAGAGTCGATTATGGCGCCCAGTTTGCAGTCATCTGTGAACTTGGTCAGCCACATTCCTTCTGTGTTGGCCTGTACCTCCGAGAAATATATACCGAACAAGAGAGGTCCCAGGACTGAGCCTTGTGGGACGCCACTTGTAACTGGTTTGGAGTCTGACATGGCTCCAGCAATTCTAACCATGTGGGTTCTGTCCTTGAGCCAGTTTGCAACCCATCTAGTGACATAGGGGTTTATATTTAAGCTGGCGAGCTTATCTATAATGCCCGAGTGGGGTATTGTATAGAAGGCTTTTGCGAGGTCCAGGTAGGTTTTGTGGACCACCATCCCCTCGTCAATGGCCTTGGTGACTGTTTCAAAGAAATCGACCAGGTTTAAGAGGCAGGATCTGCCCTTAACAAAGCCGAACTGGGTAGGATCCAGTGTCTGTAGGTCCCCAATATCTTTATTTATGAGGTCCATGATGATCCTTTCCATAGCTTTGCAGACCAAGCTAGTCAGGCTTATGGAGCGATAGTTTCCAGGATCCGTTGAGGCACCACCTTTGTGAAGAGGGACCACTGTTGTTGTACGCCACTCTTTGGGTACATATCCTGTAGTAAGGCTGAGATTGAACAGTAGTTTTATGTTTGGGTTTAGCTCTTCTTGGAGTTCATGTATGACACACAAGTACAACATGTGACAGATTTAACTGCATTTCAAACCTTGGTGCCATGATGTCTCCAACAGCAGTCATGACATATGGCAATGAGTATTATGGCAACATGCACAGCTCACATCCTGCACCACCTACAGCCACATCCCACACACTTGGATGTGTGCAGCTTCTTACCAAACACATTTCCAAACAACAGACACTTCAGGAAATCCTGCCTCTGGAGTGCACAGTACACATAATACTGCATGCACCACTTTCTCACTGGTCAAACACCAGAGGCAAAACATAACCTCACACCTCTTAGTCATGGGTGATTACATTGTGAGACACATTGATGTCTGTGTGAAGTGGCTACATATGGGAAAGATCAAAGATTGCTGTCTGTGGGTTGACACAATAGGCCTTATCACACATTGCCACAAAACATGGAATATCAGTTAACATAATGTTGACATCCTAGTTCCTGCAGGTGTGTATGACTACGGACATATGTCATTGGCCTGTATATAGACACATGACTGAGCCATGACTGAGCTTAGCCAGTCTGTGTCTCTCATGGATATGAGTATAGCTTTCAGCTGCAGTTGACCCTCACCTAGGATTATGGCTCCATACACACAGATATTGATGGAAGTCAATAATTGCCTTAGCATGTGGTGTCATTGTAAGGGGATCTATTAAATGTATGCCTGGGATGCCTTGAACAACAAACATCAATGCTTCACCAGTGATGGTCTTCATCTCTCACCCCCTGGGATTTGGCGTACTGGTCAAGGCTGCTGACACCCCCACAATGCATTTTAGATAGGCTGTAGAGGGTAAAGTTGGTAATGAGAACACCATCTTTATACATCATCATGGTTATGGTGCTACACACTATGTATGACAACACTGAACCCCACTCTCTGGAAGGTGTCCCCACCCTGGATTATGCAGATATGTGTGCAGTCAAGGAGATCTGGTTAAATGCTGTGGACAATACCACAGCCAAACCAGACTACACATCCATCACCATCTGCAGACCTCAAAATGATAATGTTCGGGTAATGCAGGTGGTGTATACATACTCATTAAGGATAGATACAAATCCCAATTTTGTGAAACATTGTGATTTCCTGGAGAAACTGCAGGTGCCATTCAGTACTGGATGAGCACATAATCAAGCAATAGCTGGTTACATGAGCAGCTGTAGGAATCCAGACACCCATTGTGTGTATTTGTATGTACGTGTGTCTATCAAGATGTATCATTACACCATGGTTTTGGGTGGCATTATGTGACCAGCAACTTTGTTAATTAGTCATGCTGCAGCTCACTTGCCCAAAGGTTAGTCCAGATCCTTAACTACAATGCCCTAGAGCAGTGCTGTGACATCCCCACACAGGGAACCAATGTATTGCAGCATGTGTTTACCAATATCAGTGACCACTGTGGCCCCCCAATGTGAAGTCCTCCATGGTGGGATGTATCAACAGATCAGTCTCATTAGAACTAACAGCGCTAACTCCCCCTTGCAGACAATGCAGACATATGTTTCAACAAAGCCATTTATTACCTCCTGAGGGATGGCTGACATAGCTTGACTGCACCTCCCCCCCTCAGATGGATCAGGCAAGTATGCAGTGCTTTGCACCCAAGCATTATGCCAGCAGCATTACAACTGCATGATCTCATTTGTACATGACAGGAGGGACACAGGCTTCTCATGGCACAGCAAACCTGACTGATGAACAACTGCCATTAGCAGGCTGTACAATAAGAGGTGAACATTGCTGTGTGGCAGTTGGGGTGAGGGTGCTACCCCTATCATGGAGGCACAAACTCCTCAGCTAAAAGAAGCACATAGTGTTGTTGTGATGTTGTGTAGACACAATAAGTGACACAATTAGCCACCAACACAAAGCAGAACTACAATGCACAGTGCAGTTATATGTATAACCTCAAAGGAAAGGCTTAGATTATTGGTGAACTCGTACATAGTGATGCCACATATAATGGATATGTACACAACATGTACCTCAGCTGAGTGGACAATGGCAACTGTGATACCCCTGCACAGAAGGGGTGCATCTACTGACCTACATAACTATAGACCTCTTAGTCTCAGTATCTATATCTGTATGCCTGTAGAGGCAATCATCACAGAGTGATCAGCACACATATACATGATCTAAACACAATTGACTGTGCACAGTTTGGATGTGTGACACAGGGATCATGACTGTTACACATGGTGGTCATTTCCAAGGCAGTCACTAAGGACCTGGGTGAGGGGACATCAGAAAATACAATCCCCTGGACTGATCCAAAATGTCTGAGTATATCCAGCACTCAGGCATAATTTACAAAGCATCCACTTAGGCATCCACGGTACTGTCATTGTAGGGGTCACTAAGTGGCCAGTTGATGACACACATGCTCAACATAGGACAACCACCTCCAGTAGCTGATTGGTAAGCCACAG
>NC_056745.1:592781864-592806864 GCF_019279795.1 Protopterus annectens
AAAACTACATGCTTCATAGCCCTGCCACTTTATCAACAGCACCAATGCTATCATTGTAGGGTCTCCATGCAAGGTCCTGTAATACATTTCTGTCACATAATATTTTTTTTTCCAATTTTTTTTCTATAAAGCATGTATGCATACTGTGGTGCACCATGCAAATATGCCAGGATTATTAAAAAAAATGAATCTAACTTATGCCCTTTAATTTTTCTGACATACAGGATGATAGTTTTGCTCATATGTGTATATGGTATAACATTTCTGTCCCTATATCTACATTTTTCCAACCCTTGTTTTCTCTCTACACACCTGTGCATGGCATTTTTCCATGTACACTACAAACACTGACATGGGGTCTGAAGAGATGCCTATCTGCTTGCTGGATCAGTCTACCTGCCTCATTTGCATGAGATTCACCTGCTTGTGAGGTTATTTGTATGCCACAGAACTTTCCGTGTTGGCACTTGCATGCATGCTGCTCAGCAGTGCTTACTGTATCTAAAAATGTTTGAACCCATGTAAGCAGCGCAGCGCAATGCCTACATGAAAAAATGTGTAGGCTCTATTAAATCCACCCTCTCAATTATAGCAGTTAACCTAGTGTTTCTTATATATTACTATTCTCCTAGTGGCTGACATACTAATATTGTGTCAGTTATGTACTTGTGTATTAATGTCTGCATTGGTTATCTCTGTAATGGTTATCATCACACAAGAATGTTGTCTGTGTTTACATGATGGTAAGCGATGCACACCATTTTTAAATGTTTCAAAATCAAAAAGTGCATGCTCTCAGTATCTGTGATAACTGGAATTGGCAGGAAACATCATTATAGATTAGTCTTCATCTGCATTAGATATGACTGGTGTTCCTGGAGAGGTTTTGAGACTTCGGTGTCAAAGGTGGGGTGTGCAGGTGTCCAAAGTGTTTGTTGGACTCACAGTGAATGAGTATGGTTGACAACTGTTGCAGAATCACTATCATGGATCCAATTGCAAATCGGATGCATGGAATAGTTTGGCCCGGGATTTGTCCAGTGCTACCAGTATCCCCCCACTGGTAAACAGTGTAGAAATCACTACAGAGACCTCAAGATAAGGAAGAGGGATACCCTTAAACATTGGATCCAGAAATGTTGGACTGGCAGCACTCCTCAGTAATCAGCACAGCGAGGTGACAGTGATGACAGTCCAGTGGGTGAGGACTTCATTCTCACTGTTACCAAACTTGACATACCTCTCAACTGTCTACATTTTTGTAGAATGTCCAGATTTTTGCATCTTATTTTTGGATTACTCCTCATAAAATTTGTGGTTCTTTGGCAAATCATTGAGGATTGAAGTCATACTTCTCAACCTCTTAGTGTAAGAAATCTGGACAAAACCCAACAAAAACGGGGGGGACGAAGGTCCAAATATAGGGACATATTTTTAATATTGCTCTTATAAACTTAGAAAGTTGCTAGAGTAACATACATTTTCTGAAGGATTCGAAATCTGAAACTCAAATGTAGTTCATTAGTTATTGACTTCAATCCTCAGATCATCCCTGTGATTTGCCAGAAAACCACAAATTTTATGAGGAGAGTCCAAAAATATGAGCCAAAAATCTGGACATTCTGTGAAAATCTGGACAGTTGAGAGGTATGATTGAAGTCAATAAATAATACTAAATAAATAAATAATGCTAGACATTTGAGTTTCAAACTTCATATATTTCAGAAAATGTATAATGATGCAAAATCTGTCATTCTAGCAACTTTCTAAATTTGTTGGTGCAATATTTAAAATCTGTCCTTATTTTGGGGCCTTTGTCACCCCATTATTGCTGGCTTTGTTGAGGTCGAGAGGTATGCACAACATCCACAAGTTAGTGATTTCACCAATCCTACCCTAAATAAGAAGCCCACTTCCTTTTTGTACCTCACTAACCCTGTCTCTTGTCTCATATGTCTTGTCTGTCAGCAAATGCTTTCTCACCTTCCCACCTTGCCTGCCCCAGATATGGCTATCTCCCTTCCCCAACATTCCTCTCCCTTTCCTTAAAAAAATAAATAAATAAAAAGGACACCTGTCCCAAAAAAAATATCATTCCATACCTAGCTCTCCATTTCACACATGTCTACTCGACACACTTAATTTGGTCTAGTTGGTTTCACAACACAATTATGTTATCATCCCTCTCTCTGGAGGTGACAGTTCAAATTCAGCTAAGATTCTGTATACGTGCTCATCTGTTACTGTTAAAGAAATGGATAGCTACTGTTCTTCCTACAACCTTCCTGCATATTCCTGCCTTCCTTTCAATTTATTCCCCCTGCTTGCTCCTTCTTTCACTACTTTCCTGTCTCTCCTATTTCTTTTCTTTAAAGAATCTGTGTGTGATGGTGCACGATGCACAGCATCGCTAAGCAATGGTAAAATGGAGTACTATTAGCTATTTAAACTTTTATTTGATGCAATTTCCATGTAGCACCAAACATTTCATTATTACTCTACTGAATACTAGACAGCTGATGATGACACAGGCTCATAACTAGCACAACGTATAATCCTGATTTATTCATACAAGTATTTTGAAAATGATAGATACACCTATATTTGAACCCAGTGCCATCTGAACCAAAACAAGATACCATCAATGCAATTAACAGATGATGCTACAGGGTCAATTGAGTAGCAGGTGTATTCTATAAACTGAAGACATAATTGCATACGATGCTGTTGTTTTATACACTTGCTACTTAAGTAATTCTTTGGCTGCAGGTAGTAATTGACAAAAATACTTCATATATTCATACTGATACAAAACCAGCCATTCTATCCATTTCTGTCCCTTTATTTTTGGGCCTTTGTCCCCCCATTATTACTAACTTTGTCCAGATTTATTGCTTAAACTTTTTTTCACCTTTTCTAGCCATGCTGTGCAATATTCAGCATCGTACAAACAAGCTTTATAGAGAAAATGTGACAATTAATATTTATTGTATAAAATACACTTCCTAATTAACTGACACTGTGAGTGGACGGGTTAATGCATTGTTGATGAAGACAGATGGTACTGGGTTTAAAATAGGATGTAGGCATAATTTTTACAAGTGTGTATGATAATTTTACATACATTCACTGATACTACTGTTGATTTACACCATCGAGCAATGATTCTTTAAAGAAAAGAAATGTGGAAGATACGAAAGTAGTGAAATGAGGAGCAAGCAGATGGAAAATTGAATAGAAAGGAAGGCAGGTATGTGCAGGAAGGGTGTAGGAAACAACCATAGCTATCCATTTCTTCAGCAGTAATAAATGAGCACATGTACATAATCTTAGCTGAATTTGGACAGTCACCTCCAGAGAGAAGGGTGACAGCATCATATGTTTATTGTGAAGCCAATTGGACCAAATTAAGTGTGTCAAGTGGACAAATGTGAAATGGAGAGGTATGTAGGGGATGATTTTTTTGGGGACAGGTGCTCTTTTATTAAGGAGAGAGAGAAATGTTGGGTAAGGGAGATAGGCTTGTCTGTGGCAGGCAAGTTGGAAAGGTGAGGAAGCATTTGCTGACAGACAAGACATATGAGACAAGAGATAGGGTTGGTGAGGGACATAAGACAGGGGTGAGCACCTTAGTTGGGGTGGGGGTGGGGAGATCAAGGTCGCATGGGTATCAGGCATGGCAATAGTGTGACTCCAGACCTCAGCCATTGGACTGTCATTATTGTTTCATCACTGCACCACTGGCTGCAGTGACTGATGTCTTCACCTACAGCTACTTTGCCATACCAGGATGGAAAGTAGGCTGTTAATCTAGCATAGGCATGTGCCCACTGTCTGCTGCACAATCCTATGCACCATACCTGACAACTCAGCTTGAGTGAGTTATTCACCACCTCTGTTACCAGAGGGGATCAGAGGCTTAGCACTGGTGCAGATGTACCCGAAGGTCTAGGCACTGGGTCAGCATGGGAGTGCCGTCAGGCTGCAGCCAAGATGTGCTGGGCCTCAGTGTTCTAGCTGGTGGACTAAGTACAGCCGGATTACTGGTAACCGGCCTACCCTACTGTCCTGTAGTAATAACACAAAAATAAATTAAAATACAATAATGAAATAAAATATAAACCAAAACACATGGAAATACAATTTAAAAAAATTATAAAATATTATTAAAATAATAAATAATATAATTGCAAACACAATGATAAATAATAACATATGAAAAAATATGTAACAACAAAGCAATATAAAATTATACAAAAAAATAACAATAAAAAACAAAGAGAAGGGGTTTGGTGAGAGGGAAAAAAGGAGAACATTAGTAACGTCACAGTTAATATACAAAGCTGTCTCCAATTAATTTTTACTCTATTCTCTTACATTTTACTTTTAACATTACCAGCTGCTAAGAAATGTTGTTATTACTTTGAATACTAGCCTGTTCCTAATCCATACATACTATAATACAGAGAGCAGATTGCATTCAGCAGTCATTCATGGGTGCATACATTGCACATATGCATGTTCAATGTACACTGATTACACTTGACATCAGATCAGTCATGCAACAGGTGCAGGGGTCTGAAATTCAAATGCTATAATGAGGGAAATGTAACAGTATTGTATATTTAATGAAGAAAACCTAAAAAAGTATTGTAAACAAAGTAAGTTTTATATTTTGGAGGTGTGGTATTTGAACCCACAATTAGTGAGTAATGTAGTACTGTACTTTTCTTTTGGACTACAGCATAATGCAGACACGCTTTCCTTTTAACTTTATAGATTCATGCTCACTTTTATATGAGAATGTGCAATTGCTGATTTGTGATACAGACCATACCTGTGAGACTGATGGAGCAAGATATCTGGACAGATCATAAAATAATGGGGGGATACAATGACCCAAAAATAGGGACAGATTTTAAATATTGCTCTTACAAACATGGAAAGTTGCACATGATTTGTTTTAACATACATATTGACACTCATTATTCCCTGACTTCAATCTCATTTATTTGCCAGAAAACCACAAATGTTATGAGGTGCAGACCAAAACAGTGAGTCAAAACTCTGGATATTCAGTGAAACTATGGCCAGTTGAGAGCTATACTACAGACAAATGCATGCATACTTGCTTTTTCAGTTGAGATATGCATGCTCAATCTTATACAACTGCATGAAATAATAACTAATCCATCTTTAACTGTTAAGGCTACAATAACAGTACTATATATAATTATGCTTACATACCACATGCTTCTTGCATCTGTACAGTCATGAGGCATGGGACCTCACAGTCAAGGCCCTCTGTTCTGCATTTGTGAAAAAAGAAAAAGAGAAAGGAATGCCATCATGAATACTAGTATTGACCATATTCATCTTTAATATTCATAATTACTCAATGGAAGTTATACATATGCATCTCTGGGATGTTCTCCGCCTGGCATTCTCTGATCCAGAGATCAAGGCTATCCTATTTCCTCCTTCATAGTGATGATAACATTGATCTCCAGTGAGTGTGATACCTATTGCACTGGACAAAGCCTTAGCCACACTATTCCAGGCCTCCGACATGTACTGAGAGCCTGTATAGTTACCGTGCAAGAGGCAAGGGCCATGATCCTTAGCCAACAGCCCATAGACCTTGGATTCCTGAACACCCCAATCCTGTGCATGGAAGCGCCCACCTTCTCCAAAGACACCGGCCATTCCTTCACAAGATCAAGCTCAATGTCTAATGTGCATTTCCTGCCAATTCCAAGTTAAATATCATGTTTTCCTGCCAATTGCACATATTGCACTTAGTGAGAGTGTGCACTGCCTGTATTTGGATACATTTGAAAAAGCTGGGCTCTGCTTACCATCATGCAAACATGGTAAGCCACGTGCATTTGTTTGCACGATGGTAAGCAAAGTGCAGCTTTTTCAAATGTATCATAAACTAGACAGTGCACATTCTCAAGGTTATTTCTTATATAGCCACTTGCACAACTCTGTTATTCAACTGGGAGAGTAAATATAATATGACGTGGAAAAAACAAATCAAAGAAAATTAAAATGTGTATGGAATCCACAGTATTCAAACTAAGGACCCAAGTGTACACTGGTCCTAAATGTATGGCTGTTCCACAAGAAGGTTGAGACAACACTTGTCTATTTAGCACTTTATTTGAATAATCTGTAATGTCATAACAGTATATGAAAAGCCTGCATACTCTGTACTAGGGCCCAGGACCATCTGCACTCCAGTCCTACACCTAACACCTGTCACCACAGGATTAGTTACATGAGGTCCCCTATATTAGTATTCATTATTCATTATTAACTTCATGGTATTAACACAGTGCCATACCTGTCAACTACTTACATCAAGAAATCTGGACAAAGCCATAAATAATGGGGGGAGAAAGGCCCAAAAATAGGGATACTTTTTAACTACTGTTCTCAAGATAAGCATAGTCGAAGCAGTTTGTGGCAAGCAGCACATTGCACAAACACTGGAAGAAAAGTAAAAAAAAAAAAAAATACAAAAAAAACTGGGAGAAGATTAAACAAAGCCATACACAATGGGGGGACAAAGCCCCCAAAATAGGGACAGTATTGAAATACTGGTCTTACAAACTTAGAAAGTTGATAGACTAACAGGTTTTGCATTAGCATAAATTTTCCATAGTGTATGAAGTCTGACTATCAAATGTCCGTCATTATAGTCTCACTTTAGTCCTCAGAGATCTGGCAATGATTTGCCAGTAAACCACAATTTTACAAGTAACAGGCCAAAGATATGAGGTAGACATCTGGACATTCTGGGAAAGTTTGTACAGTTGAGAGTTATGAGAAGGAGCAATCCACATCCATGGGGAGGTTTTGCTGACAGATGCACTGGTGCAAACTGCAAACCCTTTTTAAAAGTGAACAGAGCTTCATTAATATTGATTGCATGCCACCGCTATGGACACTACTGCTTGTACATGGTAACACTTCATGTAGGCTCCAAACAAACCCTGCACAGAGTTTACTGAATCCTGGGGAATGCTTTTTACCTCAAACATTTACCAAAATCAAAAGCAATCTTTTACCATAAAGTCAGTAAATAATATAGTCACTGAAACTGCAACTCACAATAAACGTCTAGGTGTTATTATAGATGATTATCTCAAATATGACCAACATATAGTCTTCTTCTTTTGGCTGCTCCCATTAGGGGTCGCCACAGCAGATCATCTGTTTCCATTTCTTCCTGTCCCCTGCATCTTGCTTTGTCACACCAACCACCTGCATGTCCTCTCAGACCACATCTCTAAACCTTATCTTAGGCCTTCCTCTTTTCTTGTTACCTGGCAGCTTCATCCTTAGCATCTTTTTTCCAATATACTCCACATCTCTCCTCAGGACATGTCCAAACCAATGTAATCTTGCATCTCTAGCTTTGTCTCCAAACCTTCCAACCTGGGCTGACCCTCTAATATACTTATTCCTAATACTGTCCACCCATGTCACACTCAGTGCAAATCTTAACATCTTTAACTCTGCCACATCCAGCTCTGACTCCTGCCTTTTTGTTAATGTCATTGTCCCCACCCCATATAACATAGCTACTCTCACTACCCTCTTGGAGACCTTCCCTTTCACTCTTACTGGTACATGTCTGTCACAAATCATTCCTAACACTCTTTTCCACCCACTCCATCCTGCCTGTACTCTCTTCTTCACCTCTCTTCCACACTCACCATTGCTCTGAACTGTTGATCCCAAGTATTTAAACTCATCCACCTTCACCACCTCTACTCCCTACAGCCTCACCATTCCTCTATCCTCCCTCTCATTCACACACACATATATTCTGTCTTATGCCTGTTGACCTTCATTCCTCTTCTCTCTAGAGCATATCTCCACCTCTCCAGCGTCTCCTCCACCTGTTCCCTACTCTCACTAGAGACCACAATGTCATCTGCAAACATCATAGTACAGCATATAGTATATATGTATATGTAACATATATATATATATATATATATATATATATATATATATATATATATATATATATATATATATATATATATATATATATATATATATATATATATATATATTTATATATACATATTTAACATATATATAACATATCTGGCCAGCATATAGTGCACACCATTAAATCTAAACACCAGAAATTATGATTCCTTTATAGGGCCAATTGATTCCTTACTGATACTGCAAGAAAAGCTCTAGCCACCACCTTCTTATTGCCAACTCTCTTAAAAGCCGCTCCTATCCTAACAAACTAAAACAATACTCAAAGGAACAAACTTACCTCCTGCTACAACAATATAGCTAAATTTGCCAGCAGTGTCCCACATAGGATAACCCACCGTCGTCATAGCTTAATGCAATTAAACTTGCTTGAACTACACAACTTCCTATCATATTCACAATTAACCTACAGCACACAAACTCATTCATCATCTAGAAAAATGACCTGCACTGCAAAACGTATTACTACCCTAATGTCCAGCAAGGGACTGCCATTCTAGTAACAAATTCTTATTACTTACAAATAAGTAATATAATGTTTCAGGACACTCCTTTTATTCCCAGTTCATTGCTAAACTCTGGAATAGTATCCCCACACAAATAAAACTCTCCAACAAACTCTGTATTTTAAACCACTACATGGTCATCACAAGGTTCACAATTTGTGTTCACCCTACACTACTCTCCAAATACTGTCCTTAAACAGAATATTCTCAGCCTCTCACTGAAATGGCAAAATCCTTTTTACACATAATTGCTGACTGTACAATCAATTAAGTTGCACATGGGGTTTCTCTTTAATAACTTCCACTTCTGTAACATTGTAAAATGTATAAATGTAACTCCTATTTTTGTAAAAATGTAAATAGAAATGTAACTACTCTGTGTTTTACCTGAACTTATTATAATGCAATGTAAGCAAATGGAGCTTTTCTCCCTGGGCCTCCTCTGAAAATGGGTATTACCCAGTCAAACTTCCCCTGTAAACAAAAACAAATAAATAAAGAGATAGGTCATACTGGTATGGTATCATCCCAATGGTCAAGAAAGCTTTATTTCCATCTGCATACCTTAAGCCTCACCTTCTGCACAAGACATGCATTGACAGTAGTGCAGTCTGCTTGTATGCACACCATGTACACACACACACACACACACACACACACACACACACACACACACACACACACACACACACACATACTAGTATTTATAATCTGTTTCTACTCCCCTACACACTTTTACTTGCCTGAACTAGAGCATCTAATGCCAAGTAGGAACTGTATTCAGTTAGCCCCCCCCCCCCCCAAGATGGGTGAATGGGTGAGGATGCATTTAAAACTCTCATTCCTATGCTCCTATCTGACTCTTACAGTTGCTAGCACCTTGGCTCAAACCAAGATTTCCTGGTAAAATGGCCTTCCCTACATCCCTCTCCAGTATAGGCAATATAAGTCTTGTAATGAAAAAAAAACATATATGGGCAAGAAAGCACATGACAGAAAAATATGAGCGAAATGGTTTTGAAGACATCATCTTTGTTGTTGCTGACATTACATACAGCTTAGAATTAGATACATACCATTTTGCATGATATATTTTCCCTCCGTCTTGATAATAACAGCATTCTTATTGTTTCTATAGTGCTATTCTTACAGCTACATCATATATTTGTTTTTCTGTGAATATTTGTCAGTCACCAGTATTGCATTTTTCACAACAGAAGTCATATCAGTCACGCTTAAATTCTTACTTCTCTCTTGAATTCATATTTCATTTTGTGATGATGTGTCTTTTTGTTTTACAACCAATGAATTGTGCCAGCTATGCCATTTTTAATACCATTTGGGCATCTTTCTATGCCCTAGTCCTTCAAAAATCAGTATAAGACATTAATATATCCCATCTCTCAGTAGTATTCACTTTGTCTGTTATCTGGCAGTTGCTATAGAGCATAAGGGCTGTACGCCCTGGTTCCTATAGTACAGGGCTTGATTCCCTTGTCCCTCATTTGCCTATTGTAACTTTAAGCAAGTTGCTTAACCATATAGTGCTACCCAGTCACCCTTGTAAAGGGACTGTTTGTCCAGTGGGCCTACCTGGTTAAACAATATGGATCATTATTTTTTATCACTACTTACAAAATGGCTTGCAAGAGGTTAGTACTAAGCTTATGACAAGAGAGTCATGAAGAAGCTTAGCCTGGTCACCTAAGTAGTGATATATGTATGCTAGTTACCCAGTTCAAAAGATACTTGTCTTACACTCCAGTATACGTTTGTGTATTTTTTCACCCTGTCATCGAGGCTGTTTTTGGATATAGACCAAGAGTTGCTCTGTTTGATATGATGAACTTGTGCATTCCAAAGACAGGGGTTGTTACAATACAGGTGTTGTTAATCTTAAAACTGAGGTTAATTTTTTTAGGACATTTGGTCTTATGAAGGTAAAGAAGGTTAAATATAGAAAGATCTTTCATTGGGCAAAAAGGTAAACAGAAGTTACCCGTTTAGAGTCTGTATGAGTTGTAGTAGAGGAAGAGAGCTTTTACTCTTTTGTTCCCTATAGCTGGAAGCATTTTTAGTTAAGAATCTTTGTAATTTTTCAAGCTGGTCAAGTTATATAGGTATAAGCATCCAAAAGGAAGCAACATATTCAAGCATAGACCTAATTAGTGAGGCATATAGTGGAACCAAGACTTAATTTTTATCTGAATAAGAAAAGATGCCCTGCCAAATAAGCTATAATGCATTTTTTTGCCATTTAGGGTAAGTCTGTTTACAGTCATACCAGGAGCTGATCTTATATAGGCACTGCTGGCAAAACTAAGAATTGAAAGAGAAATGGATAACTTTATCCAGTTTGTAGTCAATCACAAACTCAGCCACATTCTTTTGTCATCTGCTTTTACTTCTGAAATGTAGCTGCCAAAGAGAAAGAGGCCTGGGAATGGAGCCTTGTGGAACAACATTACCTACATTCCTCAGACATGAAACAGTACCCCTCACTGTACATTAATAATACATGGGCTCTCAGTAGGATAATTGACTACCCAGTAAACAACATATGGGTTATTGTTAAGCTGGGAAAGTTCTGTAGAATTAATCTATGGTGCCCATGTGGGGATGGTATCAAAGGCCTTGACAATGTTGAGATGAGCGGTATGGATGTCCAGACCCTCTACTGAAGCTTTGGTGCCTTGTCAAAGAAATCAGTCAATTTGGGTAGACAATATCAGCTTTTTACAAATGGTTTCAGTGAAGTGTTTAAAGGTCATAAATGTCATTCTTAATTCTCTGAGCAATAATGTATTCTATAACCTTACAGACAATAGTAATAAGGCTAAAAGGTCTATAATTACCCAGAGCAGTAAAAAAGACACCATAGTGCATACGACTGAGATATGGCCTGAACAGGGAATTAGGCTGAAAAGATATAACAATGACTGTGCTAACTGGTGCTTAAGCTTTACTAACAAACAACCTGGAATATTATGGCAATCCATTGAGCTAGTGTTTTTCATTTTGGAAATGGTTGATAAAACTTCATCCTAGATGATTTTAGAATGGGGAGGTATGGGGATGGAGAGATGATGTGAAGTACAGGTGGCAGGAAGTCAAAACTGAATTTTGTTTGCAATGATATTTGTAGTAGTTGCAGAGGGTCATTATTGGGTAAGTCTTTTGAAATAAGTTTTGAAATATGTTTGATGCATAGCTGGGTATTAATTATAGGTTTCCTGATGTGATTGAAAAAGGGCTTTCTAGATATCTTTAGCAGTAATGGCTATTCTGAGTACATATCTAGCTCTAAACTCCCTGATGGTACCGTCATGAGATTTCTAACCAATTTAGATCCTTTTTATTACATTTAATTTAATTTCTGCATGTTTTGACTTTCTGTACTGTGTCAGGTATGGATCCCATTTATGAGTCAGGATATGACTAGAGATCATGAAATTGGTATTACTTTATTCTTTGATATTTGCTAAGAGTGCTTTCTCAGCACCCATAGTGTACCCAGAATTATGTCCTTATGTAGTTTATATGGAGTTATAAGCATTGGTAGCATATCTGAGTAATACTTTAAAATTATTTTTTATTAGCCCTGTTGCTCCTACTAATCTTGAAACTGTCTCTAAGTGTCTTTACCCACATGGCTCTGGTTTCTGCTTGGTATTTTGTGATTTTTGTGTCTCTCAGTATGAAGGAAAATATAATCACTTGCCATAGATATTTCAATGATCAATGATCCTTTTGATATTTTATTTTTTTTCTTTTACTATTACATCTGTTTTTTCTTCTCCTTTCTTAACTGTAGTATTACATGATCCTATTTAATTATAACATCTTCATTTTCAGTAATTCTTTGAGCCTCACGTGTCAAATATTTCCCAGCTACCTGTATGTTGTAGTGTTTACACTATCTCAAATGTGACAATTTTGCTAAATTGTTGTGTCTTTCAAAATATAGACAATTAGCCAACAAGAAGATGTGTAGATATTTCTAGTTCTGTACTGCAGAACCTGCATTTTTTTGGATGTCCCACTTTTTCTATATACTTTGCAAACAAAACTGTGCATTCATAGGTTCATAGGTGCATACTGGGTTAACAATCAGTAGGGCCTTTTTAAGCTTAGCCATGCATCCCACATCTCCAAAAAGTTCTGCTACCCTTGATAAGTGTAAGATGGTGCTTGGGAGATGAAACTTTTACAAGCAGGAGCCTGTGGGATGAATCATTTACAGGCAACTGCTTTTTGTCCATTAGAGACATAGGTGTCAAACCAGGGATGAATTTCCTGCTCCCAATCCAATTGTCCAAGTTACACTTGAAGTGAGTTAGGGAGGAACTCTGCTTCACATGGTTGGACAGCCTGTTCCAAAGAAGAGGTAGTCTCTGAGATACATGTCTCTCCAGCAGGTCCTATTTATATCACAGTCAAGGTTTAAGTAATTTTGGTGCTGTTTGTTCTGCGGATATGCAGGAAGTCCATCAGAGTGGGGTTTGATAATGCTCTGTATACCAGGTATAGATCGTCCTTCAACAGACTGTACGAGAAAGAATACAAGGATAGGGCTTGAGGTGGTCTGCATAGGACATGTTACTTATAGCCTGTATTCTTTTAGTGAGGAACCAATGTGGACATTCTAATTGTCGGATATACCTATATAGGCACATAATAAAGGGGTCAATAGAGCAATGACCTCCTTGGACCTAGATGTCATACCTTTGTTTATAAGTTGCAAAATATAGCATGATTTTCTCACTACTGTAGATACGTGATGGTAAAAAGGCTAGATTACTGTCTATGTGTGTCCCCAAGTCCTTGATTATTGGTTCGACTGTCAGAGCTATGTTGTTAAATTTCAATGTGATAATTACTAAGACTTCCTTAAGGATGTTATTATACATTTGTTGGCATTTAGTTTTAGTCCATTGCTCTGTCATATGTTATTTGTGTCAGTCCTTACTGGAGAACATTAGTGTCAGTGGGGATTCTATGACTGCTCCTAATATGCAATCATCTGCAAATTTAGTCAGCCAGAGGCCCTTAATATTGATCTTGATTTCAGAGAAGTAAATGGACAAAAAGGAGCGGTACTAGGACCAATCTCTGAGGAACACTGCTCATAACTGGAATCTTTGTAGAGGTGGTCTCCCCAGTTCTAACTTCCTGGGTCCAGTCTCTGAGCCAGTTGGCTATCCTCTGGATGATATATGTTTTTATACCTAACCTCTTGAGTTTGTCAACAATGTGGATCACATGCCTTGGCCAGATCAAGGTAGGCAGTGGGAACTATTTTATCTACATCTATCACCTTGGTGATCTTCTGAAAGAAATCCAACAGTATGAGTAGGCATGACCTGCCCTTGACAAAGCCATACTGGGTTAGGTTCAGTGTTGGGAGGCTTCCTATGTCATTGTTGATCATTTCCATGATAAGTCATTGTATGGCTTTGCATATGAGACTAGTCAGACTTATGGCTCTATAGTTTCCAGGGTCTATAGATGGCACATCTTTGTGCAGAGGGATAACTGTTGCTGTTCTCCATTCATTAGGCATGAAGCCAGTTTGGAAGCTACATTTAAAAAGAGATTCCAGAAGGCATACTGGGATATTGTTTGGGACCATCAGTGCAATGTTCCTGGCCATTGAGAGGGTATTGAGTAGTCTGGCATTTTGAGCTACCATTATTAAAATTTCATCTTTTGGTTTACATTTACCTCTCTTTACCCATTCTAGCTTCAAATCTTGATCAACATGTGATTGTTCTAGGATTTGTCATTATATGCCACTATAATCGTGGGCGTTCCAGTTTTCTTTCCTTTTCTTCCGGTCCTGTTCTTTACACTCTTTGATTCAGTTTGCTTTTTTGACACTTTCTCTTGTTGTTTGATTTTTATCTATTTCTGGTTTGATTTTAACTCTTGCTCCTTTCTGAAACATAACTACTAGGGCTCACCAAAGGTATAATCTTAGACTTATTTTCCTTTATGTTTTACAACATTGAATATGTTTGGATCTGAGGATATCAGCACACATGTATGCAGTGTCATTGTTGTAGAAATACATTATAATCAAATTTGAGGAGACCCATACTTCTTTCAGATATAGCAGTAAATAATATTGCCATGAACAGGTTTTTATATATCATTAGATAAGCATAAAACATTTCACTTGTATTCTTGTCAAAATAATCCAATGGTTTTTGAGGTCAGTCATTGTCATACACAGCAAAGCTGTAAGAACAGGAAGAGCAAGCTGATTTACAGTTTGACATTTGTTCCCAGATGTCATGGCAGATTTCAGTATTAGTGTACCAAATTATTCCTAGGTTTTATCATTAATTCATGTTTTATAATCTGCTCCCAGATATTCATTCACTTTCTCCTGTTCATGTTCTTTACTGTACCAAAAATCTTGTGGTAATATCCACCCAAATCCAAGTCCAAACAACTTTCCTAAACAGAACAGTTCCGCTAAACTCTAAGATAATCCTGCATAAAACCCACCCCTAAAAAAAGCTCTCAGACCCAGACCTTTTGTCAAGTAACATTAGAAGTATTCATAACAAATTGCCAGCTATGCCTGTATAACATCTTACAACCCAGACATACTAATTATCACTGAAACCTGGCATACTCAAGAAATAATGAGCAATGGAATCCTACCATACCTTGCAAATATCCAGATTCTCACAGAATGTCCAGATTTTTGTCTCATATTTCTAGTCTGTTCCTCATAAAATTTGTGGTTTTCTGACAAATCATAGAGGATTGAAATCATAAAATAATTATGCAGATTTAAGTTTCAGACTTCACATCCATTCAGAAAACGCATGCTAATACAGATGCTGTTATTCTAGCAGTTTCTAAGTTTATAATAGCAATATTTAAAATATGTCCCTATTTTGGGCCTTTCTCCCCCCATTACTTTAAGCTTTGTCCAGAACTATTGAGTAAAGAGGTTGAGAAGTATGAATCCTGCCATCTGTATACCATATATTGTCCATAAGAATCCATGTGTAACAGGTGTCTATACACACCATGGAAATAACATAAACACTGCTGAACAATTTCTTTACTGGGCATCAGCTAATATCTCTCAAGAAACTATACATTAGGAGAACTGAATATCAACTGGCATATCATAAATAGTGAAAACCATACAAAAGCCATAAAAAATAAATTAAAATTAACTGCGCTAATATTATTTCTGATGCCATAAGTAGCCATGTGCCAATTTCTGAAATAAGTGAATATAATTATAACTAAATACAACATCACAATAACCTTGCTTTTAATCTCTCTCCACACTTAACAAAAACAGTTTCATCTCAAATTTTAAATTTACAAACGGGGGAGTTTTAAATACTATCAATTTTGATGAAGCTATAGCACTGTTATCTCTACATTTCTGAAAATGCTAAATGATGTAGCATGGATAAAGATCAAAAAAGCCTAATCAAACCCAGCATCATGGCTTTCAAAACAAATTAAACAGCTATCGAAAAACAGGAGTAAAGCCTGGAAGTAAACCAACTCTGCTACCAGTAGCCAAAGATACAAACAAATTAGAATTGCCACTAAAACGAAACTCATGTGACCAAAAATGCTATATAAAATTACAACTGGCAAATCAGAAAATAGAAACAAGATATTCTGGCCCACCATTAACCAACTATTAGATCCTACCCAACCAACCTTCACCACAGTTACTCTAGCACATTGCATAGCAAATCACTTTATCTCACACTTTACAAATTCTATTGTCTCTCTTGTAAACCCACTACATTTACATTAGTATACACCCCAAAACCCCATTCCACATTTTCAAGCTCTTAAACTCTACCCCATCCCAACATCCGCTATCAGAAAACTACTAAAAACCCTGAATCTGACCTCCCTTGCTCCTGACAACTTACTAGTTGAATATATCAAAATACCCACAGATACTCTGGCATACCTAGCATCCAGTTTAATAAACCATTCTGTCAAGGAAAGCTATGTTCCAACTTGGGGGGAAAAAATCTTACGTTCTTTTCTTTCCAATTACAGGCCCATAACCATCATATATTTTCTGTCTAAAATACCTGAGAGATGCATCCAATCTCAAGATATTGTCTATTAAAAACAATTCACTACTTCCCCTACACAACATGTTTTCCATCCATATCACAAGATCATCACTGCCTATAAACCTGTGAAACTGCAGTAAATTAAAATAGGAATAAAAATAACCTAAATAACCTAGTGTTTTCTATATTCCTTGAACTGTCCAAAGCCTTTGACATAGTGTCACACCAAAAATTATTACTAAAAACGCCTTCTCTAGGTTTTCACATTTAACTATTACCTCTCAGACAACAAGCAATAAAGTGGCAAAAGGATAACATAGCTTTTCCTTTTTCTCAGTAACCATGGACATTTCTCAAGGTTCAATATTAAGACCACTCCTTTTCAATCTATTCCTAAATGTCCTGACTTAGCAACCAAACAAGCTTCCACCATTCAATATGCAGATGATTCTGCAATCATCTCTTCTGCCAGAAACATGGATAAAGTACAACAGTACAGCCAAGAGGCTTTATCACATATCAAGACTTGACTAACTAACTCACAACCCCTCCTAACCCTCCAAATATTTAAACTGGTCTTAGTAATCCCAACCATCTGACAAAAAAATCCTTCTCAATTCTTTCTTCTAACAACACCAAGATAGAATTAGTAACTCATACGAACCTACTAGAGGTAATCATTGATGAAAAACCTAAAACTTGGCCACTACATAAAACATGCTGTAAAGAAAAACCATCAAAATTTAGGAGCCCTCATATCAAGCAAATCCCCTTGCTGTAACTCGGCACACAAATCTTACCCAACAGGCAATGCAAAGGTAAGCATTGCCTCATCTCTTTTCATCCGTGCAATCATATATGCAGTTTCAGTACTTTTCAGTCTTAAAAATACTCAACTCTCCCTACCTGACCACTAATATAATAAAATAGCAAAATTTGCTACCAGGCATTATTATAAGACACACCTCTGCATTAAGTCAACTAT
The DNA here is from genome assembly GCF_019279795.1 of Protopterus annectens. NCBI lineage: Eukaryota > Metazoa > Chordata > Ceratodontiformes > Protopteridae > Protopterus > Protopterus annectens. Next base: position 592,799,465 of record NC_056745.1, read on the forward strand.
TTAACCTGGTCTCAGTTTGTCACCGCTCATAAGCTCATATATGAACTGCATAAATATCCAAGGCTAGCTCATATTCTCTAGTATTACAGTCCCAGTAGATCACCATGTTCTGCTGACAAAATCTTGCAAACTGTATCCAAATCGAAGAATACTTTTGAAGATTCCTTATACTCCTCCTGTCTCTCCAAAATATGGAAATTTGTACCTCTCTCAGTCTCTCTTACAGAATTAGAAAACAATAAGTCCTATAAAGTACAGCTAAAGGATTACCTAAAGAACACTTGGCTATCCTCCTCTCCAGGCTAACTTAAGTGAATCCTCTTATTCAACCACTTTACTAGACATCTCTGCTTTCTATGTGGATCTCACACTCCTCCAGACAAAAATTCCATACTGCAATATTGCTTCTAGTAATTTAAACAAGCTGATATGCATATTATCTGACCTTTCACACCTTACACAGCATTTTAGTCACAAAGCATTGTAACTAATTGTGAATATCTATAAATGTTAAATATTTGCTTGTCTTCAAATGTAATAAATGGACTATCATCCTTCAGACAAGGGTCTTCATCACTATATTTTTTCACAGCTACTTAACTGGTTATCAACAAGCAGTGGAATGGCAACAGAACTTTTCTCCTCCATTATCAGTAACTGTGGGGCCACTGCTATTTAACCTCTTCAGTAAAAAACTTCACACAGCAACTATCCTTGCCTCAATAATACAGTATGCAGATGATTCCACTCTCATCTGCTCAGCACAAACACAACCAAAACTCTAAAAAATAACACAACTTGCCTTCTTCACTATTGAATCATGGCTGGCTAACTCACATCTAGTATTTAATTCTAAGAAAACAAAGCTAATTCTCTTCACTTCCCAAAAATACACTGGTGTAGCATCCTCCTTCCATATCTCTTAATCCAAAAATACCAAAATAGAAACTGTTTCTAAAACTAATCATCTCAGTGTATTAATTGATGAAAAAGTAAAATTTGGCAAGCACATAATGCAGGTTGTCAGAAGCTAGGGTCCTTTTATAGAATCAAGTCATCTTACTAACCCCACAAGACAATCAATAAGCAGAACTTATTTACTTTCTATTTTATATGCCTCTTCAATTCTCACTAACATAAATAAGAAAGAGACATCAAACTAGAAGCCTGTTATAACAAAATAGCTACATTTACAATCAATACCCCATCACAGAGCACTGCACTGTACTTAAGACTACCAAGATAAATAACATTTATCCAACTAATCACTGCCCACAGACTAATTTATATGCCAGAAAAAATAATTGCACTCCAACATTCAATACAGTCCTACTGTAGTCTAACAGCAGAGACCTACGATAATCCAACAAATCATTTCTACTAGTTATCAAGTCTAATAACAAACTATCATCTGTCATAACTCAACTTAAACAGCACCTTAACAATAGCTGGTTATGTTCTTATACTAACCCTGCATAAGTTCAGTTGTAATTATTCACTATCAAATCACAACAATCTAACTAGTAACAACAAACAGTCTAACTCCTCTGCATCCCATCCTTCTCTGAGACCTCCCATTCCAGTCCCACTATTGTCTCATCAACCTTATGCTCCGCTCACTGTTTTCACCTTATCCCCCATATCCCCACAACCTCCTACATCTCTTACAAATAATCATACATATACCCCCAAACATACTCTTTCACCCTTTTCTACCATTCACCAATATACACCCCACAACTTCCATCTTGAATTCCCTAACCACAAGCAACAACAGCTTCCCAATGACCGATCACTGAATCTTGCTTTCTGCCCCTACCCCTCACCTTACTCCCCACATGTTCTTTCCTCTAAACAGTACTCAACAACTCCTAAAAAAATCTTTGTAACAACTATGACTCTTTCATGAATTGTTTATGCTTCATATCCTATGTACCGTCAATGTAATATGTGCTATCTACCTTGACAGTAATGTGCAACTGTACAAATTGTGTATTTAAATGTTGTATTGTATCATTCTTGGAGTTTTTCTCCCAGGCTTCTGCTGAAAAATGTTCCATCACAGTCAGACGTTCCCGGTCAACAAAATTAATTAATGAATAAATAAACATTTTATAAATTTCTTGTATGGTGAAATATTTCTATTTCTGCGCCAATAGCTTACTTTAATTTAATTTTAACTACTTTATATTGCCTTACATTTTGCTATTGTATACTGTTCTGAGCTTTACTATCCAGGCCTCCACTGAAAAGACACATCTTGTCTTAGGCCATCACAGTAAACAAATGCAATGAAAGAGTAAATTTATCCATGTCATACTTAAGTTCCTCATCTTTTCTCAGATTTCTGTTATAACTTTGTTTAACAATAGATGATCCTTTGTTCCATATGATTTTCTTTTTTTTTTACATTTTTGTTCTACTGCCATGACTGAATTGTTTTTCTAAGTGACTATAATCTCTACCTTTAGCAATTATGGTATATTATTTATATATTGTTGGAAGGCAACATATCAGTCTATAGTTCTTAGGATTACTTGTAGATTTGCTCATAAAAAGGAGTGCATTTTTCCTGTTGTTAACTAGGATAGCATCCATTTGGGATATGCTTATTAATAAATGTTATTCAAAACTAAATCACTGTGCAGAGATCTTAATAATTTTAGAAAGAAGTTATATATTCCATCTAAAACCAGACTTTTCCACTTAGGCACATTTTTTAATCCCTTCATAATTTTGTCTTGGTTTCTTTGACTCTTTCCCATTTCATATCATTTATATTAGAGCTTCTTATTGTTTCTTTTAACTCTTCTGCACTTATGAATTGGAGTGTGATTAATCCCTTTCATTCCTCAGGACTTCATCAGAACAAACATGAATCCACCTCTAATTATTTAAATAAATTTCCACCCAAAGTGATTCATTAATCAAACAATTACACAATTAAACACTCATAAAAATATTATTACTAATATGTGTATAAAAAAAGTTCTCCTACTTAAAACTACATAAATTCTACCAACTGTACAGTATGAAAAATACAAAATAAATATGTTTGTTAAGTCCAGAGATTAAAGTGCTTAACCACACTATGTGTTTGTATTTGTTGAATAAACATTTCACTGGACCTGAATTTGGACATGGATTGTGGTTTATTGTTAATTGTTAGGACCTGTTCACCACTTTACATTTTCCATTGTCTTTGACTACATGGACCTAGTGGTTTGTTTATGAGTGTTTTGGTTGCACAGTATGCACACCTGTGCTTGAGGTTCATTGTATTTTCTGGGTGTAGTCTGTTCACAGACACACATATACACAGTGGTCTTAAGATTATTCTAACAGAAGTCACTTTGGTTTTAGAATTTGTGGTATCTTGTATTTGTTCTTTCATGGCGGGTGTGGAAGAATTATTTTTGATTTGACTTTTTTTATTCAGTGGTGGTTCCATTTCTTAGTGGCATTTACGTCTGTACTTTGGGGGTTTTGCTGCAGTTGTCTTAATGAACATTTTTAATGCAATCACAGAAGGCTGAGGGTGGCCCAAAATTTTTGACAAGAGAACCACCAAGGCAACCAAGTGAACTCACTCAACTGGTGGTACTTCTAACCGAAAAGTGCAGTCATTTTTCCACTATTTTAAATACAATGACAATTCCCTCATTTGGCATTGGAACAGCTAATTCTACTAAAGCTGCCCCCCCACAGTTTTAATGCATCACGCCAAGAATTCACAAGACAAAAAAAGGGATTAGACAGTTGTGAAAGAGTCAGGCCACAGAATGACTTAGAACTTTCGGCTAACAATGGGGTTGGGAGAATGAATAATGGAACCAGTGGTCCCAACCCTGAAGATAACATTTTAACTGGTTCTCATATACATTGGGACTTAAAAACTTGGCTTGAGGAGGGTATTACTTTGTATGAAGTTGCTTCCCATGCAAGGAGAACACAGCCCAATTTCAAGACTATTTTACCAATCTAGAAAAGAAAGTTGTTTAATGTGTATACATTACAGGTTGATAATCTTTATTTGTAGGAAGGTGTAAAATGTAAATAAGTCCAAAGGGGGCTGAAGTTATATAAATTCCCCTTTGGTATACTTAAGGGGACTGAAGAATATTTGTACCTTGGTGACATGTTCAACAGACATGGTATAGAACTTTTGGAATTCATTATTAAATTCAATTTGTCATGCATTAGCATTTTATTGGATGTGATTGCTATATTGAATGACAAGGTATTAAAAGAGTTGCTGTTTGAACACAATAGAAACACCTACAACAATATTTTTAGTGATATCAGAGTGTGTACAGTTAAATTGAAAAACAAGGAGCATAAAAAGTTAATTAGGGATTACAGCAATTATGTGGAGGGGAATTCATATACCCTGAAAGAAACCAAGGACAACCAAAAAGGGGGGATTGGAATTAATTCACATACTAAAGAACTGGGATCTGAGTTAAATTACATCACTGGTGAAGAACCTGCATTTGGTAGGAATGGCAATAGTCACTCCAGGCTAGATAATTATGTCAACCTGCTGACCTTTTATAACCCCTCCGGTCCCAAGGAGGTCAGAATGGTTGAGGAACAAAAGTCTAGTTCAGGTAGGTCAATCCCCAAACAGAAGTTCACACTCGAGGGTTCCTAGACATGTTGACAGGAGGAAATGGGAGACCAAATTCTGGTCAAAGAGGCAGAGAGCAGGGAAGGAGAATGACTGGTAGAATACACATTAGATGAGACTACCTCTACTTTGGATGGTAGAATTGTTACCCAAAAGGGGTTTAACATCTTTAATTATAGCAATTTGGCTATTGAGCTAAGTTTTTTTACTTTGTTTGAAAAAGGATTTAAATTTGTGCCGACCAAAGAGAGTTAACATTTCTGATGTGATCTTAGATTTAAGGTTAGATACTAGGAAGTTAAATTTATCCTTCTGATATAAGACAAATGATATGCCTTTTACTTCAAATCATTTGAAGAAGAAAACTCTTACAACCCACCCCTGAGCAAAACAATTTTCTTTTATTTGAGAGGGTGTATGAGAGGGATCTATACTCCCTCTTTAAGGAAAAGTGGAAATGCTTTTCCAATTTAACAAAGGACAAGACCATACAGATAATGAAGCCCAACAAAGGGGGTTGAGAAGTGAATACTAATCAGATTGATTATGTGAGTAAGATTTTCAAGATGTTGCAGGACGACACAAAATAAATATCAGTTTTCAGAAATTAAATTAATAATGCATATAGGAAGACAGGTTTGTTCTTGGAAGATGCTTTGACCCAGGGAGTTATTAGTCTAGAAGCCCTTGACTGTCTTTTTAACTTAAGTGTCCTTTGAATCCAGCAGTTTGTGGGATTCCTAAAACACAGAAGGATCTAGCTAACTCCCCCTTATAGATTAATTGTGTCTGTGGAGGGGTCTAAGACATACCCGCTTGCAGTTTATATAGACAGGAAACTGAAAAACATTCTTGTTTGTTTCTCCCATGTTCTAAAGGATTTATGGGATTTTTTTGGGAAAACTAACACCTGAATTGTGGAAGTATAGGAATAGTTTTTAACAGTAGATGTTATCGACCTTTTCACAAGTATTCCACATGATGTGGGGTTAGATTTTTTAAAGAAGTCTTCTCAGAATATCAAACTCTGGACAGGAAGAGGGTGAGGTTTTAGGTAGATTTAGTAGACTTGATTTTAAAGAACAACTTTTTATTTTTTGAAGGTGAGTTTTATAAGCTGACCAGAAGGGTGACTATGGTGTTGGCTTGTATCAACTTGCTTATGTTCGCCAGGCAAAAACAGTTTGTTTTGCAATTACCTTACTAGGATTGTTGTACCTTTTACTGTGGGATCCTGGATGATATCTTCTTGGGATGGCAGAGAAACCAACAGGACAAGGATACATTTTTGGAATACATTACAGACATGAGTTTTTAAGGTTTACTCATAAATACAGGGTTTAGTCTACCCAGTTTTTGGATGTGAAACTCGTAATACATAGGAATAATTTTATGTCTTCTATCTACAGGAAGAGTACACATTCAGATTCATATTTGAATTACAATAGCTGCCACCCTTGGTTTTGTAAGAAATAAATTGGTTAAAGGACAATTTATTAGAACAGAAAGAATTGTTTTTAACGACAAAATGATTTTGGAAGAACTGGGTAAAATGACATGTGTGTCCCTGGAGAGAAGGTATCTGAGAGATTTACTCACTAATATTAAGACAGAGATAGTTATGGATAGGAGAGTTAAACATTCTCCATTTCTAGGTAACCCCACAAGGGTGATCTTGGGACTGCCATGGTTAATTAACATAATTCTATAGCTATAAAATCTAATGATATCAGTCCACTTGTGAGGAACGTTAATGGAAAAAATTGATCCATTTTAAAGGTTGATGAGGAGATTTAACTGTTGGGTAAGCCACACATTTTACTTATAAGTTTGACAGGAACACTGAGAAAATATTGAGAGTGACTATTCTGAGCTATTAATAGGGACTTTAAAATGTGGGAGATGTATTTCATGTAACTACATTCTCAATCTGGAAATATCAGTTTGAACAGTTATTGTTGTACCAAACTCAAATTTTAGAACAACATTTGTGAAAACAAAAGAATGATATGCATAGTGATTTGCAAACAATGCCAATTGTTTTATGTCGGTAAAACTGAAAGGAAGTTAGGGAAGAGAATATACGAACATCTATATGATATTGAAAAAGAGAATATTGACAACACATTATACAAACATTCTACAGTGTGCATGGGTTTCACTAAGTTTGAATTTGATATTTTAGAGAAAGTATACCCCATTATTAAATGGGGCAGTAGGAGAATGGAATCAAATACAGGGAATTAGTTTGCCAAATTTGATAGGATGCCAACACATCATTTGGTTTGAACAAACATATCTCTTTTCATTCTGTTTTGAAAATGAGGGCATGTTATAATGTCTTCAGTGTTGATGATCATCCCTTGCTTTGGATTTAGCACACAAGAACTTTTAAGTGGGTTTTTAACAAATATATGTATTTTCTATTTTAAATATTATTCAGTTGGTGGAGTTTATGTAGTTTTAATTAGCAGAAAGCTTTTTATACACATATTTTTGACATTACTGTTTTTTGTGAATGTTTGTATAATTGTTTGATTAATTAATCAATTAGGGCAGAGATGTATTTAAATAATTACAGGTGGATCCATATTTGTTCTGAAGAAAATCCAAGTAGCAGAGACGAAAGCACTTAACCATACTACCTGTTTGCATTTGTTGAATAAATATTTTGTTGGACTTGGATTTGGATTGGATTGTGGTTTACTGTTAATCATTAGGACCTGTTCAATAATGTATATCTGCTGTTCCCTGAGACTATGTGGACCTA
>NC_056745.1:592811864-592834364 GCF_019279795.1 Protopterus annectens
TCACATTGCTACATATTTAATCCTTCATATTTTCATTGCACTTTATATCACCCCTATCCACATCTACAACCCATTTCCTACATCAAAAGAGTGATTATCCTGCTTTCTTCATCTTTCACACTCACATCTTGTACATTACATTTGTTCAGTGAAAGAAAATAATACTCTTACATTTTTGTCAAATATCTTCCAACATCCACCTACATTTTTGAAAACTTCAGACACAAAGACTTATTAAGATTATTCAAATATGTATTTCTGCATCATCGCCTATATATTTTACCAAAACTAAATAAAATATATTATTAGTCAGACCACTTGAATCTGAGCCTAACACATATCTGTCTATTTCTGTAACAATATCTTAAGTTCTTCAAGCAACAACAAAAAGAAACAAAAAAAAATTGTGGAATTTGGCAGAATGCACTGAGTTTAGTGCAAAACTTCTGGGAAGCAATGTAATATGCAAATAAGGTGCAAGCAGTATATCAGCGTACTAAAACTGCTAAGTAGCAAGGTGGTGCCGCATGCAAGCAGTATATCAGCATGCTAAAACTACTATGTGGCAAGGAGGTGCCACATGCAAGCAGTATATCAGCATGCTAAAACTGCTATGTGGCAAGAAGGTGCCACATGCAAGCAGTATATCAGCATACTAAAACTGCTATGTGGCAAGGAGGTGCCACATGCAAGCAGTATATCAGCGTACTAAAACTACTATGTGGCAAGGAGGTGCCACATGCAAGCAGTATATCAGCGTACTAAAACTGCTATGTGGCAAGGAAATCAACGGCAGTCAGTAACTTACATTCAACAATAACTACCTGGCAAGAAATTAACATACAACAAAAAATTAATAAAAACCTTTGTCATACATTGTAAGGCAGCCACAGTATATTTTAGTTAATATAAACGCCAGTGTTCAATTTTATTATGCCAACATTGCTTATATGCCATAGTCAACCCGCATCGCTGTAGAACACTGACAATACAAAGAGGGCCACTGGTGTACTAGCCTATCCCAAATGGGTAGCCTATGATACTGAAGCCATGTTCTGTATAATGGTGCTGCATTTTGCAATGTAGCCACCCCCTTTCCTTGTTAACATGTAGCCAGCACAGTGCTGAACAACATATTAACTTATAAAAAAAAAAAAAAAAAAGGCAACAAAAACAGGATGATGGCGCAATGCCACATACTGTTAGCATGTAGACAAATAGCCCCCAAAAAAACTGGAAAGTGCTTCCAACATTAATCACCTTATTCCCTAGTGTATTCAAATTCCAACAGCTAAAGCAAATCTCAATTCCCATAATATCTACACCTCTGAAATTAAAATAAATGTAGGGTGAAGTTTTCTAAGTCCTAATTACATACTATTACAACAAAAATTGCAATAACACTGAACAAAGACCAAACTCAGAGGTGCCATCTGCCCCGAACACCAAAGATGGCCACCAACTGAGAAGCATATTAAATGATGCTATGCCAGCAAGAAAATCAATAATTGCCAGACAAAGCCAGTAAAAAAACAGTTTGGTTTAGATTTAAATCCTAACTGATGGAAATTCTGTCTGGATGTTAACACAAATAAAATCTGTAAGAAAAAAAGATAATGTAAAGAATAAAGGAGAGAAAAAAGCAGTGGTTGACTTTAAAGACAGAGCAAGGAAGGAAATTCTGAAGTTTACAGCCAACTCTGAAAAGTTGGAAGGGACAGATTGTATATGCATATGCATAATGAAGGCCAGTAACAGCAAATGGACTGGTATTGCACAGCAGGACATATTAAAAGAGAGGTCACATCACATTTGTATCTTAAGAAGTCTTGCACAGACCAACAATTGTGAAGATACAAACATACCAACAAAAGTAAATGCTGTTAAAAAAATGTGAGACAGGAAAGGTGTTGAAACAAGAGCATTTGTAGAAAATGACAAGTCAGCTTATACCAGACAGAAACTGAATGCATTTAATCTGGTCATAGGAGTGTCAGTTAGTTGGCATGAAGTACACACTGCTATTTCCTGCAGCATACTGCATGTTGTTTTTTTTTTTCTGCTGGGGCCTCTCATCTGATTCTGTAGACAGAGCCAAGTCTGGCACCTACCTCTGTTTATCTTCACTTCTTAGTGACTGACTGTCCGTCTTCTTTCTTTTCCTCTCTGACTCAGTGACTGCAGTAAGCTGAAAAAAAACAAAGTTGTTTAAGTACTTTTACTTTCAGCAATGCAACGCAATGGTAATGTACCTTCTCTCCGTAACACAAGACAAGAAGTACTGTTTACAGGCTACTACTACTGATTGTTTCTCGCTCTCTTTTTTTGAGAAGAGAGCAAGAACCAATCAATAGCAATCCAGCCGTCCACATCCCGTATGTGCCTGCGTATGTGGCAGTCCAAACCTCCTTCTAGTTTGCTGTGCGGTTAAACCGCATAGACTTCTGGGTATCGCACTGATGCCTTCTCTTTAATCTGGACTGCTTTTACAGCAGTCTAGATTCCAGGCGCTAATAAAAAAAAAAAAAACCCAGAACTCGATGAGCATGCGTAGTTCGAGTTCCGATACTTTGCAAGTCGGTCAGAGTCACTTAGGAGCATAGTGCACAACACGAACAAAGTAAAAATTCTTTTTTTTTTATTTTTATTCAATATGTATGAATGCAATTGTCCATTTTTGCTGGGAGGGCTGCAGTCCTGTAGTCTGATGGCACGAGTCACCCCTGGTTATGACTGCTGTTTTTTAATTAGAGACTTTATTTAAGTACATGTTTTATTATAGCTTATGTACTCACATAAATACTATATGTCAAGGCACTAGGGGTGAATAAAATTTGTTTGAGTTCTGAGTAGTTTTGTTGTTTTTCAATTTTATTGACAATTATAGTTGTTTTTATTCTAATTTCCTGCCAGATCACACATGTTCAGTAATATTGATCTGATATCATAGTATCACGAGTCTTCTTATATGTGGGTTCATTTCTGCTAGAGGCAAGCATTTTACTACTGCTATCTCCAAGATATTGTTTGCAAATCCAGTCTACACAGTCATTGTGTTTTTCATACTCCTTCAAATCTTTACCTGCTTTGCCTTTTGTAACTACATACACTCACTTACTTTTCTTGCCCCCATTCTTATCAAACTTTGCTGTATGTGTTTGATACTCTTTATCCTATCAACAGGCTTTTGTCAAATTTCACAGGTTTCACTTAATAGACTTCACAACTGCCTGTAAAGACAATGTAACTATGTCTATTTTTTCATATACATTTCATATATAGTTCATACTCTCCAGTTAGGTTCTACAACTCTATTCAAATAGCTTTGTGGCTGTGATTGCTAATAGCCTAATTTAGTCTCAACACATTTTTGCTTTTCTAACCACCGGTTGTGAAACATCATGGCCTCTGCTCTGTAATTCCCAACTGTCTTCATCTTCACAGTAGTTGGATTCCACCAAACATTCCATGCCTTCCACTACTGGATGATAAATAACACCTTCGCATCACTGTAGACCAAAAAACTACAGAATATATAACATTTACTACAATATTTAGTGATTTTGAACATTTGACAAATTGGAGCACTTTGGGGAGCGTACTAACTTCCAGTGGTACTGTGTATGTGTCACATGAGCAAGATATTGAAAGCAAGCAGAAAATAATGAAAGAACAGTCATGAAAATCATGAAAATCACTGTGACGAGTAAAGTGGAGACCGAGTTGTATAGCAGTTAATATGAAGAGCTGTTTTCTATATTTGTGACATATTCACAGTAAGACAATTTATTCATTTCTGGTGTTCCAGTTTTAGCCATATTTTTACCAAATTACTATAATTTTAAGAATTTGTTGTTATTACTCACTAGGTAGGATTGGCTCTTTACATATACTAAATAAATGTCCATATATTATGGCCAAACTGTCATCACCTCGTCCATCAGTTCGAGTAGCTACTGAATCATGGGGATTCAGAAAAAAACCCACCCCTGAATGTAAGAGTTGCAGCCAGAATGAACTGCGTATGTGATGCAAGAAATTAGAATTCAGATACATGTTAGATGCAGTAAAGAAAGACCTCATGATCAGATAATCTACATGTGTCTCAATCACTGTTAACTATCTACAGAACAAGTCAACACTTTGCTGTAGTAATAAACACTAGCAGACCATGCAGTGCATTGGCAGAGGAATTCACCAAAGTCAGTTTCACAGAAACATGGGCACACAGATACACACACACACACACACACACACACACACACACACACACACACACACACACACACACACACACACACACACACACACTCACATGCACACACACACACACACACACACACACACACACACACACACACACACACACACACACACACACAAACGCACACACTTTCACAAACTCCCCAGCACTTGCCTCTAACACAATCTTTTGGTCATTAATAACGCTATTCTCTCAAAATGCCTTGTTAGGAATTTGAGGGTAGACCAAAGTGATGGCACATAATGCTGCTTCACAGCTTTGTGTTACAACACCATGGTAGGACTGTCTGTGAATCAAAAGTTGTTACCACAAAGTATATATCATGGGTTCACAGGTAATTCCTTGGCTTGCAGTCCAGGGGACCTTTGAGTTTCATAGCTTAAATTCCCAATTGCCTCTAAGCAGTGTCAGTGTCTGGTTAGGTACTTGCTCAAGGTCACACAATATGCAAATGAGGGCTGATGGAATCAAATCTTTTACCACAGGAACTACAGCTTACAACCTTTACCCTCCTCTTCAACCACTCACCAGATGTATATAGCATCTGAATTCATACCAGTGACTCAGCACTACTATTGATATCCCTTGCTGAAGAAAATGAATTGTTTCTGTAGTGCTTTAGTTTATTTTCTTATTTTATACATGGTCATCTTTTGATTTTAAATGGAACATTTAATATTTCTATTTATAAGTCATAGGATAAGATAAATTATGGCTTAAAAGTAGTAATCTAGTATAGACATGGAGGATTATTATTGGGGAGATGATCATAATTCTTTGTAGCGCATGGAGCTGTATCTGCTCCATGTACTACTAGTTAATGAGGAAAAAATTGCTAAGCATTTCCCCTGCTTTGAAAGCCATAAAAAGCACTTAGGGAGCACTGTCAGTGATGTAGTGTAATGTAGTCCCTTACATTTGCACTTACATTAATACTGTCACTCTTTCTCAACTGTCAAGATTTTCTCAATACATCCAGATTATTGCCTCATATTTTTGGTCTGTTCCTCATAAAATATGTGTTTTTTGGATGAACCACTAAGGCATGAAGTTACTAAATAATGACACACATTCGAGTTTCAGCATTCACATTCTTCAAACTATGCAGGAAACATTTTTTTTTTACAGGAAGTTAAGGACCTGTTAACTGCATGGACAGCAGGCAGAAACAAACATTTTCTTGTACTGCTATCATTTGCTAGTCAGTACAGGCAAATTTTACTGCCTAGTGTGGGACCTGGCCTTAACAACTTTTACCGGGGTGGGGGCTTAACATTTGTTAAGGTTGAGATACATGACATTCTGGCACTTAACTGGTTTGTCTTTTTGAATATCGGAGCATAATCAGAATAACAGTAGAGTATGTTCATAATGTAAAAACAGACATGAAGACATAAGTTTAGTAGGATGTATATGTATATATATATATATATATATATATATATATATATATATATATATATATATATATATATATTTGCGTGTGTGTAGATACTTAGCTTTTTTGTTCCTCTGCTTGTGAAACTACATTATAGTGAGGTCTGGGAATTTGCCTTTATCCTACTGCTGTGTATTCTTGGGGGTGGTATATATAATTAGCATGTGGTGTGGGTTTTGGGGGACTTGCCCCCATATATCATAGTTATTATCAGCATTATTGCTACTGACAAGCATTATGTCAGCTGTTGAATTTCTTGGAAAGATCACATTCTACCCCTCATATGAGGAACAAGATATGTATCACTATGGCTTTACACAAACACCAAACAGTCTGGATCAGTATGTCCTCATTAACACATTTGCATTATCCAAAGTTGCTCTAGGACTATATAGGCACTTTAATGTTCACTGATATTAGTTTTCTAAAAGCTCTTCTCACTCTTCATTATCTGAGTCTAGTAACACTGTGTTAAACCATAAAAACATTTATTTAGTTTTTTATGTTTATAAGTGAGAAAAGAAACAATAAAAACTAGAAAAGGAATTTTGAAAATGCCATGTAGCAACATTTAAATTGTTTCATGCTCCAAACTTTTCTTTGTTCTTGTACCAAATAGAATCAATTGTATTTATATGAATGCTGTAAGATTCTATGAGATTATGTCATCTATCATTTAAATGCAGTTGATATTTTATCTGCACATCACCCTATCTTGCAAGCATTTCTCCTCTTGGCTCATACCCCTTTGAATGAGTCTGAGTATTGCTTCTCCAGTGCTTCTTCTAGTGGTCCATTTTGCAGGCTCATAGCACTTTCTATAAAGAAGTACCTTTACAGAACTGTGATTAGTTAGCCCCTGCAATCAGCTGTGTGTGCCCTTTCCTTTTCTGCTGTTCTTCTTTTTTTTTAGCTTGATAAGTCCACATCCTAGCAACATGTTCCCATTCATTAGTATTATGCCCCTCCATCTGTTCTGGTCACTGCTGATAAGAGCTGCAGCTTCTATAGTGTCTTGTCATATCCTTCTCCCTGCTTTTACCACATCATCCTGGGGGTTTCATCTGTATTCGTGGTAGAGATTCAGATTAGTACTAAGCTAACTGCCCTTGAGAGCCATTTTAAGCCTAGCCAATTTTCCCTTGTGAGACTCAAACCCTGCACCTTGTGCTTGTAAGGCAAACACCTTAACCATTAGGCAACCCTCCCAACCCCCAATGATGTCATTTTCTTTGCATGGCTTTCAGAACTGTGAAAAGTATTCAAGGTGTGGTCAAACCAGTGCTCATTATAGTGGAAACATTACTTCTTTAGATCCAGAGTATCTCCCTTTGAGGATAGACCTTAGGTCAGTACCCTCACTGTGGCCTTGGAAATGAGTTTCAAGACTATTACTACAAATAATTTTCTTCTCTAATGGCATGAATTCTACTCACCGCATATGATATTTCACACAAGAATGTTGTGGTACAAGTTTTGTACTTTGCATTTCTTCTACACTGACCCTCAACTGTCTCCTTTCATTCTACTTTGTTATACTTTCCAAAACCTTGCTCCCATTTGACCAGATGTGTGTGAAAGAAACATGAAAGAAACATGCTGAAGACTACTGCCGCAGGACTTTTCCCTGTGGTACTGCATTAGTCACTATCCTTATTTCTGACATCTTCACTTTCAGCACAACTGTGTCCTTCCCTCAGCCACATAGCTACCATACGCAGAGCCATGGTCCTACCTCAAGTCCTTTTCTTCTACTGTCAATTAGCTGGACAAAATCAAATCAAAGATCTTGGTAAAGTCCTTCTAGGCAATGTCTACTAGCATTCCTAGGTTCACATGTAACCCGGTAATAAAAGTAACCATGAAACAATGGCAGACCACTTTGCAATTAAGCCATGATAAAGGACAGATTTGCTTGACTGCCATCTCTTTCTGATCAAGAACCCATATTGGCTTGTCTTCTGGGCATTATTGTGTAAAAGGAAGGCAAACAGCTTGTTCCATAATGTTTTCTGACTTTTTTTATTTCTCCAAATCATTTGGGTTTCTAATACCCATTCCTAAGTCAAAGTACAATTAAAGTTCATGAAATTAGTATTGTTTCAATCTTTGATGTCTGCCAAAAGTGTTTTTCGCAACACCTGTAATGTGCCCAGTAATGACTCTTTCTGCAATTCATATAGGGTTACATGGATTTTATCTAAATAAGAGTGTAGATTCTTTTTATAAGACCCATTGCTCCTACTACTATTGGAACTGTCTGGGTATCTTTCTTCCACATTGCTCTTGTTTCTGCCTGCAGATCCTGGTATTTTATGACTTTGTGTCTCTCTGTATGCAAGACACTGTAGTCAATGGGTGTGGAAATTTCAATGATCAATGCTACTTTTGTCTTCTTTTCTTCGACCACTATATCTGGTTTTCTAGCATCTGTTTTTTGAACTGTTGGTAATGGGTAATCCCATGTGATATAAACTTCATAATTTTCTATTATTCTTTGTGGCTCATGTTTCCAGTGTTTTTCAGCCACTTCAATACCATAATGTTTGCACAATCACCAGTGCAACAGTCTCACCACATTATTATGCCTTTCAGTATACAGTCCTTTTGCAATTAATATGTTGCAACCAGCAGCAAGGTGTGTGACTGTTTCCAATTCAGTTTTACAAAACCTAGATTTGTCTGTTCCTCCCACATGTTTAATGGACTTTGTAAACCAGTGTATAGGTAGCCCACTATCTTGGGCTGCCAATATTAACCTTTCATTTCTTGGTTTGAATTCGCCTCTCCGTAACCATTCCTGCATTCGTTTTTGATCAACATGAGGTTCTTCCAGAAGTTTTCTATACTTGCAAGTATATTTATGCTTTTTTCCAAATTTCTTGCCTTCTCATCTGGTCCTTCACCTTATATTCTTTCTTTTCTTTTTTGGCAGATTCAGTTGCTGCCTGGTTTTTATCTACTTCTGGTTTGATTTCCATTCCTGCTTGACATCGATATGCTTCTGCTAAATTAAGCAGAGAAATCATCTTAGATTTATTCTCCTCATGTTTCAAAACTTTCACTACATTTGGATCTTGTGAAGTCAGTAGATATGTGTGGAATCCCACGATTGCAGATCTATACCTTTAATCAATTTCAAGGAGGCTCATCCTTCCTTTGGAACAGGGAATATATAATCTTGGTATACACTGATTTTTATAAGTCCTTTGGTGAGCATGAAGCATCCATCTTGTTTTAATATCTAATTTATCCAACACTTTTTGGGCCAGTTAGTCACCCCAAAACTGTAAGTTAGGACAGGAAGATCACATTGATTTATAGCTTGGATCTTGTTCCTAGATGTCAATGCTGTTCTCAAAGTCTTCTGAAGTATTCCTTACTGAGTTTTATTCACATTTGTTCATGTCTTATTGTTGATACTTCATCAATTCCCAAGTATTTATATACCCCCTCTTACTAAAGTTCTTTTATATCACATTCTTGTCCCGAAATGATGTTTTCCGGATGCTGCAGTTTTCTTACTTTAAAGATCACTTTTGCACATTTATCAAGACCAAATGACATTCTAATATCATCTGAAAAAGTTTTGACAATATGCAGCTGTGCTTTCAGTTCCTCATCTGATGAGCTATACAGTTTTAAATCATCAACAAAGAGAAGATGAGAAGTCATTAGACTTTGTTGTTTTCTAGGAGCCAAATTGTAGCCATGGCCTAAGATGTTAAGTAAACAGCTTAATTGGTCAATGGCAAGACAGAATAGCAATGGTGACAATGAGTCACCATGGAATATCCCACTTTGAATTTTTATCCCTGGGATAATAATCTGTCCTTTATCATGGCTTAATTGCAAAGTGGTCTGCCATTGTTTCATTGTTACTGTAATATAGTCAATCAGTGTAGGGTGTATCTTATACATTTTTAAGCACTCTTTTATCCATGAATGTGAGATACTATCAAATGCTTTTTTGTAGTCAATCCATGCCATACTTAGAGTCTTCCCCTTTTTACAGTTTGCCACTATAACTTCATTTAACAACAGATGATCCTTTGTTCCATATGACTTTCATTTATTGCCCTATTGTTCTACTGCCATAATTGAGTTTTCCTCTAAATCACTATAAACTCGGTCAGCATCAATTCCCATGTATAGTTTGTAAGTTGTCGGAAGGCAAGTTACTGGTCTATAATTTTAGGGTAGCTTGCAGGTTCACTCTTAAGTAAGAGCATTGTTTGGCCTGTTGTTAGCCAGTGTGGTGCCTGTTTCGGGTGTGCATATAAATAGTTCTTACACGTGGCTAAATCCTCGTGCAAAGATATACTTTTAACCAAAAGTCGTACTGCATCTGGGGCTGTGGTTTTCCAGTTAGAGGCTTTTCTTAACTTTGTTTTAATCTCTCTGGCTTTTACTTATTCCCATTTAATATCCTGTACCTTTAAACTGACAGTGTTGTTAGGCTAATGGGTCAGCAGATCCACAGATTTTCCTGCTTCAAAGCTTTACGCAAGAAATAATGCTTGACAGGGTGTGTGTTAATGTGTAATTAATGCCCACCCAGGGGTGTTATGAGCCTCAGTGCCACAGCATTTTACATCAAATATATATATAAAAAATAATATAGTGCTTAAAAAAATAATAAGCAAGTGAAACACAGCAATTTTACATACAGGCCATTCTCTCTCCCATACACACATACACATTCTCTTCTGTTTCATATGCATACATATACACACACAGTCTCCTCTGCTTTCATACACACATTCACTCACACAAGATCTGTCTCACCCTCTTTCTCAATCTCTCACAGTCTCAAGCTGCTTTCATACACACATTCAGTCTCACTCTAAGAATCTAAAAACTCTCTCTCTCAATCTCTCTCACAGGCAGACTTCTCTGCTTACATACATTTATTTATTTATTTTACATTTGTTAACCGGGATAGTCCGACTGCACACAGGTCCATTTTCAGCAGAGGCCCAGGGAGAAAAGCTCCACATGTGGATAGTTACAAAAGAGTTAGCATTAGCAGTTTTATACAGTTACATATAGCAGAAATAAAGTAACAGTTACATATAGATACCAGTACAGAATTATAGGATTACATGCATACTTAAAAACTTGGAATACATAAATACTTAAAACTTACCAATATTAGTATTCTTGTTCGAACTTAGACATTTTTAGTGGTACAAGGCTGAATAAGGTAGCATATCATTCAGTAGTACAATACATAAGAGAATAATAGCCAATGTTTCAGACTTTTTAGACTATTTTAAAGATAGCCTGTTAGTGAAGAGAGCGGTGAGCTGGTTAGTCAGGGTTGGTACAGGGGCATAGCCAGTGACTTTTTAGGTGTTTTTTGAAAGATGATTTAAATTAGTTTACAGACTGGATTGCTGTAAGTTCGGCAGGGAGTCGGTTCCAGATTGTACCAACAGAGTTGGAAAATAATGACTCACCTGCTGAGTTTTTAGATTTAGGCAAAAAAGCAAAATATACTCCACACCATCAATAACGTTTAATAGAATGACAAAGCTTTCAGATACAAACTATCCTTCTTCTGTGTCTCACATAAAAAGTAGCCATTAAAACAACATTTTTATCTCATTCAAATATATCACATGACACAGCAACCTACCAAAACACAGCAATCAAAGCAACTACTGAACCTTTAAAAACACAATGACAATATGACATATGCAGCCATTTTTTTCTTCACTTTCTGTCGTTTAAATTTTAACACTGGTTTCAGTGTAACCTGTTTGTTAAGACCAGGATGTTTATCTGCTTCTAGGTGGATAATCCACTCATATTCTTTCATGTCCACATTATTTATAAGGTCTCCACATCTAATACTTGGATAAATCACATGTGTAACTATAAAGGTAAACTGATGTGAATCATCAGTCTCAGTAATATGTTTGGCCAAGGAGTTAGTCAATATTTCTCTCCTAATTTCAGACTTATGTTCTATGATCTTATCTTTTAGTTTTCTGGTCGATTTTCCTACACAGAAACTCAAGCATTTTTTACATATGGCAAGGTATATAATGAATTGTGTATTGCATGTTGCACTACAACAAAAAACACATTTCTTTCTATTTACTGGATGTATAAATTCAGTAGATTGATTTATACTTGAGCAGCAGGGACAATTAGAGCAGAGGAAGGTGCCCTTTTTATTAAATGTTGTTATCTTGTTGTTATTAAGTGAGAAATCCTGATAACATAATAATTTATTTAAATTATTACAATTTCTATAAGTAAAGCTAGGTCTATTGGGAAGCCAACTTTCAGGACCCAGTATGGCTTTCCGGATATCCCAATTTTTATTTATAACATTCTCTTTTGTTCTTCTAGCTCTGCTGTACATCATAAGGTATCTCAAAGGCTGTGATGAGGTCATTCTCGACCCTTCAAAAACAGTATCAGCCTGAATAGAGAAATAAGGTCTTGCTTTTGAATCCCTTAATCTTAAGACATCCCTTCTAGCTGCTTCTATTTCTTCCATAATATAGCCGCTCTCAATAAAGTTATTGGTTATTTCTTGCATTTGGGCATGACGAACCTCTGATTGAGTATTCAGCCTACTGGCTTGTAAGTATTGACTCTTAAGGACACTTGTAAAGGTCCTTCTTGCATGCATACTTCTCGTGTAGGTATTTATTTACCTGCACATCTTTTTTATATATGCTTGTCTCTAAGCGTGACCTTGTCATTTCCAACTTAACATTAAGAAAATTTACAAAATACTCAGTTAATGCCATCTCAAATTTAAGACATTCAAGGGTATTTTTTAAATATTCATAAAACCCATGCAATTCTGCAACAGTGCCATGCCAAGCCAAAAATATATCATCCACAAAATGCTTTAAAATGATATCTTTGGTGCATATGTATTAGAATTCTCATACAGGTATACACTTTCCCATCTGCCCAATGTTAAGTTAGCATATGCATTGGCTATAGCAGTGCCCATGGGCATCCCTGAAATCTGGTGATAGATCTGTTTATTGAAAGTGAAAACATTGTTATTTAAAACTAGATCTAATAGTTCACATATAATTTCAATATGTCTAGCAGGAAGACATCCATACTCATGTAGAATCTCTCTAATACAGTCAATTCCATATCTATTCGGAATTACAGTGAACAAAGATTTTATATCTAATGTCACCAAAATCAGGCTGTCATGGACACAACCATTATATCAGGTATGCAACTGTGTTAAGAAGTATCCTGTGTCCTTAATATAACTAGGTATATGCTTCAAATAACCCTTTAGGAAATCTTGTAGATATATTGATATAAATTCAGTCATCCATCCCCTCCCTGATACGATGGGTCTCATCGTGGGTCTTTCCAAAGATTTATGGATTTTAGGTAGTCCATAAAGCACAGGGATTATTGGACAAGGTACATTGAGGAAGTGGAAGACATCAATATCTATATCCCCCATTACCTGTAGGTCATAAATACATATATGATTTTATTAATCATGGCATCTACTTCCTTGCCACGAATAGGTTTAAATGTAAGTCCATCTGACAAAAACTCAATCATAGACTGTAAATATTGTTCTAGATCCATTACTACAATGGCACCTCCTTTGTCTGCCTCTTTTATAACTATCTGTGTATTATTCTGTAATGATTTCAATGCTTGAGTCTCATCAGGTGTTAAATTGTGTATTCTCATGAAATCTGTCTTATCATAGATGTTGCGAATCTCCTTTTCACAAATATTGGTGAAGACATTAATGACTAAATCACTAATATGAATGAATGCACTACTCCTTTTTAAATGGTTAGCCACAGCACCATTATTCCTCTTAAAAACATTCTTCAGGTTCAGATCCCTTGAAAACAAATTTAGGTCAGTAATCACATGCACCAAATCATCAGTATTTGCTGGAACAAATTTAGTTCCTCGTGACAATAGGGACATTTCTGCCTCAGTCAACCTATAGTTAGAAAGGTTAACAACCATGGGAAGGCTCACCTCAGAGATCTCTTCACTTAAAGTCACTTTGGCAATAGCTTGGCCAATCTCTGTATTAGAACCTGTAGAATGTTCATTAGATGGAACAGGTACATCCATATTACTAGTTGCTACCACATCACTACTAGCATACTGTTCTATCCTCTGTGAGTCCCCCATCAGTTCAAAGCCATTAGACAAATCACAAATGCTCATATCTGTAGCTGCTATTACATCTCTATTAATAGAATATTCCATAGTCATGATTTCTCCTATCATTGATGTATTTTCATTTATACAACCAGGTTTATTTTCAAATCGGGTCATACTCAAAAAGTGCTTAGATGTCTCTCTAATATCACCCACATTGGAAATTTGCCCAGTCATATCAACCACTTGATCAACATATTGGTCCACAGGATTATCATGAAGGACTGGTAGTTCATGACCATTGCATTTTATACTCAAAGGGGTACTTAAGAGACCCTTATTTATAGTTTGTAAATAACAGTCTACTGTTTCACCATGTGACTGGTCAGGTCTACTCACATAATTATTCACAAAAATATCCTTATCAGGATTACAACTATTTGAAAGAAAAGCATTACCATAACCATATTCCATTGAGAAATTCAGTGGTTCAGTCCCTTTCTGCTGGTAGTTAGTCAATATTTCCATATTTTCCTGTTTATCAATTAAAACAGGACCCATATGTTGATTCTTATTTCTATTTAATACACCTTCTACAACAGTACTCAACACAGGGTTTTTCAAATTAACTAAGGGCCCTATTTGTTTATCAAGCTTATTACTGTTTAATCCCTTTATAGTAAAGCTATCTTCCAATTGTATGTGAGCAGCCCGATCAGTAATACATGAAACAGGTCTTTCAAATGCAGGAGCAGAAGCCCCAGTATTTAAAAACAAATCACTTATTAAATTCTGTAATCCTCAGTCATTCAAAAGAGTCTCATCATGATTGTGCATCATATCACTATCAAGAACATCTTTTTTAGACTCAATATTGGTATTAGTATGGTTAGTAAGAACTGCATTTTCCAACATGCTTGCTTTTTGTGACAACATAATGGTGTTTCTAAGCATAGTGTTCAACTCACAAGGAGCTCCTTCCACCTGCAGATCTGATGAAGGCTGAAGAGCCAAAAGCGCTCATCTTTTACTAGAGCTCTTGGATTTTATTCATTTACCTGTTTGTTTGTTTCTATTAAAGGAGGAAGTGATTCTCATCGTGGTGTTTTTTCCAGGCTTTTATTCAGTTCAGACATAGATATTGATGTCTTCCACTTCCTCAGTGTACCATGTCCAATAATCCCTGTGCTTTATGGACTACCTAAAATCCATAAATCTTTGAAGAGACCACAGATGAGACCCATTGTATCGGGGAGGAGATGGATGACTGAATCTATATCAGTATATCTATAAAATCTCCTAAAGTGTTATTTGAAGCATATACCTAGTTATATTAAGGACACAGGATACTTCTTAACACAGTTGCATACCTGATATAATGGATGTGTCCATGACAGCCTGATTTTGGTGACATTAGATACAAAATCTTTGTTCACTGTAATTCCGAATAGATATGGAATTGATTGTATTAGAGAGATTCTACATGAGTATGGATGTCTTCCTGCTAGACGTTCTGAAATTATATGTGAACTACTAGATCTAGTTTTGAATAACAATGTTTTCTCTTTCAACAAACAGATCTATCACCAAATTTCAGGGACTGCCGTGGGCATTGCTATAGCCAATACGTATGCTAACTTAACAATGGACAGATAGGAAAGTATATACCTGTATGGGAATTCTAATACATATGCACCAAAGATATCATTCTCCAAGCATTTTGTGGATGATATTTTTTGGCTTGGCATGATACTGTTGCAGAATTGCATGGGTTTTATGAATATTTAAACAATGCCCTTGAATTTCTTAAATTTGAGATGGAATTCACTGAGGATTTTGTAAATATTCTTGATGTTAGGTTGGAAATAACAAGGTCAGGCTTACAGACAAGCATATATAAAAAAGATGTACAGGTAAATAAATACCTACACAAGAGAAGTATGTACGCAAGAAGGACCTTTAAAAGTGTCCTTAAGAGTCAATAGTTGTGAACCAGTAGGCTGAATACTCAATCAGAGGTTTGTCATGCCCAAATGCAAGAAATTACCAATAACTTTATGGAGAGTGGCTATATTATGGAAGAAATAGAAGCAGCTAGATGGGATGCCTTAACAGTAAGGGATTCAAAAGCAAGACCTTATTTCTGTATTCAGGCTGATACTGTTTCTGAAGGGTCAAGAATGACCTCATCACAGTCTTTGAAATACCTTATGATGTACAGTAGAGCTAGAAGAGCAAAAGAGAATGTTATAAACAAAAATTGGGAGATTCGGAAAGCCATACCGAGTCACGAAAGTTGGCTTCCGAATAGACCTAGCTTTACTTATAGAAATTGTAATAATTCAAAGAAATTATTATGTTATAAGGACTTCTCACTTAATAAAAACAAGATAACAACATTTAATAAAAAGGGCACCTTCCCCTGCTGTAATTGTTCATGCTGCTTAAGTATAAATCAAACTACTGAATTTATACAGCCAGTAAATAGAAATAAATTTGTTTTTTGTTGTGCAACATGCAATACACAATTCATTATATAACTTGCCACTTGTAAAAAATGCTTGGGTTTCTATGTAGGAAAATCAACCAGAAAACTAAAAGATAGGATCATAGAACATAGGTCTGAAATTAGGAGAGGAATATTGACTAACTCCTTGTCCAAACGTATTAGTGAGACTGATGATTCATATCAGTTTAGCTTTAGAGTTATATGTGTGATTTATCCAAGTATTAGATGTGGAGACCTTGTAAATAATGTGGACATGAAAGAATATGAGTGGATTATCTGCCTAGAAGTGGATACACATCCTGGTCTTAACAAACAGGTTACACTGAAACCAGTGTTAAAATTTAAACGACAGAAAGTGAAGAAAAAATGACTGTATATGTTATATTATCACTGTGCTTTTAAAAGTTCAATTGTTGCTTTGATTGCTGTGTTTTGGTAGGTTGCTGTGCCATCTGATATATTTGAATGAGATAAAAATGCTGTTTTAATGGCTACTTTTTATATGAGACTGAAGAAGGATAGTTTGTATCTGAAAGCTTTGTCATTCAAATAAATTTTATTGATGGTGTGGAGTATCTTTTGTTGTTTTGCCTGAAGCTGCTTTGTTTGTATTCTCCACTTTACCATTAGCTCACTTTTTTTGTGGTTTTGAGTTTTTAGATTTAATAGTTTGTGCCTGCATTTTGTCAGAAAGCAGAGAGTTTTTAGGTTACTGTAAGGGGTAATTATATTTTGGAGTATGGCATGCTTTTGAGCTGATAGAAGACTTTGTGGGCTATTATTAATTGGTTATACTGGATTTGAGAGGGAAACTCTAGCCAGCCTAGAGTCCATAGGTTAATACAGTGCTGGGTTCTATATGCCAAGCCTGTGGCAAATCTGTCTGTTATTGTAGCAGCTATTGAGTTTATTGAGGTCAGATTTACTCATGTTTGTATAGATTGGGGAGGCATAAAGAAGGGTTGAAAGTAAATGTGTTCGGCTTATCACTGTCCTAGCAGTTAGGGTTAGAAATGCCTTAATCTTGTATAGAGATCCTAGCTTTTTGTTGACTGTTTTAATGGTTTTGTCGATGTGAGCATCACACTTAAGGTTATTATCAACGATTACACCTAATAGTTTTGTATTACTTTCTGGGGAAATTATTGTGCCATTATTGGATGTTATGGTAAATGATGGGAGTGTAGCTTTCCAGGTAGGGAGTGAAGAGAAGCAGTTTTGTTTTATTTGGATTCAATAGAAGACACCTGTCAGTGAGCCAGTTTTCTACTATGTTGAAAGTATTTTGGGTTAAGGTCTGTAGGTCTAATGGGGAGGTGGCAGAACATATTAGGGTAGAGTCATCTGCAAAATGAATGCAGGTTGCTTTGGGGATGACTGTAGGAAGATTATTAATGAAGATGGAAAATTGGAGAGGTCCTAGTATAGACCCTTGAGGAACTCTAAGGGTGACTGGCAGTAGGGAGGAAAGGCTATCCTTCCATAGCACAGCTTGTTGTTTGCCACTTAGGTAGGACTGAAACCAGCATGTTGCCAGGCTGTCTATGGCAAGGGTTTTAGTGTTCGAATGAGTAGTTGGTGGTTTACCATATCAAATGCCTTAGATAGGTCAAGAAAGATGGCAGAGCAGAGCATATTATTATTACGGATTTGATTTATTGTTTGAGAGAAGGATAAAAGGGCTGAGGTGGTACTATGGTGGGGTCGAAATCCATGCTGGGAGGAAGCTAGGAGATTGTGCAAATTGAAGTAATGAAAGAGTTACTTCTGGATTCATTTTTCCATAATTTTGGCCAGAGGGGACAGAATGGTGCTGGGCTTGTAATTTGATAGATCAGTAGAGTTACCCTCTTTATGGAGATGAATTAGGTGGGAAATTTTCCAGATGGAGGGGATATATGCTTCAGAGATGGTTCTGTTAATTAATATTGAGATGGGATATGCTATTGCATTTGCAGCCTTTTGAGGATATTCAGCTGGGAGTAGGTCAGCTGATAGGGTGGTAGGTTTCAGTTTCTTGATTAAGGATCGGATAAGTGCTGTTGGGACAGGTTGAAAGTTAAAGGATGGATGGGTATTGGATAAGGGGTTAATAGGGTCTAGGTTATTGGGGCCTAGTTAGTTGGCAAGGGATTGTATAGTTTCCGTAAAGAAGGTGTTGAAGGTGCTGGCAATATTTTCTGGAGGTTTTTGGAGGATGGACGCAGGGGTAGGGGTAGTAGTATTACCTGGATGGAGAAGATTGTTTAAGCTGGACCAAAATTTTTGTGGTCGATTTTGATGTTTATGTTGCAGGTTACAGTAATAGTCATTTTTTGTCTAATATTATAGGCTTCTTAGCATCATTTCTTAATTGTTTATAAATAAGATGATCCTTAGGGGTTTTATTGGTTTTCCAAGAGGACTAGGCCTTATTTCTATTCATGATTTTTTGTCTAGTTTCTTTGGACAGCCATGGCGCTACTTTTTTCTTTGTTCTGATGGACAGGTGGGTGCATGATTGTCAAAGATTGTAAGAAATGTGGAGTTAAAGTGTGATACTGCCTCGTCTAGTGGGAGTAGTTTTAGTCTATTCCAGTTACAAGACTGAAGTTCTATTTGGAATTTGGTTTGATTGAAGCTCTTATTGTTCCTAATAGTTCTGAAGCTAGCTATTTGAGGGATATCATTTTTTTTTGTCTGAGTATATACGTTAGGAAGTGGTCACCTATTTACTTAGGTTTGGTGCCTGCTTTATACATTTGGGGTGGGTTATTAATGAGAATCCAATCTAGTATACATTCTTTGTTATTGGGCTTACAAGTTCTGGTGGTGGAGGTTATGACTTGGGAGAAACCATATAGATTTATGTGGGTAGTAGGGAAGTCTGAGGAGCAGGTGTTCCAGTCTATATTAAAGTCGCCTAAAACAATAGTTTCTTGTGGGGAGTTTATGGCAAGTCACTGTAGAATGTTATTGGTGTTGCTACCAGGTGGGATATAAATGCAGCCGATGTTTATAGATTTATGCTGGTTAATTTGTACCTTTGTAAAGAGTATTTCAGTTTTATCAGCTTGAGGAGCTTGTGGAGAGTTGGAAATAGTTACATTAATTGAAGATTTATATAAGGCAGCTACTCCCCCCCCCCACTCTTTGAGGTGCGGTCCAGTAGTATTATATTGTAACCTGGAGGAGTAACTTCATTGTCAGTGGTGGATGGCTTAAGCCAGGTTTCTGTAAGACATAGTATATCTGGGGAGTGTACTGCCAAGAGTGCATGCAGGTAGTGGATTTTATTATTTAGGCTTCTAATTTTTAGGTGGCAGATGAGGAGAGAGGTAGAGGAGATGTTTAAGTTTTGCAGGCTAGAGGAGATGTTATATATTGGGTTGGAGGCTTCCGATGGGGTTGGTCCTGGGTTGGGGTGGATGTTCACATCCATTCTAAGGTTTGTTTGAGAATTAATTATTAGTTTTTGAAGTTTGAGTAATAAAAGTTTGTAATAGTGTTTAGCTCTAGGGTTAACAAAACTGGCTCGAATGAGCTGTAGTGATATTGTAGTATGGGAGTTGGAAGGGGGGGTAGTGGGTGATTAAAGTGATGTGGAAGAGCATGAGTACTGGTCTGTGATCTGGGGTAGTGAGAGTCTGGGAGGGAGAGCTGTTCATAAGCTGTGATAAGATACATAATTATTTTCAAGGGTAAAAGGTATTAGGAGGGCTTTGAATTGAAAGATGAGGTTGAGGCTTGTAGAGGCCTTGAAGAGGGTTTGTAATTTACAATTGTTAAGAATGGGGGTGGGAGGGTAGTAGATGAGGGTAGGGTAGAGAAATCAGGAGGGTGTTGTGTTTAGGGTGGGTCTTACAATTGCTGATTGGTTCTATAACTAGGGGAGTGGCAACTGTGGCTATAAATTTAGCACCTCTAGAGGCGGGTGGAATTTGGGGATAGGGTGGAGTGGGGCTAAAACAAAGCTCCAGAGTTTAAACCCCTGATTCGGGTTTATGCTATGTATTTTCAAATGTTATATGTTTTATGCAGGGAGCTCTACTGTTTTACCTTAGTTAATATGATTAAGCTCTGTTTCGGTATGTTAAAACCTAAGGCAGACAGCTGGACTACAGACCCTACAATAAAAAGGAGCTTTGTTCTGTGTGTCCGAATTAATTAATGCTCATGGGCTTCTTAGGCTAAGGGGACTTGCTGTGGACCCAGTTTGGCTGTACTTTATAGACTTTTAAAAGATAATGACCTGCTGCATTTTCTCTTGTTAATGGGGGACTCGGTGGACGAGATTCCTTGTATTTAACAGGGCTGGTTCTTTCCCGAGTTCTGAGCCATTCAGGTAAAGCAGGAAGGGTAACAAGACCTGATAGGGGATAAATAGTTAGCACTTTTCTTAAAACATAGAGACAGCAACAGTAAAAATATGCTATAGGGTAAGCTCACACTTTAAGGTTAGGCAACAGCTGGCTATAAGCTTATTTCTATGTAATTTTAAACCATACAATATACTTGAGACACAACAGTCTATAGTCCTTGTTTTTCTAAGACAGCAATAAGAAATTAACAGAGCAGACCAGTACATGTAAATAAATTATCTAACAGAGCATATAGTTCTCCTTAGTGTAGTAAGAGGGAAGAGGATTTACGGCATTTACAAACTGCCTAAAGCAATTGTGAGTTAAAAACACTGTTGCCACTGATGATAAGACTGAAGTAGAATTCACTTTACAATTCATTTATTACAGTATAAGCTGCATACAAATTCAATAATGCTTTAAATAATTAAGATACAGGTTTCACATACCAAATACTGATAGAACAAACAGCCAACTTGGTCCATAGGCATTATGAGATTTGAAAATGGCGGTTTTCTGGGTGTTATAAGTAACCTTGCTTGAGTAGCTAGCCTGGGAGGGAGTAGGGTTCCTGATAGGCTAATATGGAACATGCATTCACTTACATGTCACTCTTGCTTTCTCTCTCACTCTCTCCATCTTTCTCTGTCTCACACACACACACACACACACACACACACACACACACACACACACACACACACACACACACACACACACACACACAAAACCCGTGCTTGCAAACACACACACACACACACACACACACACACACACACACACACACACACACACACACACACACACACACACACACACTCTCTCTGCTTTAATGATGCACACATGCAGACAGAAACATAAACAACAGACTCTTCTGTTTTGCTCAACTGATCGCTCTCTCACTCTCTGTCTTACTCACATGCACTCATACACTCACACACACTGTACTTTATTATTTTTTTATTTTACACTCGCTCAACAGCAAAGGCACTGCTTAACAAGTGTAAAATAATGGCTCGCTCACTCTCACTTTCACTGGCATGCATGCATACACTCACACACAGACATAAATACACACACACACACACACACACACACACACACACACACACACACACACACACACACACACATACCTTTTTTGTTGTTGTCTTCTTTTAAATATTTTGCAATCACTAAACAACCTAAGCTGCCATGAAGTGGTGGACTTGTTTTTCACCGGCCATTACTTGTACATTAATGCACTGCTGGAGAACACTCATTCTCCAGTTAGGGTATTGATGTACACTTTGCCCATTGTCTAGATTAAGGTAATACACTTGCAGTCCTCCAATCATTTCTTCCCTGACTAGTGGTCAGTTGATGATCTTTGCCAAGAAATCTGTCAGGACAATTGCCAGATTCCAGAGGGTTATGGGCAGTAGCCAAACAGTTCCTTGTGTTTTAATCACCATAAGGCTGCACAGTTGTCACTTTACACCCATACATCACTGTGTCTGTCCACCTTTCCTCTTACTTTGCTTTACAGCCTTGCATGTGTGGAATCCTGCCCTTTCCTTCTTTCCTTTTCTAAAAATCAAAGTAAACTATTTAGTCAGTTCCAGTATAGTATGCAGCACAACAATCCAGATGTGTAAGCAGTCTGATATCTTCTTCTTCTTCTTCTTCTTCATATAATCATCAAAACAATGTGTGCCTTGACAGAAAGGACCTTGTGGGGTAGAAATATAAGCAGAACATATTACCTAACTATAACCCTGTATCTTACAATAACAAGTGCATCTAAAGAATATATCAGCCACAGGGATCTTCCATA
>NC_056745.1:592839364-592856864 GCF_019279795.1 Protopterus annectens
CAGGTAAACTCCTTTACAGCTACTCTGTGGCAAATGCCTGGAATAAACTACCACTTAGTGTTAGATCAATCCCAAACTCTAACTCTTTTAAAACAGTTGTAAAGGATACCCTTTGTAAATCATGATCATGTTTATGTAATCATCCAACATAACCATCATATCTTCCCCTCCTCTTATACCCCTCCTGTACTTTTGCTGCAAACACCTCTGCTCTCTCTCTCTCACAAATCTAATAATATTACAGTTTCTCTTACACCCTACAGCACTGTAGACTGGGATAGTGATCTGTGCCTTGGCATTATCTTCTGTACTTACTGTATATGTATATAAAATTCTTATTTGCTCACCTTATTTTTGCAAATGTGTCACCTTTTTTGTATTTTTCCTTTCTTTGTACTGTATGTAACTTTTTGATCCCTACTATGTTTTAAATCATTGAACATGTACTAGGATGTTTTTTCTCTGATTATATTGTATACTTAACTCTAATATGTTTTTGCATACTTTGTGATTTGATTGCTTTTGTTACATGTATTACTAGGAGCTTTTCTCATCGGACCTCAACTGAAAAAGGGCTGCTGCCCAGTCAGACTCAGACTAACCTGGTTAACAAATGTTAAATATATGCATATCTATATAGATATATATATATATATATATATATATATATATATATATATATATATATGGGTTCCTATCAGCAGACCGAAGACGCATGTTTTCAAATGCATCTTAGTCGAACTGACAAAACCGAAACTGCAAAATATCAAATCAGCATGTAAGCGAATTCTTTCCCTGGGAAAGAATTTGCTTGGCCGCTTCGGTACTTTGCCGTTTTCGGCATTGTAGTGTGGTGTCGGAGTTGGTATATTTAAGTAGGGGGTGGGGGGGCAAAGCCACCCACTTAATCTCATGTTTTAATCTGCTTTCTTTTTTTTTTGGAGCAGCGATATTTTTCCCTTGGAAAAATATCTCTGTTCTGGCAATTCGGTTTTGTAAGCTTTCGCTTACATGAGGTCGATTAATCACCATTCGCTTACCTAAGTGTTATTTATATATATATATATATATATATATATATATATATATATAAACATATATATATATATATATATATATATATATATATATATATATATATATATATATACACACACACACACACACACACACATATATATATATATATATATATGTATATATATATATATATATATATATATATATATATATATATACATATGCATATATATGTTTATGTGCGTGTGTGTGTGTGTGTGTGTGTGTGTGTACATATATATATATATATATATATATATATATATATATATATATATATATATACTTGTTTACATTTGTTCACATGGAGTGTATAGAAATGTTTAGTCATTTTTATTAGTCTTTTCATGTTCATTTACATTTTGTGCAATAGCTGTTTTATGAGCATTTTTATATTTTGCACTTTCTTTATCTTATTAACACCTATGTGTCATGGAGTGTCACACTGCTAGCGTTGCAACTATACAATCTAGATACATATTGCTGTAACACTTTCTTTAACCAAATATAAGCTTTCATATGACAGCAAAACTTGCCTCACTGAGCATGTTTACTGAGATATTTACAAACATTTGAAAACATATACTTAATGCTAAGATTAACAAAATAACACTGATTATCTGTCAAGATATGCAACTTACAGTGCAGATATCATTGATGGTTTTCTTCAACAGCATCTAAGGTTTCACCTGATGATATGCAATAGTTTACAGGTGCCTTGGTTTTTGAACTAAGTACATATGGACTTATTGCTTATTTTCATAATTAATAATGAACAACTAGCAATATCTCCAGTATAATTTCATATAAATTAACATTCACAATGAATTTTCCTTTCTCTGACCATAGCATTTTACATTATACCCCACTGTATATGAGTAGCTCAGTTATGAAAATATTAACATAAAATTAAAAAATATATAAATGAGTAGCAAATAGTGATTCATTTTTCTACTGCAGGACACTGTAGATTAACAGTCTGTCATTTTGTCAATAACTTTTTGCCATTTCTAAAACTGCAATTATTATCTGGTAAATCACTTAGTTGAAAAAGTCAAACCCAAAACAGGTCTGGAAGCCATAAGTAACTTTGGGTGTTAACTGGAAGTATTCAAAAAATGTGACATAGGCTTTAATGAGTGGCATTTTCATATTGTTAGTTATAGGCTCATAGGTTCATAGGTATTTACTAGGCTAATGACCACAAGGGCATTTGCAAGCCTAGCCATGCATCCCAAATGTCTGACAAGTTCTGATACCCTTGATAAGTGTAAGCATGGGCCTGGGAGATTAACCATTTACAGGTTACCTATTTGCATCAAAGACATAGGTGTCAAACCAGGGAAGAATTTCCATTTTCCCATCCAATTGTCCAGGTTGCACTTGAATTGGGTTAAGGAGGAACTCTGTTTCACATGGATGGGGAGCCTGTTCCATAGACTGGTTAGTCTTTGAGATAGATACCTATCTCTCCAGCAGATCCTATTTATATCATAGGCAAGGTTTAAGTCTTTAGAATGGGTAATTCTGGTGCTATTTGTTTTGTGGATATGCAGGAGGTCCATCCAAGTAAGGTCTGACAATTCCCTGTATGCCAGGCATAGATCTCCCCTCGAAAGCCTGAAGGAGGCAGAATACAGGGATAGGGCCTTGAGGTGGTCTGCATAGGACATATTACTTATGCCCTGTATTCTTTTAGTGAGGAACCTCTGTGGACATTCCAATTGTTGGATATGCATGGTTAGGTACATACCAAAGGGGCATTTCACTCAATGATACGTCTGGTGAATGCTGAATACAGTGGAACAATGACTATTTTGGACTTATAGTCCATCCCTTTGTTTATAAGTTGTGCAACATAGAATGATTTCCTCAACACTGTAGACACATGATGATCAAAGCCTAGATTACTATCTATGAGTGGCCCTAAGTCCCTGACTACTAAGTCAACTCTAAGGGATGTATTGTCAATATGATAGTTACCAGGGATGGATAACTTCCCAAAGGATACAATTATGCATTTCTTTGCATTTAGTTTTTGTCATTGGCTCTGACACCAGTTGTTTGTCTGTGTCATCCCCTCCTGGAGAACATTTGTCTCAGTGAAAGATTCAATGACAGCTCCTAATTTGCAATCATCTGCAAATTTAGTCAGCCAGAGACCACTGACAATGGCCATGACTTCTGAGAAGTAAATTCCAAAATAGAGCTGTCCAAGGACTGATCCCTGAGGGACTCCACTTGTGACTGGCCTCTTTGTAGAGGTGGACTCCTCAATTCTAACTTCCTGATTCCTGTCAGTGAGCCAGTTGGTTATCCACCAGGTGACATATGGGTTTGTACCTAACGTCCTGAGTTTGTCAACAATGCCTGAGTGGAGTATTGTCTCAAATGCCAGGCCAGGTCAAGGTGGGCAGTGTGAACAATTTTGCCATCTATTTCTTTGGTGACCTTCTCAAAGAAGTCTACCAGGTTGAGTAAGCATGATCTGCTCTTAATGAAAACAAACTGGGTTGGATCCAGTCTCTGGAGGTTTACTATATCTCTATTGATCATCTCTATGATAATTCTTTCCATGGGTTTACATATAAGACTAGTGAGAAGTATGGGTCTGTAGTTTCTAGGGTCTGTAGATTTGTGCAGAGGGATGACTGTTGCATTTCTCCATTCATGAGGCATGAAGCCTGTTTGGAGGCTACAGTTAAATAGTCATTCCAGAGGACCTGACAGGTCATGTTTCATGCTGTTTAGAAGGCATGCTGAGATATTATCTGGGCCCATTGATGCAGTGTTCTTGGTCTTAGAGACAGCATTAAGGACCTGTTTCCTAGTGATAGTAGATAGTTAGAGTGATAGTAGATAGAGTTATAATTGGCACATGAATATTAATTTCTGCCAAGATTTCTAAACTAGAAGACTTTTTTGTGTGAATGTACTAGTTTTGACTTTTAAGTTGCACATATTAAAGTGTATTGTTCATTCAGCTGGATTTCTATGATAAATACTATTTTGGATTTACTTTTATTATGAATCCTTTCATGAGTTTTGCTTATTGCAGTATTTATTCAAGTCCCAGTTTGCCCCCATCACCTATATAGTTCCTCTAATCTTTGCTCAGCCTAGCTGGGTGATAATCTATCTTGCTCATTTCTGCCATACTCTTACAATAACCATATATGTATGTATGTAGGCCTAAACAACATGTCCTACATGGACTGAGCCAAAGTCCTGTCAGTCTACTCAGTATCCTACAGACTAAGTGGTGACCTCTGTCTGTCATACAAGCATCCACAGACCCATTACTGATGGATTTATTGTACATTAGCAAGTCAAATAGTATCAGGAATACTCAGGCTAGACATCTAAACCTGTTCTGCAACATCAACATAATGCATAGCTCTCAACCCCATGGCAGAAAAAATCTGGAAAAACAAAAATAATGGCGGACCATAAAAATAGGGACACATTTTAAATATTGCTCTTATAATCTTAGAAAGTTTCTAGAATTTTTTACATATTGTACTTATTTGACTGCCTGCACTTTTAAAAAGTTGTTTTTTGTTTAAATAATTTGTTTAACTGTTGTAGGCTACACACTAAAGTGTGATAGCCTTTTCTGATCGTTTGTAGTCGTTTAAAGCTGTTTTAAGTGTATTTTTTACTGTTTTTGCCTTATCGTTTCAAAAAAAAAAAAAAAAAAAAAAAAGAAACCTTGTTTCCTGCCTTTCTAAGCTAGTATAGTCCAGTTTTCAGGCTAGTGCTGAATTCAGGGCTGTGATACTAGTTTCTGAGTTGCCCATACCTTACTTGGATAGAAGGAAGTTTCTCTGTTCGCCTGTGAGAGAGGGGAGCTTTGAGCAACCTATCTGTCCCTGGAGGAGTGGTTCCAGCCCAGAAGTTAGTAGTTTATTGGCCATTTTTGGCTAATTTCTATCTCTTTCATTTCCCTACTATAAAAACTGCGTTTGCACGGTTTTGCACACCGGGCAGTGCTGGTCAGCTATGGTTAAATTATTCCCAGCTCCACTATGTCTCCTCTTCAGTTTTTCCCTTGAAACTAGTCTAACTCTCAACCTAAGCACTCAAAAAGCATCTTACAGCCCAGCACATGCTCAGACCTAATAGCAAGCACTAATATACCCTCACACTGATTGCCCAGCAGGGCAAGGCTCTTTATTCACCCCTCACCAACCAAGTGACTAAGCAGCTTACCCTACTATTCAGGCATGACCAAAGGGCAACTTCAGGTGTACTCCCCAGTCCAGCTGGTGAATCCGGGTATCCTGATGCAATGTTAAAACTACCTCATGTACACAGACAACTCTTTCATCCTACCACAAAACACTAACATGTGTGAGAGATGCAGTTATACAGCCACACTGGAAGCTAAGCTGTCTCCACCCAAGACTGGAACAGACAGTCAAGAGGAGAAGGTTAACACTTGCACCACAACTCCAGCCACACACAAACCTACTAAAACAGCACTGGCAAAAAATACACATAAATACACAAAATCATACTCGGAGGCTCTAAATAAAAACCTGCAAAAGCATCAGAGACCTCCAAAGCAGACACCCAAACAACCTGTACTTCCCATCACAAACCAGACAACACATAAAACACAAAATCAGTGTGCCACACAATCACAGCCCTTAAGGCGAAATGACATACCTAACACACTAGTTATAGGTGACTCTATAGTCAGGCATACTGACGCCCCAGTCACTAGACTGGACAAGCAGAAGGTTACTGTTAGCTGCCTGTCAGGAGCCAGAATTTGCCACATAACACAAGCACTCAGGTCACTCCAGAACAAGTACAAATATGACTCTGTCATTGTTCATGTTGGTGTGAATGACCTGAGACGTACCTCCCTGGACTACATGAAAAGAGACATGGAAGAGCTCTCTGATAATGTAGCCCAGGCTGGTATGACCCTGACCCTAAGTAGCATCCTGCCCTCACCAAGAATGATACCTCAGTATAAAGAAAAAATGATCAATTTCAACAACTGGCTAAGCTTCTGGTGTCATTCAAAGGGGATTCAGTGTCTGTTAGCCTAGGACGATATGCTCGACAAGCCGCATTGCTTCACAAGAGAAGGCTTGCACCTGTCACCCCTAGGCTTTTGAATACTGGTGAATGCTCTTACTGCCCCCATAGTGCCTTTTTTAGGGAAGGCTCAAAAGTCAAACCCACCTCCATAAACAGCACAATTAATAAAAAACTGAGGGTTATGCTTCTCAACGTCAGGAGTTTAAATCTCAAAATGCACGCGCTCGAAGCACTCCTCAGTATAGAGAACATCGACATCTGTGCAGTAACTGAAACCTGGTTCAAGGCTCCAGAGAGCACCCCTGCACTACTGGGCTACAACTCATACCACATGTTTCAGCTACAGAACACGGACCGAAACACAAAAGGAGGGTGTGTATCCATATTCATCAAGGATACCTACACCTCAAGGTTAGTGGCGCAGCATGAGATCATCCATGTGCAACTAACATCTGGCAAATCTGCAATGCAAATTGTGGCCTGCTACAGATCACCCTCCATGACCCAGGACTATCACTCCACCTTTCTGGAGACACTGGAAAACATGAAGGTCCAACCAAACACCCTGATATTGGGCGATTTCAATTACCCTACCATTCACTGGGAAAACTACTCGAGTACAAATTCCCAGGCCCAGCGTTTCCTGGAATTCATCAACACAAAAGCCCTGGATCAGCTGGTAATCTCCCCTACCAGAGGTGAAAACATGTTGGACCTGGTCATCACCAACATGGGCGACAGGTGTTCCACACTGGAGGTCAATTTGTCACTGGTTAGATCAGACCATAAACTAATCTCTCTGGATGTCCACACCCCACCACCACCAAAAAACTTTTCTAAAGCAAACTTCAGCTTACTTAAGACAGAGGTGGTAAGTTTCACAGCCCCCATGCTAAAGGATAATGCAGCCCAAGATGCAGAAACCTTTACAAATGCACTCTATGAACACCTACAAGGAAGCATGGATCATGCCATCCCTAGCAAAACCAAGACTCACTCCTCTAAGAGAAGGAAACCAGTTTGGTGGACCCCTGCAGTAAACAGACTATACAATAGAAGGAGGAAACTACTTCAGAAAAAAAGCAATTCCCAAGAAGGAAAGACATTCCTGATCAGTATCAGTAAGAAACTGAGGTCCCTCATGAAATCATCCAAGGCTAACTTCGAAAGAAAAATAGCCAAGGATTCAAAAGATAACTACAAAGCCTTCTTTAGCTATGTTAAGAATCTAAGTGGCAACTTCCAGATATGCACTGAACTAGTGCAAAATAGAACAAAATATACTGAACCTACTGATATTGCCAACGTCCTGGCAGATAGATTCAGTGCAAACTTCAGCCCCCTCTCACCTCCAAAAGGGCCCACAACAATACCGGAAAAGTGTAGAGTCCCACAAATCACAGACGCACAGGTGAAAACAGCCCTTTCAAAAGCCAAAAACACAGCATCAGTGGGACCAGATGGTGTCCCAGGCTGCATCTTGCATGAACTACAGAATGAACTAACCCCCACCTAAACACGCTGTTCATCCTCAGCCTCTCCACAGGGTATGTGCCCATAGAATGGTGCACAGCAACGGTTATTCCTCGCCACAAAGGAGGGGCCACAACTGACCCTGGTAACTATCGCCCCATAAGCCTGATTAGTCTGGTCTGCAAGGCTATGGAGCGCATCACCATGGAACTCATTAACAAAGACATTGGGAACCTCCAAATACTTGACCTGACCCAGATCGGCTTTGTTAAGGGCAGATCATGCCTACTAAACCTGGTTGACTTCTACGAGACAGTCACCAAGGCCGTAGATGAGGGAATGGTGGTTCACACAGCCTACCTTGACCTCGCCAAGGCATTCAACACCATTCCCCACTTGGGTATTACAGAAACACTCACCAGCCTGAACATAAACTCCTATGTCATGAGATGGGTTTCCAACTGGCTTACAGACAGAACTCACACGGTAAGAATAGCAGGCTCCAGGTCCGACTCTAAACCAGTCACAAGTGGTGCCCCACAAGGCTCGGTCCTGGGACCCCTACTGTTCGGCATATACTTCTCAGAAGTACAGGCAAACACAGGAGGAGTATGGCTAACCAAGTTTGCTGATGACTGCAAACTGGGAGCCATAATTGACTCTCCGTCTGACATGGACATCCTCCAAAAGGGCCTTACTGAGACGTACACCTGGTGTCAAAGTCATGGCCTCAAGCTAAATGCCAAAAAAATGCATAGTCATCCTGTTTGGGAAAAATAAAACACCCACGAATTACCACATAGGTGGCAGCCCTCTTAATACAGAAGAGGTAATAAGAGATCTGGGGACCCAGGTTGATAGTAATCTCCTTACTGCAGCAAAAGGAAGGTCCCAGCAGCCAAGCACAAGCCCACAAAAAGCCAAGGCATAGTTAATAGCTAAGTCCACAATATGAACACTTCTTTATTTAAAAACAGCAAACAGCAAAAATAACGTAAAGCACTTTTCGTCTCACTGGTAGTGAGACTTCCTCAGACCCTGGTCTATACCTCACCACAACAATAAATAGAACATGATGGAGGGATAGATTCCTGTCACAGAGACTCCCCATGCTTTGGAACAAAATTCCAAATTACATCAGGCAGAGCCCCTCACTAACTCTCTTCAAGAGAAACCTTGATGAGTGGATGGGTAACAGAAAATACACCCTTGATATTTCTTCATTGGCTCTGCTTGACAGAGGATCAGTTAATTAATCAATAGGGCGGCGAAAGTTAGCATACTCTGGCTAGGCTTATAAATGCCCTCGGGCTGATAGCCTAGTACCTACCTATGAACCTATGAATAAAAGGTCTTGTGTTACTATACATTTTCTAAAGGATATAAAGTCTGAAACTCAAATGCTTGTCATTACATAGTGATGTCAGTCCTTACTGATTTGCCACAAAAATCCAGAAAACCAGACATTTTATGAGGAACAGACCAAAAATATGAGATAAAAACCTGGACATTTGAGAGGTATGACAAAATGCTTTGGAGGGATAGGTATATTTCATAGAGGTACCACTGCTGTGGAACAGACTTCTCATCTACATAAACAAAGATCATCCTTGTGTAATTTCAATTGCAACTTAGGTCTATGGATGGGAAACAGAACATTTATCCCAGGACTGTCCCTGTAGTACTAACGGACTAAGGCAGCTCCTAAATGCTTTATGCTATGCATGGGTCTCTTCAGATTATCTACGGAATGTCACGTTATAATCCCAATAATTCCCATCAGGGGTAATACATAATTATTGACCATGGAATGGGAAAGGTCAGTCTATAACCACATGGGATAGGTTATTTAAAGCACAAAAATGGAAATTGGCCAGGCTTAAAATGGCCTGCAAGGGCAGCTAGCCTAATGCTTACCAGGAACATAAGACCCTATGTATGCATGTATTTATGTAATTATTTATTTATTGATTTTTGTACACTGGGGTAGATCATAGATCAGATATGATCATTTGCTTGTTCAATCCTGATTACATACATAGTGACAACAGAAAAGTATGATAAATGATATAACTCGATTATATAGCATAGCGGCATAACATAACATATATGTAAAAAATATACTCGTTTCCAACAAGATTTAGAAAGAATTAGCTCATGAGACATCCATTGTGGGAATTTCTATATTGGCAAAATGAACAGAAAGCTGAGTAATGGTATTAAAGAACACACTGCAGCAATACACAAACAGGACAGTTTGACTGTCTTGGCTAAACACAGTTGTATTTGCCCAAACTTCACAGGATTCAAATTCACAGCACTGGAAAAATAACAAGAGTTTGTAGGGGACATGGACACATTCCTGCAAGTCCTAGAATTAAAATGCCAGATAGAACTGAGAGCTGATGTCTATCCAGGTCTCAACGAAACACTGAACATTAAATGTGCACTTAAATGGTACAGAGATTGAAATGTGATAGAGGTTGAAAGTTTAACAATTGTGCAAGCAGATTTAATGTGTTCCCTCTCTCCTTTACTCATTGTAAGCCTGGACATCAAATGTGTGCTTAGAAGGTACAGAGATTGAAATGTGATAGGGTTTGAAGAGCTGTGCAAGTGGATTTAATGTGTTTATGGATTTACAACTGTGGAAGTGAATATAATGTCTTTCCTCTCTCTCTGACTTTTGCTTCCCCCCTACCCCGTACACACATGCTCCCAGTCACCAGGCTAGCCCTCGCTGACCCCACCAACATCCCCCTCGGTCTCACTTTTCATACAGCCATTCAAGGGGTGGTACCATCTAAACCAGCTCATGGGCAGTACCATCTGCACTGACCCAGTCATCTGGGACTCCCTGTTATTTATATTCTCCTACCCATCAAACCCCGGCTCCACACTCCGTGTCATGGGCAGCCCAAAAACAGCCCCCCCTCAAGTCCACACCACATTCTTCCCACTCCCCCCTCAGGCGGCATACCCACACATTTCTCAACAAACACACACACACACACACACACACACACACACACACACACACACACACACACACAAACACACACACACTGATACCCAAGCATAGTAAGACTCTCTACCTGACTCCTCCACCTTCGTCCGTGCCCTTCTTTATTTACCTTTGGAGGCATGGACTCATAAGTTAAGCAAAGTAACTATACATAATTTCTGAGTTGTCCCATTAGGGATGAACCAATTTGGGTGTTAATATTAGAATTATCACAGCATGACTCTCATCCTTCCCGGTTCCTCCATATTTTTTTTTGCACACGATCCCTTTTTGCACACGATCCCTATTAGTATGCACACGGCACCACGAGGCTATTACTGTCTGACCAATTTACCATGCCTCACAGCAAGAGGTTCTCTGGTTCGGTTCTCGGCTGGGGTGCCTTCTGTGCGGAGTCTGCATGTCCTCCCTGTGGTCGTGTGGGTTTCCTCCGGGTGCTCCGGTTTCCGCCCACATCCCAAAGACATGCTGTAGGTGGATTGGACACTCTAAATTGGCCCTAGGTGTGTGCATGTGTGTGTGCCTTTTGTGGAAGGTTGGGTGCCGGGCTGGCAACTCGACACTGTAAAACTCCACTGCCAATCATGAGCGACAGATGATCTGCTGTGGCGACCCCTAACCAGGAAAAGCCGAAAGAAGAAGAAGAAGAACTGTAATGAAAATGCACACAGCACCCTGCCTGTTCACACTTTACTATTGGAAATGAACTGTTGTTAATTTAAATGGCCTGCTAGAACTAATGTACTTAAAGGAAGTGAAAATGGTTGCTCACAGTTATGAAACAAGTCTTTCTGAAGTAGTCTTGATAATAAATAAGACAAAAGCGCTAAAGTACTACAAGAGTTGTTGGTGTGATTTACTATTCTTTGAATGCTGTTATTGCCACGAAGTTCATTTCTTAGTTATATATATATATATATATATATATATATATATATATATATATATTGACTTTATAATCTCAAAATACTGAAATGTCGAATTTCAGTATCTTGAGACCATAAACGGGAATCCACAAAACACCGACAGCCCCAAATCATGAAATTTGAAATCCCGAACACACAGCATACATCAGACCACACATACACCAAAATACCCACAGTACAAAACAAAAAAAAGCAAAAACATAACATCACACATCCACAAACCTACACTACAAATAAGCAGGGGGGGGGGCAAGCTGTTCTGCATCCCCCATGTGTGGGGCTGTGCCCCCCAACCCCCCACTTATATATACTAACTCCGAGATCACACAAACAGAAAAAGAAAGTAAACTCACACCCAGACATTCTATAGTCCCTCATGCATACACACACACACACACACACACACACACACACACACACACACACACACACACGCACGCACGCACGCACGCACACACACACACACACACACACACACACACACACACACACACACATACATACAAACACCAACACATCCAGCACTTACACACTCATAGTTTCACCTGCCTTCCCTAACCCACACGTAGAACTTACAAACACACTCACATACACTCAAACTCCCACCCAAAACCCTTACAAAACATATACCTTAAATTCCATCTAAATTCACACATGACACCGGACACCACCCAAACAAAACACCGTACGTAACATGGCGTAAAGCCATAACCGGGAATTCTAGATATTCGAATTTTCCATTATGTACTTTTGGTATTTTAAAAATTTGCCTTTATGGTCTTGAAATACTGAAATTCGAGATTTTAATATTTCAAGATTATAAAGGAGAACTATATATATATATATATATATATATATATATATATATATATATATATATATATATATATGTATAGATAGATACCCACATATCACATATATAGATATGTATATCTATATCTATATATATATATATATATATATATATATATATATTTTTTTTTTTTTTAATTTTATTTTATTTATTTATTGCATTTGTTACCTGGGAAAGTCCACTGGGCCTAGAAAGAGCCCATTTTCTGTGGAGGCCTGGGGAGAAAAGCTTCACATGATTACATAAGAAGTATACATAAGAAATTGACATAATTACATAATCTTGGCATAAGTACATAGAACAATTTATGTTGATAATAATTTACATTTTAGCAAAATACATTTGTTGACTGGGTTTGTCTGGCTGAGCTGATAGCCCTTTTTCAGTGGAGGCCCACGGAGAAATGGTCCACAAAACTACAAAAATTGTATGTGAAAAATAGTAATTATATACAAACAATAAACATTTTTAATGTTGATAAAGTCGAAGCATATATACTAACAACAAACATTTTCAGGTTGGTACAGTAAAAACATAGAAATTATTTACAGAGCATTAACTTAGTCATTTAACATAAAATGTATAAAATATGCAGCATTAATAAGTACAGCCAGTCTATTTGGAGTTAGTGAAGATTTGACAGATAGTATATAAGTAGACACATTTTAAGATTGCGTAAACAGGTAATTAACTAGATAAGTTGACTAAGAAAGCTATCAGATAACAGAAAAATTACTGATGAGGGGAGAGGGCAAGCTAAATAAGAGAGGGAGACAGGTTATGGAAGGTGAGTATAGTGCCATGACCAGCAATCCTTTTAAGGAGCCTTTGGTAGCCAATTTAAATCCATTGAGTTGTTTAAGTGTTCTGATTTCCAAAGGGAGTTTGTCCCTAGAAATGGTAGGGTAACAGCTGCAGAGGTTTTGATCAATTTTGCTGTTGGGTTTATAAGTTTGTACTAAGTCTTGTATGAGCTAGAGACAGTCCTAAAAGGAGTGTAGAGGGAGATTAGAAGGGTCATGTTGGGACAGAAAGATGGTTGGTACAAGATAGAATTAATAAGGTGAAGTTGAGAGAGGAGTAAAATGTGGGGGAATTCTAGCCAGTTTAAGTGTTTTAAAGAGAGACAGTGATGAGATCTATAGCTTTGATTTGCAGCAAATCTGGCCAGTTTGTTATAGGTAGTTTCAAGCTTAGTTAAGAGAGAGATTTGGAGATTAGTGGGGATTTGAGAGCTGTACAATAGGCTTGGTAGAAGACAGGCATGAGAGAGGGAGACTTTTGCTTTGTTAGAGAGGAACTTTTTATTTCTGTATAAGAGGCCACATTTTTGATGAGTTTTATTAATGCAAATTGTGACATCCCAACACTAGCCCAGTAATCAGGGAGCCTCAATCCTTGCCACTGGCAATAGTGGGGACTGTACACACTGGGAGGATGACAAGTACACACACAGTAAAGTGCAATTTAACTTGAGCACACAGAGACCACAATCAGTCTGAGGCTGGTTTCTCCCTTTTTCTCCAGAACCCCAGTAAGACTCCCCACTGGCACAGCTATAGAGTTGAGTCCTTAGCCAGGGTTCCAAGCCAAGTCCTCCAAAACTCTCTCTTTGTCTACCCAGTGCTTCATGCCCCTGCCCCAGTAGCTGACACACACACACACACACACACACACACACACACACACACACACACACCTGGGAAAGGCTGGCACAGGCTTACTAGCTATGTCCCATTCCGTTCAGACTATAGGGTAGTTATCACTGCCACCAGAACCCCTTATCATCTACTTTAAGGCCCTTAGCAAAGGATGTCCAATTCTACTGTGTAATGTTACTATTTATCCAAATGGTATTTGAACAAAAGCAAGGCTACTAGGAGTTCATGGATTCATAGTTTCATAAGTAGGTACTAGGCTATTAGCCTTAGGGCCTATATAAAACTAGACAAAAAGGTACCCTGGCTTTCACCACCCAAGAAAATTATTTTCCTGTGCTCCTGTCAAGCAGAGCCACAGAGGTTATGCCCAGGGTGAATTTTCTATCGAATCATCAAGATTTTTCTTGAAGAGTGCTAATGAGGAGCTTTGTTTGATATAGATAGGTAGTTTGTTTCAGAGTATGAGAAGTCTCTGGGACAGGAATCTATCCCTCCAGCATGTTCTGCTTATTGTAGTGACAAGATTTAGGTCCCTAGAGCATGTAGCTTGGAGGGATTGGGATTTCTTTAAGTGGAGCATGTCCAGCAGCTCTGGGTTTGACATAGCTTTGTATGTTAG
The DNA here is from genome assembly GCF_019279795.1 of Protopterus annectens. Lineage (NCBI taxonomy): Eukaryota > Metazoa > Chordata > Ceratodontiformes > Protopteridae > Protopterus > Protopterus annectens. The sequence goes on from NC_056745.1 coordinate 592,854,036, forward strand.
GCAGAGATCGCATCTGAGTAGGTGATATGCAACAGAGTTTAGGTGGAGGATTGCGTAGGGCATCTGTTTGAGGTCAGTAATCCTCTTTGTGAGGTACTTCTGTGGCCTTACGAGTTGTTGTAGATGTCTTGTCAGGTATATACCAAAAGGGGCATTGTACTCTATAATGGGTCTAATGAGTGATGAGTAGAGGGGAACAATGACCTCTTTTTTCCTGGATGAGAAACCTTTTGTGATGAGGTGTGCCATGTAGAAGGATTTCCTGACTACTGTGATGATGTGATTATCAAAGGAGAGACTACTGTCCACCTGTGTCCCAAGGTCTCTTATCACACTTTCAGGGTTAAGTAGACTACCACTTATGTGGTAGCTCATGGGTACAGAGTTTTTACCATAGGGGATGACAACGCACATTTTGGCATTGAGCTTGAGGCCATGGCTTTGACACCAGGCATCTGTCTTTGTGAGGCCCTTTTGTAGGATGCCCACATTGTTAAGAGTTTTGATTATGGCTCCTAGTTTGCAGTCATCTGCAAACTTCTTTAGCCAAAGACCTTCTGTGTTAGCCTGTACTTCAGAAAAGTAGATACCAAACAGGAGAGGACCCAGGACTGAACCCTGTGGTACTCCACTTGTCACTGGTCTGAAGTCGGATTTGGAGTCTGCTACTTTCACAGTGTGGGTCCTGTCAGTGAGTCAGTTGTCAACCCATCTTGTGACATAGAGATTTATACTTAGTTTAGTGAAATTATCTATAATTCCAGAGTGGGGGATGGTGTCAAAAGTCTTGGAAAGATCTAGATAGGCTGTGTGAACCAGCTTACCCTCATCTACGGCTTTGTTGACTGCTTCAAAGAAGTCTATCAGGTTTAGGGGACATGATCTGCTTTTTACAAAACCGAACTGGGTGGGGTCCAAAATGTGAAGATTACCAATGTCTTTGTGTATAAGATCCCTGATGATACGTTGCATGGCCTTGCAGACCAGGCTGGTTAGGCTAATAGGGCAGTAGTTCCCGAGGTCTGTGATGGCTCCCCCCTTGTGGAGTGGGATAACTGTTGCTGTGCACCATTCTCAAAGCCTGAGGTGAGGCTATGATTGAACATGGCGCTTAGGTGGGGTGCCAGTTCATTCTGCAGTTCATGTAGAATGCAGCCTGGGATATTGTCTGGTCCCATGGATGCTGTGTTCTTGGTTTTGGAGAGTGTGATTTTAACCTGTGCAGCCATGATTACAGGAACTTTGCATTTTTCTGGTATAGAGATGGTCCCTTTAGGGGGTGAGGGGGGTAAAGTTAGCACTGAACCTATCTGCCTGGCCTGTACAGTGTCACCAAATAGATATGCAAGTACTCTCAGAGCTTTAACATGTCTCACAAATATCAGCCACAAAGATAGGTTTAAATATATTTAATAATAAATAATGAAAGAACAAGAGAATACTAAATATGTCTTCACAGTGACATCAGAGTTCAAAATCACAGGAAATATTTAAAACAACATTGCAGGACAGTCTCAAATAAATACAGAAAACATCTAAACTAATCTTTACTATTTTTCTAACTGTATCTAAGAGAAATTACTGTACCCTATACTCACTTACAGAACAACAAGCAAGCAGAAGTGGTGAGTTGATGTTCTTGTCAGGTCAAAGACAAAATACAAAATGCCCAGCCACTCTCTCAGAGAGTTCTTAAATTAATATCAAATATTACTGCTGGGATGCTTGTAGCATGATTTCACTTTTTGTCACCCAACTTCAGTTCCCATGCTCAAAAATAACCATTGCTAGAAGGTGCAAGCACTTAGCATCTCCCTGTGAAGATATATAGCCTTTAGATCTTTGCAGATGCTGGATGACATAAAACAATAAAACACTTACAAAACAATACAGAAGGCTCCCTAGTTTTAGACATTCTGTCTCCTTGCTGCACTGAAACTTAAAGATAAAATGGCTTTTATGGCACACTTATAAAACAATTTAATTTCAAAAAACTAATATACACAGGTCCAGGTGAATCCCCAACCACGAACAGGGAACAAAATCCAACAGCAAAAACTTTTATTTAGTGCTTTCAACTGCTCATAACAGTTAACTTCTTCAGAACAATTTTAAAATAAAAAAAAATAATATAAATAATAAAAACAAAAAAACACGACACATTATATCCAATAGAAAAAAATGCTGATTAAAACATTATTCAATTATGCAAATGGATACCAAACCTTAAAATGACTTCCCCAAAGCCTCTTCCTTTTCTAAATTAAATAATAACATAGTTTTAAATAACTATCTGTACCAACAGTTTCATTTAAACCTGGTAACACATGAGCGTTTAGTTGTATTTGCCAGCAAAGTTCTTTGAATTCCAACAAATCGTCCCATAGACCTCCTTGAAAATCTTTTTTCAGACCTTCTAAAACCACAAATTTAAAATTATGTGTTGGAAAATTCTCAAGATTCTCTCCCTAAATTTTCTTTTTGTCTTTCCTATACAAAAACCACTACACTGACAGCATAAAGCAGTGTAAACCACCCCTACAGAATTCCAGTTATAATTTCCATTAGGTCGTGCAGTAATGTGATTAATTCTTATTGTGTCAGTGTTCGTGGTATAAATACACTGTGAACAAAAAACACATCTCTTCAAACTTACTTTTCTAATTTGGTTGTGACTGTTCCATTTGAGCATATTTTTAATTGTAGAACCTCTACTAAAAACAATATGAGGTTTATGGCCAAACTTACCCATTAGCCCTTCTTGCCCACCAAAAATTTGCCTATTCTTCTTCAAAATATTATAGATATCCTGATGGTCAGAGCTAAACT
>NC_056745.1:593161864-593276864 GCF_019279795.1 Protopterus annectens
ACTGGCTCTGCCTGGAGTTGCACTGACACCTCCACTCCCACGGTCAGATGGAGTGCGGCTACCTGAGTGTGACCGATGTCTGCTGGATATGCTCCCTTTACTAGAATTCCCAGGTCCATGACCCGATGGTCTGCTACATCTGGGTGTGGACAACACACTCACCAATGAACTAGCAGACATGCCACCACTAGGGGAGCATGATCAGGAAAGGCCATATTGACTATCAGCAGATGCTGATAGCCAATGTGGCCTTTCCTAATCACATTCACCAATGGACCAGCAGACGTACTGCCACTAGGGGAGCATGATCAGGAAAGGCCACATTGGCTATCAGAAGATGCTGTGGCTGACCTATGCCCATAAGGATGACATTCCCCTCCCAAGAGACATTCCATCACAGATACTTCTTGTTCCATGACAGACATCCACTGCCCGTCACAGATACTACTCATTCCAACATGTCATTCATCAGATCCAGGGAATGAGCGACACAGTGGAGGCAGTCATGTATATCAGACTGTGTCACATCCCCACCCTGACTATTTGTCTGGCGTACCTTTCTGAATGTGCCTGTGCCACCATGATGGCCCTAAACATATGTTGTGTGACACAGGAAGCGACACTTGCAGCAGGTGGAGTAAGGACAGCAGGCCCCCTCTGAACACCCATATCAACCCTCCTGTGTGACACCTCACCAACACTTTGGCTTATGGCCAGATTCAACAGCCACTGAAGCTGCAGTAGCCACACTTCCCTGCTCAGTCTAATCACCCTCCACCTGTCCTATATCTGTGGCCTAGGTAGACTGGGTACATGTAGGCATACCAGCTGTGTTCAGAGAAAAAGAAGGGGGTGGCTGCATGTCAACTTCTGTGTCAGATTCAACCTCTGCATCTCCTGACTCTGCCTCAGTTACATCACCATCATCATTAGTATCTGATGAGACAATGATAGCAGTTGGCACAGGGGCCACACACCCACTATCATGATCACCTGTGTTAAAACAGGAGAAAAAAGGGCATACATTAATACCTGCACTACTATGGTGCAATATATGCTAAACAACCAACAGTGCTGCTACTATAACTGGCAGTAGAGCAATACACACAACAAGCCTAAAATGATGTATTATATTTCTAGAAATTGATCTGCAGTACTGTAATAACTTCATTTGGCTTACTATCTACAGTTGGCATATGTAGCTGGATTCCTGATGGTCCTGAGACAAGTTCAGCAAGAGGAAAGGCCAACATCATCACATTTAACAGTGAGACAGGGGGTACTACATGTACTGCTCTCAATCTGCATGAAGTGCTAGTTCAACAGTAACATGGTTGACAACTCCAAACTGAGCTTATCACTGTACCAATCTTCAACACCCTCCCAAAAAAAGACATGGGACACAGAACTAACTTTTATTTTCAATTGTTTTAGTGTACAACAGCATTCAACTGGCCATATAACAAAGCCTAACTGGAAGCTCTTCCTGGGACTGAAAAGGAGGGGCGCCCACATTAATCACATATTGTGGGCCACTCTGCAGGAAGATGTCCTGTAGTAGAAGATTTTCCAGGAATTCCTCACTGGGGGTGAGATGTGGTTCTGCAGCAGGCACATCCCTGGTTACCCTCTGGTCTTGGGCAACAGCAGCTGCTTGCCTCCATGCAGATGTTAACACGTCAGTGGTTCTATGGCACAACTGCTCATAAGTATGGCCATAACCACCCACTGCTTTTATTTCTGCAATGATCTACTGCCATATTCTCAGCCACTCAGACATAATGGGACAACCCCTTCCAAGAAGAAAAGCACCATGTCAACAAGGCACATCCACAAGTATTGTCGTCCCTGACTTACTGAAGGGGGGTCTGCACCTCAATGTCATTTTTGGTCCAAAAATGCAACAGAATGATACTACACATAAGTATCACAAAACTACAAAGTAACTGTTACCAGATAAAAAACCTTAAGGTAGGCAGTCAGTAGCACACAATGGAAAAACAGAAAACATACTACAGATGTGAAATACTGTGATGACCCTCTGTCTCTGTACCTTAACAGGTACACACACAGTATCTCCAGATGCAGCTCTCTGCATCAAGCACAATCAAGCATAATTTCCCTTAAGAGCACATGGGTAATACAGTCAGTCCAGGGCTGATTTCTCCCACTTTCTCCAGATCCCAATAAGACTCTAAACTGGCACAGCTATAGAGTTGAGATCTCAGTTGTGTCCAAGCCAGGACCTCCAGAGCCTTCTCTGACCAACCAGTGCTTTGTGTCTCTTCCCAAGTAGCTGACACACATGCTCTAGGAGATTTGATTTACACACACACACACACACACACACACACACACACACACACACACACACACACACACGCACACACGCACACACACACACACACACACACACACACACACACACACACACACACACACATACACACACACACACACACACACACACACACACACACACACACACACACACACCTGGGAAAGGCTGGCAAAGGTTTACTAGCTATGCCCCCTTCTTGTACAGAGTTACTACTGCCACCAGACACTGCTGTCAGCTACCTTAAGGCTCTTCCAAATTACCCAGTGTACTGAGTGAAATTAATATTAATACAAATGGTAGTTTGACCTAGAGCAAGGCTATTAGGAATGGCCCACACAATGTCACCAAATAAATATGCAAGTACTCTCAAAACTTAAATATCTCTACAAAGATCAGCCATAATGAAAGGTTTAAATATATTTGATAATAAATAATACAAGACACAAGAAAATACTAAGTATATGTTCGCATGTGACATCAGAGTTCAAAATCACAGGATATACTTAAAATAATGTTGAATGACAAATAAACAAAAACAATACCTAAACTAGGCTTCACTATGTTCCTGACTGAATCTAAGAAAATTATACTATTCCCTACTTACTTAATAGAGGAAGGAAGATGGTGTGGTGAATGGTCCTTTTTGTTGTCAGGCCCAAGACAGAATACAGAATGCTCAGTCTGATTGAGAGATTTCTCAAAATAATATCTAAAATATTACTTCTGTTATAGCTTGCAGAATGACATCAATTATGGTCACCTGACTTCTAGGTTCTCATGCAAACTCCCATTGCTGAAAGTTGGCAGGGTGTAGCCCCTACCTGTAAAAATACACACACAAGTGTTTTTGCTCAGATCTGTGGCAGGTGCTAGAAGCCATAAAACAATTTCATACCCCTGTGCTTCCAGAGTAATAATTAGTTCACCCCAAAGACAATACAGAAAACTTCCTGGTACAGACTTTTTGAATTTGGCTGCATTGAAACCTGTGCAGTAGCATCTTTATGGCCTAGCATGTAAAGTGATTTAATTTCAGATATATTTTAAAGTTTGCTAGACTGAGGTTAACCTTCCACTTTCCTCTGTTAAAATATATACATTTAAACAGTTACAATAGTGCATGTACATTTCTGTTCTCTCCAGTAGGGCACACCGTGGATACATTTCAAACACAAGCACTTTACAAATACCTTTTCAGTGCAAATATCTGCACAAATCAGTTTGATATACACATGACATACAGTTCTAATACATTTGTAACACAAGTATCTTGTATAAATCAGTTTGATATTCACAAATGACACATAATTATTAATCTTCACAGTAAGCAGGCAGTCAAGAAAGTTAAAACAGAGCTTTAATAAATCCAGAGGTTAGCACTTTCACAATGTGTCTCATTGCTTCTTCAGACCATAACAAAAAAGAAACAGTCAGCATTTTTAAACATTAGGCAAACAATCAGAACACATAGAGCCAACAATTAATCAATTAACTAATCAATGTAGCCCTCTTAACTTCAAGAATGGTTTAAGTGAAACCCTGTCATTTAACCCATTTCCTCTGTTAGCATGCATCCTTATAATCCATCTGGCTTCAACATAATATGTGTGTGTTTTAATATCACCCATCCATTCACTCTCTGATAGTACTTCTACTACCATATATTTAAATGTATGGTTACTATCTCTGTCACTAATATGTTTTGACAGTGCATTATTTGTAGAAGAGATGCACATGTGGTATAAAAGCTCTCTAATTCATGCTCTGAGTTCCCAGTCTGTTTTACCCAGGTAAATTGATTGGCATTCTTGGCATATTCATAGGTTCATAGGTTGGTACTAGGCTATCAGCCCTAGGGCCTATACAAGCTTAGCCATAACAATTCCCTGGCTATTTCTTCCCACACTATTTACTTCCCTGAACCCCTGTCTAGCAGGGCGACTGATGTGACCCCCGGGGTGAATTTCCTTTCTCCCATCCAATCGTCAAGGTTCCTTTTGAAGAGGACCAAAGAGGCACTCTGCTTGACATGTATGGGCAATCTATTCCAGAGTCTGGGGAGTCTCTGGGTCGGGAACCTATCCCTCCAGCATGTTTTGTTTATTGTGATGACAAGGTTTAGATCCCTGGAGCATGTGGCTCTGAGGGATTGGGATTTCTTTAAGTGTAGCATGTCCAACAGCTCTGGGTTTGACATGGCCTTGTATGTTAAGCAAAGATCACCTCTGAGTAGACGATATGCGGCAGAGTATAGCTGGAGTTTTTTAAGGCGGTCAGCATAGGGAATCCGCTTTAGGCCTGTGATTCTTTTAGTGAGATATTTCTGAGGCCTTTCCAGTTGTTGCAGATGTCTTGAGAGGAACATACCAAACGGGGCATTGTATTCTATAATGGGTCTAATGAGGGATGAGTACAGGGGGACAATGACCTCCTTTTTTCTGGATGAAGAGCCCTTAGTGATGAGGTGTGCCACATAAAAGGATTTCCTGACTGTTGTGGTGATGTGGTTATCAAAGGTGAGACCACTGTCTACCTGTGTCCCCAAGTCTCTTATCAAACTTCTGGTTTTTAGTGTACTGCCACTTATATGGTAATTCATGGATATATGTTTTTTCCCAAAGGGGATAACTATACATTTCTTGGCATTGAGCTTGAGCCCATGGCTCTGGCACCAAGCATCTGTTTCTGTAAGGCCCTTTTGTAGAGTATCCACATCATTTGGGGATTCAATAATTGCTCCCAGTTTGCAGTCATCTGCAAACTTTGTTATCCAGAGTCCCTTAGTGTTCGCCTGTACTTCAGAGAAGTAGATGCCAAACAAGAGCGGGCCCAGGACTGAACCCTGAGGTACTCCACTTGTCACTTGTCTGGAGCTAGATTTGGAGTTGGCTACTTTTACAGTGTGGGTTCTATCAGTAAGCCAGTTAGCAACCCATTGGGTGATGTAGGGATTAATGCCCTGCTTAGTAAGTTTATCTATGATTCCAGAGTGGGGGATGGTGTCAAAGGCCTTGTCAAGGTCTAGATAGGCTGTGTGGACCACCTTATCCTTGTCCATGGCTCTGGAGACTGATTTGAAGAAGTCAATCATGTTCAGGAGACAAGATCGCCCCTTCACGAACCCAAACTGGGTGGGGTCCAGTGTTTGAAGGTTGCCAATGTCTTTGTTTATAAGTTCCATGATAATACGCTCCATGGCCTTGCAGATAAGGCTTGCCAGACTGATGGGATGGTAGTTTCCGGGATTCAAGGTGGATCCCCCCTTGTGGAGTGGGATAACTGTAGCTGTGTGCCACTCAGTGCCAGTTAAACTACATGCTTGGTGCTACAATAAGCTGAAACTTGGAACTTATATAAATATCCTGTATCAGGATGTAATAACTCAGTGGATGAACTTATGAAAGAGTAGTAATTACAGTGATTACATGGTTTAATGCTGGGTAATAATTTACTCTATTTATATCATTACATATCTTCCTAGGATAACATAACATTCTCCATATATTCTTTTTATTCTTGAATATGAACTTCGGAGTATCAGCCACCAAACTCCTAATCATGGGTTCAACCACAAATACATCCCAACACCTATTAACAATTTCTGCACTTCCCTTGCAGTTACTGCTAAAGTGAAGCGACATCCTCAGGGCACTGTTTTTGGTTTGTTCAGTAAGGAGTAATATATTATCTGTTCTAGAGAATTATGGTTTTGCTAGAACCCCCACTTGTGTTCTTGACCTTATTTAACTCTGATGACACATAATTTTCTTTGTAACCCCTATCTTTAAACATATTACCTAATTTCAACAGTTCTCGGTCAAAGTCTTTGCCATCTGCATGGAGTCAGGATACCCTCATGCCCTGGCTTGTTACTACATTCTGAAAAACATGGGCCTGATGCATGCTCTGTCTATGTAGGTATGTATTCCTAGAACATGATTTCTTATAAACACCTGTATTGATGTTCCCATTCCTGTCTCTAGTGATGTTTATGTCAAGAAAGTTTATCATGTTATAAGATTTATAAATAGCAAACTTCAAAAAAGGAAGACAATTATTCACATATAAAAAGAACTCATGTAGCACATTTTCACTCCCATTCCATATTAAAAATAAATCATCAACAAAACATCAATAAAATAATAAATTTGACTTAAACCAGTCATACTTAATAATGGTCTCATCTTTCCACCAAGGCATTACAATGTTGTCGTAGCTATAGGCACTAGATGTGCCCATAGCCACGCCATCATTTTTCAAGTAATAACAACCATCAAATAAAAATACATTATTTTCTAAAAACTTTCCATAAATAAACATAATAGATTAATAAACATCTTGTCATATTTACTAAAATGCAACATAGTTCTTCAGTGCTTCCAGTCCATAATGGCTAGGAATTTTAGTAAATAGTGACTGTACATCTAAAGTAACAAACATATATGCTTGATGTATAGACTGAGCATCAAACAATAAATAAAGATCTTGTAGAAACTGCTTAGAGTCTCTCAATATATAAACATTCGTGTCTACCAATGTCCTCAAGTGCTTCTCAATTTAAATAGAAAATGTCTGTAATTAAATTCCTCCATTCCTCCCAGCCACTATGGGTCAAAAGGGAGTATTAAAATATGCCTTGTATATTTTGGGAAGGGCCTGAATGATAGGCATAAGGGGGGTTGATACATGTAAAAAGTTAAACAAATCAACATTAATATATTAATGCAGTAAACAATCATTCAAGATGGCCAAAATTTGCTTCTCCATTACTAAAGTATCATCACAACTTATTCTAGTATAAACATCAGGGTCATTTAACATCTCTTTCATAGCTGAGAAATAAAACAGCCAATCCATGACAACTGTCAAATCCCCTTTATCAGCAGGTCTAATCACTACTTATTGATCATTGTTGAGAGTATTAAGTGCCTGCTTTTCACTCAATTACATATTATTAAATGTGTTACTATAATTGTTCATTTCAAGAAAGGGATAATTATCTCTCTCACATAGTTGCCCAAAAGTTTCTAGTGATGAATGCATAGGGGGCATAAACAGACTAGGCTTCTATTATGTGCCATAGCAGTAACTCAACTGTGCTCCCCCCAAAAGAACAGTCCATTAGAGTTTGTGACATAACAGTAACTTCTCTTTACCCCCACCCACTAAAAAATGGGCACATAAACCAGTTTGCTAATAAAACACATTTAAAATGCTAAACATGCATTCAAAGGACCTGTCCCTGAAATATTGTACACATGTATCACACAGCTCTCTATTTTCATGTATTATCAATAATTTGTACCTCTGAAATGGCTTGACATACATAGCCATACCATCAGTACACTTCTAATTAATGTATACAGATAACAGTATATAAGGCTTTGCTTCCCATTATTCATTAATATATATTTCTGTATATGCACTGTGTAGGTAACAAAATGACAGCATACATGCTGGAGTTCAATATTCCTCTGTAAAAATAACTTTGGAAATATTTTGCTTTTCTGATTGTGTAGCAAGTATCCTCACCGTCAGTTTGGCTAGCTACACATTTGCCTTTTTATAATGTAGTAGATTATTAATGGATTTCATCTGTCCTGGCTGTGTTTCAGAGATGCTAATTACAACATAAGCAGCTGAATTCCATGCTAATCAACCAATCTCATGGTGCTATTCAACAAGTTATAGAGCAACCATGTAGACCTTATGCTGTTTTTTCCTGCAGATTTCAAAAATAGTGGAGTACAGACACAGAAAGTCTACACAGACAGAATGTTAGGATCTGCTGCTGCTTAACTCAATTTGTATGAGCTATAGGCTGCAGGCAATGTTGATGTTGCTGCAGCCAATAGGCATAGGGTGGGAAGGAGAAGAGTTTTCAAGCCACGTTTAACTTATCACAACATGAACAACATGGACAATGTAGAGTGCTACAGGGTGGACAGGGACACAATGCAGGAACTCTGTAACCTCTGCTGGCCTCACATCAGAGTCACAGCCTTTACTTCCCCATGTATTGGCTGTGTACTGCTTGCATCACAGTCATCCCTGAATAAACACTGTGGCAACTGCTGCATTTGCAAGGTAAGTCCTGCTCATGAATTGTATTATATAATAATATTATGACATGTCCTTGCATTTCATCACTAAGTACAGTAAGCAACTACAAGGTGGGAGATTTATATAAAAATTTAATGTCACATGTAACAGCAGAGATTTATTGTACTTGTATGTGTCCATCAGCAAATAGTATTCCTCAGGCCTCAAAGATTCACACATTGATGCCTCCCCAAAGTAATGATGATCACTGCATGCTCTCAGTTTAGTACCATACACTTGTAATGGGAAATTATAACAGAGACAAGTTTGAAAGTAATGAAACACATAACAGCTTTCATTTTCACCACCCTCACAAGATCAAACTGGAAGGATGCAAAACAAGGAGAGTAAAAACAACAACATATCCTTGTTTGTGCCATAACAGCAGCTCAGCTTGGGTCCACCTTCCTCAAAATAATAGTATACCCTCGCATGTGCCATTACAGGAACCCACCTTGGGCCCCTCAAAACAGCAGTCTATGCTTGTTTATGGCATCAAACCTGACATTAATTTGATGGCAACTGCATATTATAGTGTTCCCAGTTAAAATCCTCACACATGTTAAGGTAAATGATATAGACTGGCTTACACTGCATGTCTCAGAGTACTGGTCAGATAACTGATGAATGACCAAGAAGCACTGAAAGGTAGGACACACCTGTATATTTGCAAGGAATAATCATAGCAGGTTGTTTAATCACTTAGTGCACTACATCAAGATATATTACATATAATACATTTACAAATAGCAAGTCATCCCTTGATATCAATGTAGATTCATTTGCACTTGGTTGTATGAGGAATTACATCATGTGTTTGCTGCAACGCTGTTTGTGGGGAAAAGATGGATAAGTCCCTCTCTTGTTTTCTGATGGTGCATTGCAGTGATAGCTGTAATCTAGGCCTACATAATCATGTCTCATGTGTACTAACAGTTTCTACATTTCAGCTAGTTCTCTATTTTTTATACTTTTTTGTTTTTTCCGTGGCAACTGTATGCTCAATGCACCACTTAGCACAAGTGGCTTTGACTATGAGCATCTTGTTTGTGCGTAGAGTAGTAGTGCACAAACTGGGTGATCAGGCTAGCCAGGTAGCAGACAGGACTCAGACAGCCACAGTTATAACACTGGATACATTGAATTAAAGGATGGTGCAGTGGTGCTGTGGTAGCTTTGCCACTTCACAGCAAGAGGTTCTCCTATTCGATTGTCATCTGGGGTGCTTTCTGTGTGGAGTCTGCCTGTCCTCCCTACATTCATGTGGGTTTCTCTCCAGGTGTTCCAGTTTCTTCCCACATTACAAAGACATGCATCTGGAGCCTTTCTCCCCGGACCTCCACTGAAAATTGGCTTTGTTCCAAGTCGGACTTCCCAGTTAACAAATGTTAAATAAATAAATAAAATAATACAATTGGGCATTGTTTAAACACATTTTGTGGCAGCATGCACTGTCGTGCAATGTGTTTGCTCGATGGTAAGCAATGCACGACAGTTTCAAATGTTGCAAATACAGAAAGTACACACTTTCAGTAAGAGCTATACCTGTAATTGCTGGGAAAACATCATTCTACATTGGTCTTAATCTGTGATAGGCATGGCAGGCTTTCCTGGAGAGTTTTTGAGATTCGTGCTCAAAGATGTGGTGTCCTGGAGTCCAAAGTGTTTGTTGGACTCTTATCGAATAAACAGGTCTATATCACATCATTGAAAAGACTATTCAGTGAACACCTATTCAATGACTACAAAACAGTGAACATTGTTTTATCAAATCTTCACATCAGCAAATGTATTTACCAGGGCAAAGAGTTAACTGTCCAACCTTTGGAAATTACCCTTTTCCCCACTGTAGTGCAATCTCAAAGTTGGTATGTGTAAGTAGGTGGGTGTGAGGGCACAACCCCTCACATTGGGGGTTGATATACTACATTGTGTGTATTGCTTGGCATGTTGGATAGCTATTTGCCCTGGGAAAAGTTTCAATGAAGTGTTAGTTCGATGAAAGGAGTGTTTGCTGTTTTGGGGTTAGTGAATATGTGTTCACTGAAGAGTGTTTTTGATAATGTGATATAGACCTGAATGAACATGGGCCCAGACTGTTTCAGAGAGACTATCATAGCTCGGATTACAAGACAAAGGCATGAAACAGTCTGGCTTGTGCTCTGACCAGTGCTACCAGTTATCCCCTGCACTGGTGAACAATGTAGGAATCACTACAGAGACCTTAGGATGAGGAAGATGGTTACCCTCGACCATTGGATCAAGAAATGTAGGACTGGGGGCACCCCATAGATGTGTAAGCATCACTTACAGACACAACTTGCTAGAGTTAAAAGCTGTATATAGTCAGGATTGCTATACTTAATGATATTCTGTTCTGCTCTGTTTTTCCCTAGCCATCACAGAACTGAGACCTGAATGTGCAAACCCATGCTGCTATATTGGCATGGATTCAAGACACATGTGGTATGTATGCATCCCACCAGTAGGGTTGTTTTAGCATTAAAAGTTATAACACATGTATAGGCTAATTATACAGCTGTGTCAAATTGAGCATTTATTTCTCAACTGTAATAGGAAAATATGCATGCATTTTTCTGGAAGGCAAAAAAAAAACAGTTCTGTATTACAGAGTAGTCATAGGTTGTGTATTCAAAATCCACACATCCCCATTATACAGTACTGTTAAGTTTTCATCTATATTGTAATGTAACGTCAGAGCTGTAAAGCAGTGTCACCACTGGCTTCCTGTAAACTGTAATTGGTATAATTGGAACCAGGAGGGGCCTTAGGTCAACTGGTGCCCACGGTTAAAGGCCTCCACAGTGCCCCCCACCACACCACCTGATGCCCCCATCCTGGTCTCCTTACCCAAATAAATACTGGAAAAGTGCCCCTGCTAGAGCGGCACCCTAGGCAGCTGCCTAGTTGGCCTATGCCTAAGGCTGGCTATGATTAGAACACACACATATATGCAGTGTATGCACACATCAAGGATTGCTTACTGCAATCTGTAGTAAATTGTGCATCTGTTAGGAGCTGGGTAGTCTTAATAGTAAACAAAGGTATTTGTTAGGAGTCCATACTATTAAAAGCAAAGATAACAGAATAGAGTCAAAGACTTGTATCAGTGCTTTGTATTTCACATATGAAGTTACTCATATTCTCCATTTTTCTCTCACCCTTTTTTTCTCTTTCTTTTTTTCATTTTTTTATTTTTTTTTCCCCACACCACAGTAGGGTAGGTCTGTCCCATGTGATCCTCCTGCCCCCACTCCACTGGCTACAGCACCGCTGCCCAGGACACCTGCTGCATGACCAGATAGCACCTCTACTGCTGCCCCTGCACCACCTGGCCCCTCAGATAGTTCTGCCCCACAGGATAGGTCAGTGATTCCCTCCAGGAGCTGTGGCAGAGGTGGTAAGTTTATCAATCTCTGTGAACTGCCATGGTTGGTGCATAGGATTGTACACCACACAGTTGGTGCATGTCTACACCGGATGGACACACTGCTTTCCATCATTGTATTAAATAACATAAGGAGATGTAGACATCAGACACTGCTGTCATTGGTGCAGTGAGGTGACAATGATGACAGTCCAGTGGGTGGTGACTTGATTCTCACTGTCACCCATCTTGATGTCCATGAGTTCTTGCTGTTCCCACCCTCACCCCATCCATAGCATTCATTCACCCCATGTGTCCTTCAATATCCCTGTTTCTTGTCTTCTTTGTCTTGTCTGTCTGCAATTGCTTCCTCATCTGCCCAACTTACCATACCCAGACATTCCTACCTCATTTTCCCAACATTCTTCTTTCTCTCTCTCAAAAAAAAATTGGGCATCCCACAAAAAAAAAAAAAGAAAGAAAAAATAGTCCCATACATAGCTCTCCATACTGCATACATATGTTCATGATACACATGATTTGGCCCAATTCCCTATACAACAGATTGTTTTGTGATCATTTATTTCTCTGGAGGTGACAGTCCAAATTCAGCAAAATGTATGCATATATGTTCATGCTTTATTCTTGAAGAAATGGATAGCTATGGTTCTTTCCTATATCCTTCATGCACATTCCTGCCTTTATTTCACTTTGTCCTTCCCCCTGCTTGCTCCCCATTTCACCACTTTTCTGTATTTCCCACTTTTTTTTAAAGCATAATTGCATGATGGTGTGCTTCATGTACTAACATGCGGCTATGGAAAAACCAATATAAATATTATACAGTGTATTGCAAATCAGTAACATCTATCCATATTTTAGAGACTCCATACCAACTATCACACTTCAGGATTTGGATTTACATTTAAAATTATTTGAAACTATTGCATACACCTGGATTCAAAACAAGTATCATCTGAACAAAAAAATGCACATATCACTGAATTAACAGGTGATGGTACAGACTCAGTTGATTAGCAGGTGTATTTTAGAGACTGTACAGCAAATGGCAGATTTGCTGTTGTTTACACATGCTATTTAACTGAATCTCTGGCTGCAGGAATTAATACATTTAATGCAGTGATAAGTTCCTTTTTGGGGTAAATGGTATAGCTATAGGTAATACATTAAAATAGTTTGGTAGTCATGTTGCTTATGGATGCTGCCTGATGTGCAGTATCACTCAACATCACATACTACTGCTGTACAAAACTAAATCAGTATAGAGCAATAATGCTTCATATAACATTACAGGGGATTGTGCAATGCTGCTTCATAGAAATTTAGTGAAGAAGATACAACATTAGTGATATGAGGAGCAAGGGCAAGGGAGTACAAAGGGAAATATTTCCTAAACTGTGTCACTTACAATTGAATATATTAAATATAACTGACTCTGTGGCAGCAAGTGTTAATGCACTGTTGTTGGAAGCAGATGGTACTGGGTTCAAATATGGGTAGAAGCAGTAATTTTACAAGTGTGCACGATACTTTAAATATATCTACTTATATTAAAGAAAATAAATGGAGAAGACAGGAAAGTGGGGAGCAAGCAGGTGGAAGAAAAAAGTGAAACAAGAGAAAGGAAGATGTAGGAAAGAACCATAGCTATTCATTTCTTGAAGAAAAAAACATGAACATATATGCACAAATTTTGCTGACTTTGGACTGTCACCTCCAGAGAGAGGGGTGACCACAACACTATCTGTTGTATAGGGAATTGGAGAGAATTATGTGTGTCATGAATACATGTGAGTGAAATGCAGAGCTATGAATGAGAAGCTTTATTTGGGGGGGGGGGTAGGTGCCCATTTTTTATTTTTTTTTTTTGAGAGAGAGAGAGAGAGAGAGAGAGAGAGATGAATGTTGGAGAAGGGCTGTAGGAATGTCTGGGTGAGGTATGTTTGGCAGATGAGGAAGCAATTGCATACAGACAAGACACAAGACAAGAGACAGGTATGGTGAAGGACATAGGAGGTGGCTGAACACCATGGTTGTGGACAGGGTGGGAAATCCAGATCCCATGCACATTGAGGCAGTTGAGAGTGAGAATCTAGTTCTCACCCAGTGGACTGTCATCACTGTCACCTCACTGCACTGCACTGCTGGCTGCAGTGCCCAATGTCTGCACCTCCTATGAGTGTTCTGCACAAGGATGAAGAGCAGGCACTCTATCCAGCATAAGCATGCACTCACTGCGTGGTGCACAATTCTGTGCACCATCTCTGGCAGTTCCTGTTGGGTAATAAACTCACCACCTCCACCACTACTCCTGGAGGTAACACAGGCCTGTCCTCTGGATCAGAACTCCCTGAAGGGCTGGGTAGTGCAGGGGTGGCATCACCAGTTTGTGCACCAGAAAAGTGCTTGGCAGCAATGCTGTAGCCTGTGGAGTGGGGGCATGGAGATCCAATGGAGCAGGCCTACTCTACTTTGCTGTTAGAAAAACAAAAAAGAAAAAAAATGTAAGAGAGAGAGAGAGAGAGAGAGAGAGAGAGAAGGGTTGGGATGACAGAAAAAAGGGAGAACCTTAGTAACTTCATATGTGACATACAAAGCATTGATATAATTATTTGACTCTATTCTGTTACCTTTACTTTTAACACTACATACTCCTAACAAGTTTCTTCCTTACTTTCAAGACTATCCAGTTCCTAACAGAGGGGATCTATATTAAGAAATCGAAAACACGTTTCAGTGAACATCACAACATCGACACACATAGCCTGAACTGCAAATACACTGAACCCCCTAAACCGTGAAATTTCAAATCTCGAATCATCATAGTCGGCCAACACCACTGCGAGCTACATACTACATATCCAAACATAATAAATAAACCACATACATATACTAACCAAACCCTACTTCTAATCCTACACTAAACCTTACATACATTACTATCTATGCGCTTACCTTAACCCGCACCCTAACCCTAAGGTCCGTAACTATCGCACACTTACCCTACACACATATACCCAAACAAAACAAATAATCCACACACATACACTTAACAAAACCCTACTTCTAACCCTACATTAAAACTTACATACATTACCTATCTATGCACTTACCTTAACCAGCACCCTGACCCTAAGGTCCGTAACTATCGCACACTTACCTTATGGAGTTATACCACAGATGGGCCAACCATGACACTTCGACATTTCGTGTTTCACGGTTTTGAACGTTCACCATTACCGTAGTTCGCACTATACGTGTCGGTGTTGTGGTGTTCTCTGAAAAGGATTTTCGATCTCATAATATAGACCCAACAGAGGAATACTATAGTACAGATTGCAACCACCAGTCCTTGATGTCTGCATATACTGCACATATGCATGTTCCAATCAAACTTGATTACAGCTTACAGAAGATAATTTGTGCCACTAGTATAGAGGTATCAAGTTTCATTCCAATAATGATGAAAATCTAACAGTACTGTATATTTGTAAGCGTGGTTTTTGAACCTACAGCAGATGACTACTCCCAAAACCTGTACTTTTCTTTTGTCTTACTGACTACTGCATGCATACATTACTTTTATAGTTTAGAAATGCATTCTCACTGTTATTTGAACATATAGCACCATTGCTTTGTGCTACAGACTAAGGCATGCATATTTTCTTTTACATGTGGGATATGCATGCATAGTTTGACACAGCTGTATTAAATACCAACTAAGTGGTCCTTAACTTTTAATGCTACAAAATTACTATACAACTTATTATAATAATAATAATAATAATAATAATAATAATAATAATAATAACAATAATAATAATAATACTATTATTATTATTATGATTATGATTATTATGATACTATTTAGACAGTACTGTTTTGATGCATACATACCACATACTTCTCACATCCTTACTAAATGTGTGACATGGGGCCTAACATTCGAGGCTCGCTCTGCAGCAGCTGTGGAAAAAACAGAATAGAACACCATTATGAATACCAGTGTTGACTATATTCAGCTTTTAACTCTTATAGTTAGTCACTGAAACTGATACTTACACATCTGTGGGGAGTCCCCTAAATGAAATTCCCTGATCCAAAGGTCAAGGGTGTCCTGCTTCCTCCTCTGGAGGTCATCAAAATGATGTCTGCATTGCTCACCAGTGCAGGGAATACCTGTAGCACTGGTTAAAGCCCTGCAATACTATTCCAGGCTTCAGACTTGCACTGACAGTCTGAATAGTCCAGCTGCAGAAACCAGGGCTCATGCTCCTTAACTAGGAGTCCAACAAATACTTTGGACACCTGAACATCCCCACCTCTGTGGCCAAAAGCACACACCTTCCCCAACAACTCCTGACATGCCTGCCATAGCTCAAGCTCAATGTATAATGAGCATTTCCTGCCAATCACATTTTATATGCTGATGTTTTCCTGCCATTGCACATCTTATGCTTAGAGAAAGTGCACACATTTTGGTTTTGCAAAATTTGAAAATATTGGGTATCATGTACCATTTCACAAACATGGCAGGTGAACGTGTGCATTGGTGGGCACAGTGTTTACAAAATGGTAAGCGATATGCAATAGTGGCAAACAATGCAATTTCTAGATATTAGGTATATGAGCACTTTTGTAAATGTGCTACTCAAATATACCATTTCTACAGTTGTCCTACACTTACAAGTATTACAACAAGATGGCTGAGAAAACAGTTGAGTATGTTGAACATCATTGCTATAATCTGAAATCTCATGAAGTAAAACAAAATTTGCACACCCTGTACCATCTGCACTCCACACCTACACTTAACACCTGCTGCCATGAGATTAGTATGATAATATCTGCTATCTTAGTAGTTCTTGTAAGGTTCTCGCTGTTAATTGTAGGGCAACACTGCTTACCGTGTTTGCGCAATGCACAATATTATTAATTGAATACATCTGGTTTATATTTGATGCTGTCTGGGTCTTGTTTACAACCTGGGTGGTCCATTCCTCCAGTGCGTGTGCTGCTGTACTTTGTGCAAACCAGATGAGCATAGCTAAACATGTTTATGCCAGGCAGCACATTACGCAAACACTGACCCACCCCCCAAAAAGGAGACTGTCCAGAGTTTTGCAGAATGTCCAGATATTTGTTCCTTGTATAATGTGTAGTTTACTGGGAAATCACAGAAGATTGAAGTCAATATATAATGACGTACATTCCGGTTTCATAATTCATATCCTTCAGAAAATGCATGCTAACACAACGTAAATCAGTGATTTACTTTGTGATCACTTTGGCCAAATTTTAAAGATAGAAATAAATCATTCACTGTTTAACATTGATGACACAGTGCCTGTTACAACAGACTCCTCTGAAACAGATTTTCATAATTTTATGGTTAAACTGAGAGAACTGGAAAA
Source organism: Protopterus annectens (assembly GCF_019279795.1). Lineage (NCBI taxonomy): Eukaryota > Metazoa > Chordata > Ceratodontiformes > Protopteridae > Protopterus > Protopterus annectens. Next base: position 593,179,131 of record NC_056745.1, read on the forward strand.
TAAATTATATAGATTAAAAAGAGTGCACTGCATTGGCAAAAGCTACACTTGGAAGCCTGCATACATCATCATGTGGCTCCAAGAGGTCTGTGCATAGTAAAAATGCCCACCTATGGCAACCTCTACCCTTCTGTTCTGAACCAGTGACAGAGCTTGAATACTGACTTAAGTTTTGGTTATATAAAACTTCTGATTGAGATCTTTCAACAGAATAAGACTTTTTCATTGAAAGAAATGCTGGTAGAGAAAGATGAGATTAGTTCCCAGATGATGTCAGCAATGTATAAACAGAAACTTGACAACCTGTACATAGACATTGCAGCCTATGAGAAGAGGCTGCAAGGAGTGAAATGAAAGAAGCTCACTAACAATTTGGCAGACTTCGGAGAGAACCATATGTTTTCATGGCCCAGGGATAATTCTCCATCTTATCAGAAGTGCACTACCAGCACTAATTTGAATGAAGCTGCTGCAACAAAAGTCAGACCTTTGACTGAAACTAGCACTAATGAGCCAGTAAGCTCTGTTACTGATAATATTAATCCTATGGCAGCTAGTACTTCTAACTCTGTGAGTAGCTGTCCTACTCTGGTGTATACACCACATGTTGATATGCATAATCTGGCCAAACCTAGCAATGTACTACAGACTAACTATTTATTTTATTCATTGGAAGAATGCTTCTTCTTTTCTGGAGCTGCAACTTCCCAAGATGATAAAAAGGAAGTGATCAAAATGAAGGGTTTGCTCCAGCAGGGGCAGTTTGTATGGGGCGGAAGAGAACATAGGTATAGACTCAATTAGACTTGGGTCCAGTGGTCTAGAGCAAGATTCTACAGACCTAATTTTTAATTTATCCTCTGTTGTTTTGACTGGTGAGGAAATAGGCATTCTCAACAAAGGGCTTATTTTTATTCCAGCTAGAATCTCTTTTCTAAGTGATGTCCTAACAGATTTAAGACTTTTTATTAAGAATGTTTCACTGAAAGCTGCATATGGCAATGTTCCCTCTCTGATTATCTCATTTAAGAAACCTAGCCAGTACACACCTTTAAATATAGCTCTAGCAGAAGCATTTCTTAAGATGTGTGAACATGACATTAGGGAAGTATTGAGCCAAAAGCATAGAAAGTTTTTTTTTTAAATTTGACTGATGCTGAACTTCAAGCGCTTAACCAACAGATGTCATTAGATCAACTGCAAATGCATTCTGCTGATAAGGAGGTTCTGATTGTACTCATGGACAGTGCTCAGTATCTTCATGCTATGAACTGTCTCTTGGATGATTCTAACACGTATAAGAAACTTAATAGCAGTGAGGTTGATATACTACTGAATGACATTCAGACATCTCTGGATGAGTTACTTATGGAAGTAATAATAGGAAAAGAACTATATGAATACTTTCAAGTTGATTACCCTACTATACCTGTCATGTATGGTCTCCCTAAAGTACACGAGTGTCTTTTTCACCCCCCCATGAGACCTATTGTTTCAGGTCAAGGGTGGGCAACTGAGCCATCCTCTATTTATGTGGAAAAGAACCTACATCTAGTAGTCGAAAGGGTAAAATGTGTATTGAAGTACACAAAACATTTTCTTTTTTATTGTATGACTGGTCAGTTGGATTTGATAGCTCAGACTATATGCTTGTTGGTATGGATGTTGTTTCATTATTCACTGTGATTCCTAACAACTTAGATGTTGGTTTTGTTAGACTGTTCTTATCTAGCTTCTCAGGATATAGCACTACACATACACTTGCTATGCACTCTTTTACAAATTATTTTAGAACATAATGTTTTGTTTTTAGTTATCAGTTTTATCTTCAGAAGGTTGGTGTAGTGATGGGTAAGATGTGTGTCAATAGCTACTCCAACCTAGTTATGGAATACTGGGAGCTTTCTTATGTTTGACTGACACTAACGAGTACCGTAGGTATATACCCTTCTATACTAGATTTGTTGATGGCATCTTTTTTGTTTGGACAGATTCCTATGATTTGTTATCTGAGTTCCTAGATTATTTGCATCGGACTGCAGATTTCTTTAGATTCACAATGAAATGTTTGTTTGAATCTTTGAGTTTTTGAATGCCATGGATTATACAACTGTGCAGGTCTCAGCACTAAGTTACATAGAAAACCTTGTAAGAAGTGAACGTCCTGCATAGACAGAATATGCATCCACATAATGTTCATAGGAACATCCTGAAGGGTCAGTTTTATAGGCTGTTTAAACTTCACTGTGATGAAGGTGTAATGTTAGATTCTTTTACCCAACAAAAGAGAGACTTTATATTGTGAGGTTATTCTGACTTAGAGGTTGATGCGGCTAGAGATGAGGTCTTGGCACGCAGGGCTGTTCTTGCTAAACCTTATTTTTCTACCAGACATGATGAGGCTTGTAGAGTTTATATGCACAATGGTAAGTTAACGTTTTATTTCACTTATTCTAATGACATCCAGTTGGTATGTGATGTGATCTTAAGGAATTTGCATGTTCTTACTATGGATGAGAAGCCTAGAGGCTTAGTGAAATTCCTAGTTTTAGTTTTAAGAATAATCATCCTTTGAAGCAGTTACTTTGCTGTAAATCTATGGAAAAAACAAATCTTCTAATTTCTAATAGAAAAGGTACACATCCTTGTAGATCATGTAGTATGTGCAGCATTATTGATAGTTGCAGTAGTTATGTGAACATTACAACTTGGAGTGTGTATCACTCAAACTTTTATGCAGATTGTAGAAGTCAGAACCTCATATACCTTGCTATATGTGAGGCTTGTGCCTGCTATTATGTTGGGAAGGCCATCAGGGCCTTAAGATTTAGATACATGAGCACATGATATTTTGAAACAAGAACTGAAAATGCCCTTTCCAAGCATTTATTGGCTAATGATTCTACACATAAGTTTAGATTTCTGGTTTTAGAACTTTTTAAACCTTGTTTTAGGCATGGAGATTTAAACACCAGGACAGAATGTTTAGAAATTAAATGGATTTTGGAAATAAATGCTACTAAAGGTCTTAATGGTACTGTGCCTTTAAAACCAATACTAAAATCAAGACCTCTAGCTTGTTAAAGTTTTAATTGTGTTTTAATCAAGCTTTGTATTAGTATTTAAATACCTAAGTCTTTCTGAGTGTATGAGATCTGAAGAAGCACCTGTGATAGGTGTGAAAGCACTTATCTTCTGATTTTTCATTATTTGTTATTTTAATAAAGTATACCTTTTTATACATTTTGTCATTCCATGTTTGGCTGGATACTACTGTAGTTTTACATTTTGGACTTTTGGTTAATCCAGCCTTTACCCACTAATGCTGTTGTTCTTTACAAAGTAAATCAGTCCCTATTCTTGCCCTTTGTTGGCCATTAGTTTAGAGTTTGACCACATTTCTTGCACTAAAAGGCTGTGTGGAACATTTCATATTCTGAGTGTACAGATTTCATGGCCAGCAACACCAGTGTGAGGCACGAAACCTTGTTTACACACACAGCGCATCATTAATATTCATGGCAGGATGCTGCATGATGCCATATAATGAGCAGCATCACATACGTGAATACACCCCATGTAAGTTCTACAATGAACTTATACAGAATTCATTGAATCCTGCACTACATCTTTTTAAGACTACAGAATCCTGAGTACCATTTCTTCAATGACTCATGTTAAACTATCTTGTCTCTTAACCAAGCAGTTGAAATCATGACAGAAACATTATAGCTTTTGAAGAACTTGAAGCTATAAGTGTTTCCCTGCCTATTAATGAATACAATTAGCTAACAAGTACATCTAAATTTTATTTTTTTTTATTATATTTTCTGTCAGACAAATGTTTTCATTCACAAAGCTTTCACCAGTTATTGCTCTCAATTAGCCATCTTAGACATACCCCCTCCCTAATATTTATATGTATTGTCAGAAATGTCATGTTTTTCTAAATATTTTAGCAACCAAGAAGTGCAAATAGAGCTGCTTAGTGTGATGTGAAAGCTCTCAGCAAGGTGAACAAAATGCTGCTGATAGTATGAATGTAACTTGAGGGTTTGCTTAGATAGTGTAAGTGGTTTACAAAATATTAAACACTTAGTAGTTACTGTGCACTGTGACTTATAAAATCCAGGTTAAAATCTAGAATCTAAAGAATACTACTAAAAAAAAAAAAAACTTTGCCCTGAAGAGTTTTCCATTTACAGTTCTTTAGTAACCCCTATAGTTCCAGAGATATGAACATTTGTTTGTAATGTGAGGACATAATTTGATTTTATCTAAATATTAGGCTCAATTCTTTGAAAGTTAAAGATCAAACTTCCAGAGCTCCATTGGAGGAAATAAGTTAATAAAAGGAATGCAATTCCAAAGCTTCTGTAATTAAGGAGTGTTGACTTGTAAACTGAATATACTTGGCACCATTCAACATAGCATGCAATTTTTGTTTTTCAAGGCATGAATATTGCTTGCAATGTGTGCTTTTCAAATGAACTTGTATTTCTTTAAGTGGTGGCAGTTTATCTTTTTCATGATGTGATTAAAGGTCTGCGTCTAGAGTTTTAGGCCGGGATTCACTAATCCACCGTGTAAGACTAACTAAGTCTTACATGGAAACTGCAGTCTAAGAGTTAGATGTCAGCCCGTCATGCATATTCATGAGGGTGCAATGACTCAACTCTAAGGCTAACACAGAGCATGCACGAGTGCAAGGGGTGTGTCAGACTGCTGAGCTGTCCAAATATCCATGCCCCTGCAAGTGCATAAACAGCAAATGTCAACAGAAATGAGCGAGTCTGCTCAAATGTCCACAAACCCAACACTACACTCCCCCACATTCTAAATCCCTGTACAAGTTAAAAATGTAAAGCTTACCTTTTTTTTTTATGATTCCCGACATAGCTGCCCGTATTTGCACATGTATGTGTGGGTTTGCCCATTGCTTAGCTACAGTTAGCAGTGTAGACATCGAAGAGGATAATAAACTACTGATATGCAAATGAAGACAAATAGCAATAGTGTAGTGGTAGAGCCCTCGCACAAAGAGGAGTCATTCCCAGCTCGAGTCCCGCCATTCCCCTCCCTATTTTCTGTAGGAAATGTGTGCATAAAAATAACTCCTGACATTTACCTTTTAAATCCCAGTAAAATGCATTGAAATGGCATATGCATTAGTGAATGATATTTTATATATATATATATATATATATATATATATTTCTGACATAGTCGTAAACCACACACAACACCGACAACCCATCACCGACACCACATATTCGACAGTCCATAAACACGAAACCACACATAACCGACAGAAATAACCGGACGGTACACAAACACGAAACCCCATACACTGCACACACCACAATAACAATTAAAACAAAACACATCCCCATTCCACAAACCACACACACAACACAAGCACACCAAAATCCTTACAAGCCTAACCCTAACTCACTTAACCCCACTAAACTAACTAACCTAAACTCACTTAACCCCCCCCCCCCCCCACAGACCGTCAATCACATCACTGCCCCTCCTTCGCACCCCGTCGTCACTACCGCATACACCACCACACCCTTCCATGTCCGGGCATCTCGGCGTTGGTGTTGTCATCCGTCAGGTCGGTCTTCTGCATTGTCGATGTTCTGCCACTGGATTGTCCGGTCTCTTTTTTTTTTTCTTCTTCTGAGCTCAATCCGCTTGTGGTCGGTCTTCTGCGCTGTCGACGAAGTCAGGTAGAACCATATATATATATATATATATATATATATATATATATGAAGGTGGAATGGTCATGCATACTGATAAAAGCACAAGTAACGTATCTTAAGCAATGTGAAGCACTGTTAAGCAAAGTCCACTAGTATTAAGCACAGTGAAGTATAATTGCTCATAGCTTAGCAGTGCTTTAACTAGCACAATAGTTTTGCGCAGAGCTGCACATCGTGCCAACTAGCGCAATGTTGGGGCAACGTCAGGTAACGTCGGGCATCATAGAGCAATGTAGAGCAACGTCACGCAACATTGGGCAAAGCTGAGCAAAGTCGGCTAAACATAGCCACAGCCCCTATCCGGTCTGGCCAGTAATAAAATAAAAAGCAATGACAGGCCTCGATCCTGGGATACTATGTACCTTAAACGCAGTACTAAACCACTAAGCCATGACAGCTTTAAATATGGATGCATTTCCAACACACTCATATTTATCAGTGGAAGTTTACCCATTGCTAAGCAGGTTTGCTCTTAGCTGAGATATTTCAAAACTGGCCAATCACAAATAAGTGTAGGAAATGAGGCATATTTAAGATCCATAGGCGGGAATAATTGCCATAACTGGTTGTAGCTCCCATCTGCAGACAGTATGGCCGGTGCTGGAGAGAGCTCTCATTTTCGAACACAACGGTGGGGCATTGAGGAGTCAAAATACATGGTTTGGCTCCTCATCCATCATCATGATGCAAGACTCCCGCAGGGCCAGTTCCAGGGCATGGAGTACAAAGCGGAAGCCTGGAACCGTTTAGCACATGATCTCACCAGTGCCACAGGCGTCCCTCGGACTGGTGAACAGGTCAGACACCACCATGCAGACCTGAATAGATGCAAGGAGGACCAACTGAACCACTGGATACAGGAGGCCCGTGGAATGCCAAATACCCCACTACTGAGTATGTAGCCATGGAATGAAGTATGTAAGAATTGCTATTGTAATCTATATTATGGATAAGTATGTCTCAATATCCCTTCATTTACTTCACAGCTGCAGGTGTCCATGCTGCGAATCAGCAAGCCTATGCAGATAGGCTGCTAAGGCTGCACCACCAGGCAGGTTAGTAAATATTCTGCATGTGTGGTCATATAAAAGAAGTGAGAGAGCCTGAAAAAGAGTGTTGTAGCCCATTATTAAAGGTATAAAAAGTGTGGAATAACTTCTCTGCATGTACTGTTATATAAAATAAGTGAGGCAGCATGAAAGGTGTTGTAACCCATTAATAAAGGTATAAAAAGTATTGAATAAAAGACCTCTGCATGCACTAATATATCAAATAATTGAGAGAGCCACTAGAAAAGTGTGTAATGTAAATAATAAAGGTATAATTCCTGAAGTGTGTCTGTGTCACTTTCTGCGATATGTTGTTGTACCCTTGCATAATAGAAATAGTACTGCTGTATTAAGTGCAGTCAACCCACACATGGGTAGGCCCATTTAAAGTGCATGAAAGGATTGTCAGTAGCTGTTAAGCATATATACAGTCCTCAACTGTTGGTTAATGGCCGGCATGTACAGGTTAATCTAGCACATGAGTAGCTTGTTAATGTGTTCCCCAGAAATGTCATTATGCTGCTAGAAATGTAGGGGGCTGTTAACATATACCTGATAATGTCACCTGAACACATCCTGATATGTAGATACATAAATATAAATGAAAAATATAAATATGTATCAGTAACATCTGCATCCAAGACAGTTTGTATGTCAGATACAGGTCAGGTATATCAAGAACTAGCAAAACCCATTTCACAATTTAACAGACATTGCCTAGTGCAATAATACATGTAGGGAATATTTAACTGCAGTCAATAGGAATGTAGTGTAAACTATAAGTATAGATAAGTTGTTAATGGAGGTATCTTTTTACACCCCAATGTATGTGCATAAATAATGCAATTCCACACCTCAATGGGTATGTCTAATCTCATAACATTTGTTGGGACACATGTCCTATTGTTATATAAATATCTGCATTTACATTGATGCATGTGCCCTGTTCACATACCATAATCTTGGTGGCCTGTTGCCACCAATCAATCCTGCATGTTGTTGGAATCTCCACTGTTGTTCTATATATGCATGTCTTAAGCTTGCTGTTCAACTGTTGGAACTCTGGTGTGTTGGGTTAATGGGAATACTACTGTATGCTGTTACAACTAAACTGGAATGCTGTTGGCTATTACTAACCCATATTGTCATTAAATCCTCCTAAACATAGAATGTATGGGAAGGCCGGTCCCAGTGGACCCACCTGTCCCACCTCAGCTGGCGATGGCACCTGGCACCAGCAGTTCCGGTGCCCAGCCCGGGACCCCCCCTCCTCCATTGATCCTGTGCCACCTTCGGGTGGAAGCGCTGCAGGGGATGGGGCTCATCCCCTCGTGCAAGTGTGGGCGGAGGAGGGACAGCTATCACCTTCCGAATGGTCTGGGCTGTGGTGTGTAGGGAGATCCAGCGTTCAGTTGCTGATCCTCTATGCCAGCTTGAGGCAAGAGTGGCATGAATCACAGGTGAGCCTGCTCCTCCTACGCAGCCCCCAGCACAGCCACCCCCTGGACTGTGAAGGTGCAGTGGTGACTGCCCATGGGTGGGGATCTCAGTTCCACTGTTGCCATCTGTGGGCTCATGGGCTTGTGATTTCCAAACACCCTTCCCCGAAAAATGGTGTTCATCCACCCCATGTGTCATACTCCACCCCTGTATGCATCTTGTTTGTCTTGTCTGTTTACCTCCCCAACCTACCTCACAAAATATACCTACTTCCCCTACCCCACCTTCCACTCTCACCAGAAAAAAAAATGGGCAATCTGCACCCAAAAAAAAATTATGCCCCATACATAGCTGCCCAATTCGCACACATGTCCGCTGGACACAAACAGAAATGTAATTGGCAGTAGAACATACTTTGTTGTCGTCACTCCTCTCTCAGGGGTGGAAGGTTTCAAAATTCCATTCAAATTACTAGTATATGCACAGCTGTTGCTGTTAAAGAAATGGGCAGCTATGGACCTTCCCTACACCAGTCCTGCACATCCCAAGCTGTTTTCCCTACTGTCTTTCACTCTTTGTGCCCCTTTTTTCAACACTTTCCTATCTCCCCGTTTTCTTTTCTTTCAAAGAAATGAGCTTGGGGGTTAGTGGGAGTAAGCACCTTAAAGCAGTAGTTAGCGTTTTTGCACAAGTGGGCGCTTTGCTAAGCTTGTGTGTGCTTAGCTAAGCATCGCGCAAATCCACACAAACCTGCTTACAACTGCTTAAAAGTGCCTTAGTCACTCTGTATGTCAGGACCCTTGTTCTGCTCAGCAGCAACATAAAATACCTCTGTCAGTCTCAAACCCTGTACACACTAGACTGCATGAAGTACCACTGAGCCTTGGTAAACATACAACAAATTGGTGCTGAAACCAATATATCATGCATCAGAATGAGTGAATGTAAAGGACAAATAGGAATGCCATAACATAAATCCTGTTCTGTGGATCTTTACCAGCAGTTCTTGTGGAATTGCATTACATGCTAGTGAAAAGAGAACCAGGCATTCTAGCAGGAAATAATGTTACAGCAGCACTTCACAACCCCCACACAGTATTATAGCAGGACAAACACTAGCATATCTGACTAGGGTAGAGGCCATACTTCCCAACTGTGACAAAAAGTAAGAGTTAGACACCACTTGTACTTCAGGAAATGTGTATTAATCCATATGCTCTGGTTTTCTCAAAGTCTCAACCTAATGTCACTAATATTGCAAAGGTATACCTCACTTCAACCTACTTTACCCTGAGTCTGTTCAAATATGTACCTGAGTGTTTGAAAGGCCTGGCAGAGGTAGAAACACACAGGCATATCAGCTATTCTGCTGTTACACACTGTGCAAATAGCTTTGGAAGGAGTTCCAGAAGCATACCCTCATGTAGGAGTACAACACTGAAATACCAAGGGATGTAGCCATGTACTGGTAGCAACAAACTGTGACAATGCCATTGTTCCAGTGCTGAAAAGACCGGTGTGTTGCACAAAGAATAACAGGCTAATCTCGGGCTACCATCTGGATAGGTCCACAGTTAGCAGCTACACAGACAGGCTACTTGCCTTGGTAAACTAACAGGTACACAGCAACTCTTTAAGTCCAGCAAGATAAAGTTCACACATTAAGACATAATGCTCTCTGTCCTACTGCACCCCTACCCAAATGTACAATAAACCTGTGTGTTCAGAGTCTACCAAGGATATAGGTAGGCATACTCAGTACAGAAATTTATACAGTTTTCTTGAGCAGCCTGTGCCAATGTCAACAGTAAAAAAGCACAAACTGTTCAAACGTGAGTGAATAAATATTCACAGTATAGCAGTTCACAAACAGTTCATGTGCCAAATGAATACATCTCAATAAATACTTTTGTATGGCAGTAAATTGTATAAGTAGAAAAGAAACTACATACTCCCATGTATCTTGTGTTAGCATATATAGGGGTGAGTACAATTCTACACTGACAACTGTGTAGTGGAAGTGGCAACATTCAGGTCTGAGTACAACAATTATATCACTGGCTACACCCCTACCTTCAGATATAAGAACTATACCAACCTTCTGACTTACTCAACGGTCTCCACAGCAAACAAGCATGGGCCCCACTCTGGAAAGCTGAAAGGGCTACGCCTACCCGACATAACAATTTATAGCATTGGGTTGCTATGACAGTGAGTACTGCAATTACCACACAGAAGGCTGCATGCAATTACCAAACGGTGGCCACCAATTGGTGCAGAGGCCATCACATGCACATGTGCAGATACCTATAAAAGCAGGCTGTACCTGCTGGCCACACATGCAATCATCCCATTGCAGATGGTGAGAGAGAGAGAGAGAGAGACAGAGAGAGAGAGACACAGAGACAGAGAGAGTGAGAGAGAGACTCACACCCCCACCCACACCAGTGAAAAAAAATTATAAACTAATAAAAAAAAGAAAATAAAACATAAAACAAATTTATTACATTCAGCCAAAGAGACAGCTAAGTGAAAAATATGAACGCATACAAAGGAAAGGTATGTAACAGATATGTATTTACTGGCATGTAGTAGATGTATTTGAAGACCACTCTACATACTTTGAAACATCAATATGTGGCAGCAGTACGTATCTATGCACAGATGCCCTGCATAACTACTGCCATGGACATATCAGTGTGTAGCTGTGTGCAGTGGGACATAACTGTGATATATGTAGCTCAGCATTAAATGTCAAACATCTGAACCATGTTATCTGTGTTCTGTACAATAGTGTGGACAATGTCTGTTTGGGGGAGTAGCACATACAGCTATATAACCATGGATGTGACAGAGTAACAACTGCATGATAGTCATATCAACTTGTAGCTTAGCATTGGCAACAGCTGTACCAGGCTAGTATGGTAATTAAGCATTTGCAGCTATATATACACCCTCTAATATTACTGTGTGCTCACATGTGACACCTGTTCATGTTGCAGCAAGGCACAACAGGTCAGCCATGAGGTATATGGACTTACAACAGTGTGGTCCTTGTGTGTGTATGGCACACACATACAGAGAGATCTGTCTGTGTCAGATATATTAGCATCTGTACATGTGCATAGAGCAAGGGACATACTGCAACTGCTTGTGAAAGGTGGATACATATATGTTGTTGAAGGTTGTTATGTGCATATTCCTATAAAGGTTGTAGTGTGTGGCAAACCAGACAGCATTCAGTGCTGGTATATGACATGTGGTGGTTGAATGCTGTGGGTATGAATTGTCAGGTTTGCAAAGTTGCAGCCAGTGAGGCCTGCTAAAGCTACATGGGCTGAGAACACCTTCAATGCATTCCACACAACACTGTGCAATATTATGACCTCACAACCTTCCCATACTCAATATTCCCACCATGAAAGGTGGACTGTATATGTGCCTATATGTATATCAATATGTACACCAATGGATGTTCATATGTATGTGTGTATATATACACATATATATAGAGAGAGAGTGAGAGAGAGAGAGACAGGGTCAAATTTACTGCAACAGATGCCTGGTGACAAAGCCATGGACTCAAGCTCAATGCTGATACTGCATTGGCATCCCTCCTTGCAAAAACTCAGTACCCATTAACTACCACATAGGTGGTAGTCTACTTAACACTGAAGGTGTGATAAGAGACCATGGGACACAGGTGGACAGTAGTCTCCCCTTTGATTGTCACAGTGCCACACTAGTCATGTAACCTGTCTACATGGCACACGTAATCACAAAAGGTGTGCCATCCAGGGAAGTATAGGTCGTTGTTCCCCTCTACTCCACACACAGAAAACCCATTATAGAGTACAATGCCCCATGTGGTATGTACCTCACAAGACATCTACAGTAACTGGAAAGGACACAGACATACCTCACAAAGGGTTATACCGGCCTCAAACAGATGCCCTATGCAGACCATCCCACAAAACTACAGCTAGACTGTGTCGCATACCGTCTACCCAGAAGTGACCTCTGCCTAACATGCAAAGCTATATGAAACCCAGAGCTGTTGGACATGCTCCACATAATCAGATCAGAATTCCTATGAGCTACACGCTCTGGGGACATAAAGCTTGTCACCTAAATAAGCAGCACATGCTGGACGGATAGATCCCTATCTCAGAGACATCCCATAACCTGGCACAAACCACCTATCAATAGCAAATGAAGCTCCTAATTAACAGTCGGCATATATAAACCTGATGATTGTGTGTGAGATAGGAAATACATCCCGGGAATCACCTCTGGGGCTCTGCTTGACAGGGCCACGTGAAATGAAATCACCCATGTGTCAAAGGCCAGGGTAGCATATGGCTAGACATCTATAGGTCCTAGGGCCAATAGCCTATAACCTACCTACGAACCGATACACACCCACATGTACCTGTTGCAATAATTGCTTTGTGAGGTTGACTGAGTGTGATGGTGAATGTGTTGGTGAATGTGTCTGAGTTCTGTATATGTGTGATAGCTAAGTGGGAAACTGTTTCTGTCATGGTATGTAGTGTCCTAGCTGTGATCCCAGCAAAATATATGTATGCTATTGCTAGGCACAAAAAGCAGTATGCCAGATGGTCTGACGTAGTGTGTTAGTGTTCACTGGGGTGCCCCATTGTAGGCTGCAGCAGTACATGTATGCTTATTGAGTGTTACTGCTGGTGAATCCAACCCCTGAATGAACTGTAGTACTACCTGAAGCTGTATGCCTAAACAGCACAGTAAGGTGTATGTACACATGTCCTAGAACCACTGTTTTGTTTGTTCCCCGTAGTCCTCCAGATGACATACCTCAGGCATAAGGTCTTGTAACTACTGACACACTGTACTGTATGGTACACAGGTAAAGGTCATGTGTGTTGCCATACCTTTGTGTCTGGTATGTCTGTCTGATGTGTGTGTGTGTATGCCTGTACCATGGCCTCAGTCATATGTGTGTTACAGGATATAGGTGTGTATCTAGCAACATGTATAGTGTAGTACAGCAGTATGCCACCCATATTGACGAATGAGCACATATATTAGGCAGGGGTTTGCCATCAATGACTAGTGTGGTATGCTGGTAATACTGTGACTGGACCCTACAATCATTGCAATGGATTACATGTTACATTATGCATTACCATGATATATACCCCCTGTGGCTAGGTGGTGCATTGTGTCGCATACAGTGTACCATATACTGTTGTATAGTCTTACATACTGGTTTATCTTTGTTGCTGTGCAGAACATGGTTTGATATATGGAGTGTGCCAGGCACTGTCAGACAGTTTTGGGTTGAGCACTGATATGTGGTATTGAAAGTGTATCCTTTGACAGCCAATAGGTTGCTATATATGGCAGTTAAATGATATCCGTACTTTAGAATATTAAGTGTGTCACTTGACTTGCTCACACATATTGTTTCTTTGTCTTCCAGGCTTATGGCCCACCATCGTAATCCCTCATACAGCACAGCAGAGGATGAAATGATAACGGACACCATGGTTCAGCACTACACCATGCTGTTCTAAAGAACCAGCCAGGACCAGCATGAGCGGACTGCACTGTGGCAAGATCTTGTCTGTAGGGTAAATGACATAGGCATGCATAACCGGACATATTAGCAGGTACGCCATCACTGCAGTGATTTAATTAGACATGTCTGGCAGCATGCGTCTGCTATCCATAGACAACAGCTTGCCACAGGTGGTGGGGTAGCCATCCATGCCCCCCTCACCAGAGTGGAGGAGCTGCTCCTGAGCCAGGTGGCTCCTGGCCAAAAACAGCAACAACAACAGCTGACATGCGTCATCATGGAGACCGGAGCCACCCATCAAGTTGACATGGAGCGTGCAGGTAACATGGCATAGCTGTACACTACTGTTACCTCTATTGGTAGATCATGCTTATGTGAGATGTGTAGTGTGTAGTTACAAGATGTGGTGCCTAGTGTTGTGCAATAATAATATTTTGGAATATAATATGCAGGTCTGTGACTGTCAACAGTCATACTACTGTAAGATTGCAAACACACAAAAGCAATGCCATAGTTGTTGCCACCGACAAACTGTCTCATACCCTTCTAGGTACCTCTGGTGTGACAGCAAGGCAGCAGAACTATGCTGGCGAGTGTGTTCTACATTTATTATTGCTAAATAAATGTGCATGTCATAGGTGAGGTGTAGGCCATGTACGATTCACACACCAGCGCATAATGCATGCAGTGCATGTTTGCTGTGAGACTATGCACATCTCAGTAATGTGAGTAGCTGACTCAAACACATGCAATACACAGAGCATCCACACAATTGTGGTAACACTGTAGTGGACGTTGGATAGGTACAGTCGATACACATGCACACAACACACACAACTGTATCATATGCAGTACATGTTAACATGCTACACATGGCGTATTCATACACATGCTGTAAGGTCACACTTCAGTATCCCAAATGTCATCCACACAGCACACATAACATACCTGAGGGGTAGAGTCCTCTCATGTGGCTGTGCGCCACTCTTCAACACATAACACATTCATGTTAGGTAATGCCCCCTACTGTGCACCTTACAAACCCATGTAACAACTGTCTGTGAAATGGTGAATGTAGCCATGGCACTGCAGTTCAGGTACAGCATGCTATGTGCCGGTCTGGCACACATTAGTAGCCTTGAGTGACCACATGATGCTGCATGATGATGTCACATGGTACTACACCACATCCAGTTACAGTGGCCACAGTACTACACATATCATTAATTGCTATGCACCTCAATGTTGTGTGTGTGCAAACATATGCACCGATACACAATCTGCATAACAATCACCATCTGTACAAAGTGACACACATGTCTTGTAATACTATTGAGTGTATAGGTCACATGACACACATTGTGTATGTGCGAGGTTTAATGTTGCAGTTGTGCGGTAGCATGCCATGTCATGCTTGGCACTAGCATGTCCACAATATGTCCTACACTCACCATAACCACTGTACAATGTCTATGTTGAGCAATGGTATTCCATCAGGTATACATGCACCACTCACACTGTGTGTATACATAGCATGCATGTGCTAAACCTGTGTCCGCAATTGTCTGCTAAAGACACAGATGCTCTAATCAGAAATGGATATCTATGTGACACACTGATACACATCCAGCCATGGTATGTATACCTGTGAGTGTTGGTGCACAGGATATTGCAGAGATGTTAATACTTGCACAGCAATGCTGTGTCCATGTACACATTGCATTCCAGGGTGAGGCCATTTACTGAACAGAACACACATGCATCAAAGCCATGTATACTGTTATTAGCAAGGGCTGTCTACACTCACACTGGATGCTGTTGAGCAACACACATCCTGCATGCTGTCACGTTTGATATAAATGTTTGGCTTGTGATTCTGTACCCCACCATCACATGCTGTTGAGTATGTTCTGGATTGCTGGTGGTGTGTGTGTCTGTGTGTGTCTGTTGTAGTGAGGAGTGTATATGTGTTCATGTGTGCATGTGTTCATGTGTGCATGTCTGCATGTGTTCATGTGTGCATGTGCTCATGTCTACATGTGTGCATGTGTGCATGTGTGCATGCATTCATGTGCACATGTGTGCATGTGTACATGTGTTCATGTGTGCATGTGTTCATGTGTTCATGTGTACATGTGTGCATGTGTGCATGTGTTCATGTGTTCATGTGTGCATGTGTTCATGTGTATATGTGTGTACGTGTGCATGTGTTCATGTGTGCATGTGTTCATGTGTTCATGTGTGCATGTGTGCATGTGTGCAGACATCATGTACAGGTCGTAAAGTGTGTTTCCTGTCTCCCTCTCACAGGTGCTGATTTGGGGCTGGTTCATTGCAGCAGGGAAACTGATGTCACTGAGCATGATAGTGATGATGATGATAGGTGTGTTGAGGCACAGGCATGTTTGCCAGGGTCTGTCATTGAGTCAACAATCGACAGTACACAAGTGTCCACCCCATCCATGCACACAGTCATACTGCCAATACATTCATCACCAATGCCCTTAGCTGAGGGACAGCGTACAGCTGGCATTGGCCAGGACAGTGTGGTATCTATGGCACATGCATCCCAACACAGCAGCCATACCCATATGTCTGGAAGGGCACCACATAGGCAGATGTCCAGGGGTTCTCATCGGAGCACTGCTGGCCATCATGCTACTGGCAGATAAGCCACAGGTCTTACAACCTCGCGCATGTTCCAGGCTGTCATGGAGGCACAGGCACGTATGGAACGGTACACCAGACAGGGACTAAGGGCACAGAGGGCACATAACACAGCATTAAATGACAGTATCCATGACCTAGCAGGTGCCATCCGTAATTACACTGAGGTCATGGATAGACGTTGGGGTGAGACATTAGTTGCCCTCCACAATGTCATGTCCATGTGTCAGGACAGTGCGGCATGGGTGAGACGTCGATGTGGACATATGCCAGCAACATCAGCAGCTGGCAGTCGCCGCGGACGTCCCTCAAGTCTCAGCTGCTCCCGTAGTGCCAGTACCAGCCCCAGCAATGTTGGGGCTGGGCTGTCCATAGACCGTCCTAGAAGACCACATGCATGTGACTCTGGACAGTCCCAACAGGGACCTGGGTCCAGTGTACATCCATCTACCTCTGGGGATAGTACCCAGTCAGGCTTAATACCTGATAGTGTCAGTAGCACCCCTGCCAGGCACAGGTACCGTATCCATGGCCAGAGACGGTGATCTGTAAAGCCTGGCAGGTGCAGTCTGTGGCTGTCCCAAAAATACCTGTATATGGCAGCCACATGGTGGAACTGTATGCATGGAGACACACACACACATAAACAACACACCTAGGGCTACCACATACATGCACACATTACATCAACATTGGCCCATAGCAATAATCTTGGCCCTCACACACACACACACACGCACACACACACACACACACACACACACACACACACACACACACACACACATACATGTCGATTGTATGGCTCACTGTAGGCCTCTGGCAAACCAACTACACACCCTGTGCATATGATGAAACCTGTGCCACCTCCTGTCATCTGTAACATCGATGCAGGAACAGGCTACCATGTTGCTGATGCACAGGGTGACTTTATAGCACTACAGCAATGTTACCATGTTGTCAGCAGTAGAGTGTAATGATATGCTTGAAGGTTTAGCTGAGCAGGCATGATGCATTAAAGATATGAATGTCATTGTAGTATTGTATACACCAGTGTTAGTTAAAGTAGTGTATTGTCCACCCACGTGCCACTTGGCTGATGTGTGTAGTATTGGCAGCATGTGTTAGAAAGTGGACAGTATGTGTGGGATGTGTGTAGCACAGATTTGCATGTGTACATCTGTGAACATGGTGGAGGTGCACTGCCTGCATGTACGTGCATAGTGGACACATGGGCAGGGTGACATGCCCTGTATTACACAGTAACACTACATAGTCTGTATTGGTGGCCAGTATGCATTGCACTACACACATTTCAGAACCTGACTACACATGTGTGTATGACATGGTTTGACACTGTGCTGTGGGTGATACTGTTACTATTTGTCATTGTTCTGCATTCTGGTAGTATACATAACTTCAACAGCCTGACCATAACCGATCGTTAGATGATGCTTTACAACTGACACACAGCTGTAGGACACACAGCAAAATTTGCATCCTCCAGGTACTATACTATGCCAGTAACCAGTGGTATTCACCTGCACCCATTACTGAGACCACTCCTGTCTGGCATATAGCTCTCTTAGGTACGAGCAATCACAGTAGGGATATTTTCGTCCACATCTGGTAATGCATACTGTGGCTATAATGCATTCTACAGATGACACACACATCCTCCACAAGGGTACCATACAGACAGATAACTGTTGTCAAACTCATGCTGTAAAGCTATTATCCAGACTAAGCATAGTCATCCACCTTTATGGAACATAGTATCCCCACAGTACCACATAGGTAGTAGCCACAAACATGATGAACAGGTACCGATGTGTACATGCAACCAAGTGTTACATCAACTCTCCTTTAATAATCATATTTCCTAAGATTTCTTGAAATACCTCAGTGGATCACATAAGCAATAAGGGGTTTGCATGCATATCCACAAAGGTTGTTGTACACCTATAATGAATAGCCATCATTGACAGACTTTGCTGTGTTAGAACCGGTCTAACATATACCTCAGCCATAAACCCTCACTCACACAATTCAATAGTAACCGTAATGAGTGTGTGTGACACAGATGACCTAGGCCAGGGATCACTGCAGTGGCTGGCCTTGTTACAAGCATACAGATGTGACCTAAGGTCTGTGAAGCAGCAGCACAGTCTGGCAAAGATGACAGTTGTATCCTTGGAGAAAGCAGGGTTCACACACATGCAATAATTTAGGTAACATGTATGTATATGTATTTGCCACACAGCTACCTCACATGTGCAATGCATACTGACATGTCATAGAGTAGTAAAAGCAAAATCCACTGCACATTGACCAACAGTGCTACACACACAGAGCACACACACTCAGCGAGTGCAGGATTCAAACCCCTACCTAACTACTTTGTGATACTAGAGCAGTACACATTAACATGGCGTGCTATACACATTCCAGGGATGGTGCTTTTCCACAGGCATATTTGAAGGATGGTGACATCATCAGACCTGACAAAGATTAATATACCACTTTTAAGGTGCATGAGTACTCTCCAAAAAGGTTGCTCCTCTCCAAGGAGATCACACACAGACAGACACACTTGTAGAACGCATTTACATAATGCGCTATACACATTACTGTGAGCTCTTTTTTACACAGGTATATTTGATGGATGGTGACATCATCAGACCTGACAAAGATTAGTATACCACTTTTAAGGTGTATGAGCACTCTCCAAAAGGGTTGTTATTTTCCAAGGAGATCACACACATTTGTCAAGTGCAAGATTCAAACCCCTGCCTAACTGGTTTATGATACTACAGGAGTATGCATTTACACAATGCGCTATACTCATTACTGTAAGTTCTCTTTTCCACAGGTATATTTGAAGGATGGTGACATCATCAGACCTGACAAAGATTAGTATGCCACTTTTAAGGTGTATGAGTACTCTCCAAAAAGGTTGTTCCTTTCCAAGGCGGTTACATACAGACAGATGCACACTTGTCAAGTGCAGGATTCAAAACCCTACTTAATTGGTTTATGATACTACAGAAGTATGCATTTACATGACACGCTATACACATTAGTGTGAGTTCTCTTTTCCACAGGTGTATTTGAAGGATGGTGACATCATCAGACCTGACAAAGATTAGTATACCACTTTTAATGTGTATGAGTACTCTCCAAAAAGATTGTGCCTCTCCAAGGAGATCACACACACACACTTGTCAAGTGCAGGATTCAAACCCGTACCTGACTGGCTTATGATATTACAAGAATACACATTTACACAGCACCCTATACACATCACTGTCAACTTTGCTTTCCAAAGGTATATTTGTAGGTTGGTGACATCATCAGACTGCACAAAGTGGGTTACATTAGGTGACATTGGGTGGGCTACATAGAAGGAATGCCTAAACACTTTGGCCATGTGACCACCAACGAAGAGTGTACTATCTAACTGCGTCCCCAGGGCTTTCATGACTTTCTCCATACATACTGGAGTACCACCTATGTGGTAATTTGTTTGCACCTCATTTTAGCCAAAGGAAATGACTATGCATTCTTTGCCATTCTTCTTGGGGCATTGTTTTGACACCAGGTATCTGACTCTGTCAGCCCCTTCTGGAGGATGTGTGTGTCAGCCATGGAGTCCATTATGGACCACTGTTAGCAGTCATCTACAAACCTGTTCAGCCATACTCCTCCTATGCTTGTCTGTACCTCTGAGCAGTGTCTACTGAACAGGCGGGGTCACAGGGCCAGGACCTGTGGGATGCCATTTGTGACTGTCTTAGAGTCAGACATGGCAACTGCAACTCTGAACATGTGTGTTTGATCTGTGAGACACTTGGCCATACATCCTGTGACATAGCTGTTGATGTTCAGGCTGGTAAGCGTGTCCATGATGACAGAGTGGGGAATGGTGTAAAATGTCCTTAGTGAGGTGGGCTATGTGGACTACTTTCACCTCCATCTATGTCTTTGGTAACTATTTGTAGTAAGTCAACTATGTTTAGAAGGCAGGGTCTGCCCTTAACAGGGTGGGGTTGTGTAGAGTCCAGTGTCTGGAGGTCCCCAATGTCACTGTCACTGTTTATGGGTTCCATGACAATTTGCTCAATAGCTTTGTAGACCAGGCTGAGTAAATGTATAGGGCAATGGTTTCCAGGTACTGTTGTGGCACCCCCTTTGTGGGGCTTGATGACTGTTGGTGTATGCCATTCTTTGGGTACATACCCTGTGGTACGATTGAGTCTGGCCAGTGAATGTAGGTGAGGGTGTGTTTTCTTTTGGGCCTAGTGTATGATGCAGCCTGGGACACCATCCAGTCCCATTGATGCTGTGTTCTTGGCATTGGAGAGGCCTGTCCTTACCTGCACGTCCATGATGTCTGAGGCTCTGCATCCTTCTGTGATGGACACAGACTCTTTTGGGGGTGATGGGGGGAAATTTGCACTGAACTTGTCCCCCAGGATGTGGGCAATGAAAGTTGGTTGAGTGTATCCCTTGCCATTTGTCAGTAGCTGACAGCATATTTGGATGTTTACACCTACATGTGTGGTATAGCTACTGCAGGCTTTGTGGTAGTCATTCTTACAGTCCTTGGCATTTTGTCTTTTGAAAGTGTCCTTGAATTATTTTATGAGCGATCATTGCTTCTTACTTATAATGATCAGTGATGCCTTTCCTTTAGTGAAGTTGGCTCTATCAGGTGTTAGTTTCCTCCTTCTGTTGTCTAGCTTATTTATGGGCAATGACCACCAGATTGTTTTCTTATTTTTGGAGAAGTGCATCTTGGTTTTATTTGTGATGTCTCAATCCATGCATCCCTGTAGATGCTCATAGGGTTCACTTGTAACTGATTTGGAAGATTGTATACCATTATCCTACAGCAATAGGTCTTTTGAACTTTACACTTTTGTCTTGGGACATGTGCAGCTTGCTTTTGAAGATGTCTTCACGGTGGTTTCATTGACTGTGTGAGGGGGCGGGATGTGGATGTCCAGTGTGATTACTTTATGATCTGATATTACCAGCGAGGGCTTTATCTCTGTTGTGGAACACTGGTATCCCATGTTGGTGATGAGCATGTCCAGTATGGTGTCACCTCTAGTGGGCATGGTGACCAGCTGTTCCAGGGTGTTAAAGCTTTTAAAATGTAGGAAACATTGGGCAAAGAACGTTGTACACAAGTAATTCTCACACTCACTGTTTGCGTAGTTGTAATCACCTCATATACTGGTGTTTGATAGGACCTCTATATTTTCCACTGTTTTCAGGAATACTGAGTGAGGTTCCTGTGACAAGGTAGGTGATCTGTAGCAGGCTACAATCTGATTAGCAGCTTTGCCCAATGTTACTTGCATTTGCATGATCTCCAAGCCCTCATGCTGTGCGACTAACCTGAAGGTGTGGGTATCCATACGGTAAATGGGTACACCCCTTCCTTTTGTATTTCTCTTGTGGTTTTGGGTCCAAAGGTCAGAGGGATTGTGAGTGTCTTACATGGAGCATGTCCAACAGCTCTGCATTTGACATAGCTTTGTATGTTAGGCAGTTAACACATCTGAGTACGTGATATGCAAGGAAGTACAGATGTAGCATTTTGAGATGGTCTGTGTATGGCATGTATTTCTGGCCACTGATGCTCTTTGTGAGGTAATGCTGCAGGCTTCACAGTTGTTGTAGTTGTCTTGTGAGGTACATAGCAAAAGGCGTTGTACTCTATTATAGTTCTAGTGAGTGATGAGTAGTGGGGAACAATGTCCTCTTCTATCCTGCATGAGACACATTTTGTGATGTGGTGTGCCACATAGTAGGGTTTCCTGACTACTGTGGGGATGTGATTATCACACTTGTGTCCAGTGTACACCTGTGACCCAAAGTCCCTTGTCACACTGTCAGTGTTAAGTATACTACCGCCTATGTTGTAGTTCTTGCCTACAGAGGTTTTAACAAAGGGGATGACAATGCACCTTTTGCCACTGAGCTAGAGCCCATGGATTTGACAACAGCCATCTGTCTCAGTGAGGCCCTTTTGTAGGATGTCCACATCTTTAGTGTTTAGAATTATGGCTCCTAGTTTGCAGTCCTCTGGTAACTTCTGTAGCCACAGACCTTCCATGTTAATGTTTACTTCAGGGAAGTAGATACTAAACAGGACAAGACACAGGACTCGACCTTGTGGTACTGCACTCATCACTGGTCCAAAGTCATACTTGTAGTCTGTTACTTTCACAGTGTGTTTTCTGTCAGTAAGCCTGTTGGCAACCCATCATGTGACATAGCAATTTATACCTAGTTTAGTGGGTTTATCTATATTTCCAGAGTGTGGGATGGTGTTGTAAGCCATGGCAGGATCAACATAGGCTGTGTGAACCACCTTACCCTTGTCGAGAGTTCTGTTGACTGCTTCAATGTCATCTATCAGGTTTAGGTGACATGCTCTGCATTTTACAAACCCAACATGGTTGTGGTCCAGGGTTTGGGGATTATAAATGTAATTGTTTATATGTTGTATGATGGTACATTCCATGGTCTTGAAGAGTGGGCTCATCAGGCTAATGGGGCACTAGTTCCTGGGGTCCGTGATGTTTCCACCCTTGTGTAATGTGATAACCATCACTGTGCACCATTCAACAGGCACAAAGCATGAGGTGAGGCTATGACTGCGCGTGGTATGTCAGTGTGGTGCCTGTTCGTTCTGTGGTTTGTGTGGAACACAGCCTGTGAAGTTATCTGGTCCCATGGCTGCTGTGATACTGGCTTTGGAGAGTGTTTTTTACCTGTGCAGCCGTGAGGACAGCAACTTTGCAGTCTTCCATTATAGAGGTGTGCTCTTTCATGGGTGAGAGGGGGGTACAGTTAACAGTGATCCTATCTGCCAGGATGTTGGTAATATCAGTTGGGTCTGTATATTTAGTGCCATTGAGCTGTAACTTAGTACAGATCTAAGTGTAGCCATGACATGGGCCTGTCTTTTGGGCAGAGATGTCCTGAGTAGACAAGTATGCAACAGAGTACAGACTGGGTTACATTCAGTCTTGTTGCATGGGGCAACTGTTTGAGGCCAGTAATCCTCTTGTTGGGTACTTCAGTGGTCTTTCTGGCTGTTGAACGTGCCTAGTCTGATTCATAGCAAGTGTGTTGTGGTACTCTCTGATGGGTCTGATGACTGATGAGTACTGGGAACCTCCTTTGACCTACATGCACAGACATTGGCAGTTTATGTGAACACATAGTCTGATTTTCTGACAACTTTGTGAATGTGTTTCTGGAAGAAGAGATGTCTATCCACATTTGTCCATAGATCCTGTATTATCACCTCCGTATTTGGTATAAGTGTGTGAGCATGCCCAGTATGACCTTTCAGTATGTTGTTGCCTGACATTTGCTTCATTTTCTAAGTGTGTGAGCATGCCCGGTATGACCTTTCAGTGTGATGCTGAATGAAATCAACTACATTTGTTGGAGTGTGTGAGCACGCCCAGTATAGACATTTATACTATATGTGTCTGGAAAGTCAAGCTGTATCTTTACAGCAGGGCTCAGCTTTGTGTCATAAATCAACAGGGATCATGCTGTGCCTGCAGGGCTTCCATGAGACACTTTGCATAGACTTATTAACATTTCTACATACAGGGGGGACATCTATTCTTTGTACATTTCTACCCAGGGGCACACTTGATTGTTACTGTGGGTGTACATAGGATGAGGGTCTCACCTGACACTTATACACATTTGCTATGCCTGCATTGCTATGTACCGTACACCATTTCAGTCTGTAATGTTGCCTATCGTATTAGATTGAGGCATATTACTGTGCTACAGATCCTAGCGTCCAATGTCACGTATATTAGATTGCGACTTCATAGCCTACACTACAAACATCACAACACCTGGCCTTATGTTCTCTGTCTGCATAGGCCTGTAGGGGAGGTTACCCATATGCCTCTTTAGGGACATGATACAGCATTTATTTGTGTTTGCATTACTGTACAATTGTCCTGCTGTGTCGGTGTCACTGAAATGCTATCATGGCTTAGTGGTTCAGTACAGTAACTATAGTGCATAGCATCCTAGGTTCGACCCCTGTCATTGCTTTTTATTTTCATGCTGGGCAGAGCAGACTGCTTAAGGAACAGTAAAGCAAATATGAGCATGTTTACCTGACTTTGCTCAACTTTGCACGACTTTGGTCAACCTTGCCCAACATTGCGCTAGTTGGCATGGGCAATTTTGTTTACATATATTAAATATTGGTAAATGCTGCTTAGCACTGCTTTATATTACTTAAAACATGGCAATCATGCCTCCGGTGGTGCTCCAGGGCTGCCTATGTTGGATGCACATACTACACTCCCTATACATGTTTGGAAACAGGTAGTGTCAAGTTAGGCATCCCTTTTATTTTATGTGCGAGTCAGTGAGAGGTATCATTTCCAGGGTTCCTACTGAGCCAGTGTATGTGCTATGCATTGCCTCTTTGCCAAGGCCAAGGCATACTGGGCATGCCTCCTTCTGCCTACTGGGGCAGGCTCAGGTTATTCCTCCTCTGAGTCATGCTGTGTCTTTGCAGGCCTTGGAAATGTTGGAGGGCTGTTTGGCCCTGCCCCATGCTGTTCCTGCTGCAGCTGTTTTTCAGAGGATCATATTGTGTAGCATGGCACATACTATGACAATTTGGGTACATGTAGTTGGTGAGTACTGCAAGGCTCCACCGGATGTGTCCAGGAACTGGAACCGTGACTTGAGCATCCCAAACATAAGCTCGATTACATTTCATGTTTGTGCGTGTGCCTCATTATGGAGTTCTTGTTCAGGTGTGTGTGCATTTCTGATGGGTGTCATCAGCCACGGCTCCAGTGTGTATCCAGCATCCCCCACTAGGTGACAGTCAGGGATGTCCCCATTGGCAAATGTCTGGTACAGCTGCATCAGATGCCAGATATGGGAATCGTTGTAACTTCCAGGGCAGCCAGCACACACATTCAGTATTATTCCCTAGGCATCGCACATGACCTGGCAGTTGATGGAGTGGAAGCCCTTGCGATTGATGTAGGCTCTACCCCACTCATCAGCTGGTGCTTTGATGTGTATGTGCATGCAGTCAGTTGCACCCACTACCTCAGGGTATTCCGCTATTTGATGGAAGAGATGCATATTGCTGGCCAATACCTCATGGGAATTGGGGAAATATACATGATCACAGACATGTGCTGACATGGCATTCAGGAACTGGTGCAGTACCCTGTATGCTGATGCCTGTGAAATCCCCATCATATCACCAGTTGATCTCTGGAAGGTACTTGTTGCTAGTATTCTTAGGCCAACACATACCTTGGTTTCCACTGGGATGGGTTTCCCTCTGTTGGTTCTGTGTGTGAGGTGTGGCCTGCACAGCTCAACAGTTTTCTGCAGGAGTTCTCTGTCCACTCTATAGAGCTCCACAAACTCCAGCTCATGTAGCCCTTGGTAGGTTACCCTGGGTCTGTAAACTCTTCTCCATCTCCTCACTGTTGGTTGCTCAGCAACATCCGCAATGGCACCACCCTCAGCATCTTGCACATGTTGCCTTATAATAGCAATGGCAGCCCTTAACATTTTTTTTGTCTCAAGTTAAGCTTTTTAAGTTTTCACTTCTCTTTGTATACTGCAGTGTTGCAGTGTTTCTGAGTAAAACATGGGGGAATGTTGTTTGCAGAGTTTTAAGTGCTGGGCTGGGCTGGGCTAGTGTACTGCCTGTGTAATTGGCTTATTCTGATTGATTTCACCTAGCAACTCTGCTAGTTCTCCTTGGTTAACTTCTTACTACTACTTTTCCTTCCTTTTCCCTTTTCTGTTTCCACATGGGGCGGCACCACGCAAACAAGCACAAACACGCGCACACAAATGCACACGCATGCACACAGCCTTACACAGGCTTACACAGGCTTAGGCGGGTGCACATCCGCACACACACGCTTACACAGCCTTACACAGGCTTACATGAGCGCACACACAGGCTTACATGAGTTTACAGGTGCGCACACGCGCACACACAGTGTAAGCATCTTTGCAAGTAACTTTGGTTGTAGCCACAGCGTACGCCTTCGGTTTCTGGGTTTCAGTTCAGACAACTGTAGACACACCTCTTCCAGTCCTGAGTAACTCACAGCAAACACATGCTACTCTGCTCCAATAAGCTTACAGTCTTTGATACATACCCCCTCATGATGTCACCTATCTACTACTCTGATACTCCCCTAATCCTACTCTTACACTCTAGGAACATGGTTCACATAGCAGGGAAAATTGGGATTCACTATCCTTATACTCATTTGCATAGGATTGCCTACTTATGCTTGTCTACATCTCTCACACTGAGCTTCCCCCCTTAGTAACCAATTCACTTGCATGGCAGATGTATATTCATAATAAAATGCCTATTTATGGCTTTTATTTATGTATTTTTTTGTTTTTTAGAATGCCATAAGTTTGTGCGATGCTGCGCTATGCTTAAACATCGGGGATCAGGGAAATAAAATTATTAATTTTTTAAATTTTTGGCAAAACATATAAATGCCAACGGCCTTATATTTGGCCATTGGCATGCTTCCTCAACTGGATGCATCCTTTATTTGGAGCTGTCATTGCTCCGTTTTGCTATTTGCAGAACGGTACTCAGTTACCAACCGAGTACATTTCTGCAAATAACACTACTCTTACTCGGACAGGTTAGTGTTTCCTGGATCGCAAATTTACCTCATTTGCATAGCTTTCAGCAGTAAATGAGGTAGTTTAGATAACCTAACACTGTCCATGCAAGAATAGTTTTAGGAGCTCTCATGCACGCCCCTGCCGGCTGTTCCTGGATCGCTCGGCAGACATATTGGTTTTTGGAGTCTTACACTATTCTTAGACTCTGTTGAAGCCTCCGTAAAAAAAAAAATGAAGGTTATAGTGCGATATCTATTTTTTTGAATTAACTGTTTACTCAGTTTTCCTCTATAACCACCCAGAACTGATGTCTTTGTAGGCAGTGAAAAATTATTTACATACAACTACAAAGCATATAGGTAATAAAAATGCAGCTTACCGCTTTAAAGGACAAACTCCTTATTTACATTGTTGTTTTACTACTGCATCATCACATGTTCATTTTTAAAGTGAAACTATCAAAAAGGCTGGCTTGTTTGTCTAGGGTTATGATTCTTACTTTGGTTTTTAAGAGGTCTTGGGTTCAAATCCTAAACAAGCTCAATGCTGTTTTGGGGGGAAGGGCTGGCATAATGATTAAAGTCTTTGCCTCATAAGCATAAAGTACAGGTTTAATCCTACTCTAGGCTTATTAGCTAAGCTTAAAATAGCCCTTCAAAACAACCTTGCATTCAATTCACATTTAAACCATTAAGATGTTTCAGCTACAACAGTTAATTTACATTTTATCCTAATAAGTAAGAAACTACTGCTATTGCATTTTGCATGAGAGTACTGTAGCCTGTACATCAATTTAGTTGGTGTGACTTTCATGATTTCATAGCAGTATTGTTCAGTTCAGAGAAAAATAATTTACGGGCCTGTCCTAATCAACAAAATAAAATGCAAAAACACATTTTTTTTCATCAAAAAACTATAAAATTTGGTATTGTATATGGTAAGAAGGTTATTTCCAGTTCCAAAGGTATGCTACTTGCATTTGGTTTAGAACATGATCGATGCACTTTAAGGAAAGGAGAATTTAAATGCTACTTAAAAATTTGAACTAGTTGGGTCTGAATTTTATATGCAGAGATAATAGAGACTGGTCAGATAACAGATTGGGCTTTAGTTTTATTTCATGCATACCTGAAAGAAGCTAATTAGAAACAAGAACATAATTAGTTGTGAACACTGAGGAAAGCTCAACATGAATCATAAAGTGCTTTAGGAGCCACTAGTCCTTTCATTGTTTCAGATTATACTTCTCAGAAAAAAAAGAAATAAATGTTTTTAAAAGAAATAGGATTGTATGTAAGTCTTATAGGAAGTGAGTCTGAGCTCAGTATGGAAAATATTGTGTATCAGTTATAAGGGGTTTGGAAAACAAAGTAGGGTTAAAGTCTGTAGGGATAAATCATCCCTGTTTGCCTGCATTAATTTTATGTATCTGGATATTTAGATTTACAGACAGTTATTGCAGGATATCAACTGTTTATCAAATCACTGAACAGTGACAAAACAATGATGCAGGAATATTCTCACTGCATTTGGAGCATTGGGAATGCTGGCACTGACTTAGACACACACAGTGACTGCTTTGTTGTACTAGGATAAAAATTAGTATAATCTCAAAGTTGGCATTCACAGAGATTGGGGGCATGGAGCTTTCATACTTTCTCATTGAGAGTACAGGGGCGTATTAAAGAAGATTGTTATGTGTTTTGTGACCTTTGAGTGTGTCACTTGTTGAAATGTTCAATGTTTTCACTTTGATAGATTGTGTGAGTGATTGTTCTGTTTATTAACAACGCAGGCGTAATCTTTCATAGTGATTCTAGTTATTGCAACTCATTGTGTGTTTCTCATATTACTTGATGTAAAAGATATGATTATCTTGTTGTTGATTGTTATTTTCCAGCAGATTTTGTTTCATATGGGTATCATGAACACATTGTAGCACATGTACCAGAAAAGTCTTGTTTTGTTATTAGACTGAACACCATCAATATTCCAGGAAATAGATCATTTTTTTCATCAGTAACATATGAGAATTAAATTCTATAACTAAGAATGAGAAGTGAAACAGTAATCATTAATTAATAGCCCTTTTCAGAAAAAGAAGTATGCAGTTCGTAAAGAAATTCTATGAACCGTAATATTTTTTTATAATAAATTAACATTTTTTCAGTGATTTATACTGACTATAATCCTGCTGTTGGTTAGTATACAAAACTAACCTTAGCAGACAAATATTTCCAAGACATGTGACCTAATACAATAATTTATCCACACCATGAAGACATAAACAGCTATATCAAAACTAAACACAGTGAACAGAATTTTACACTGAAAATAAAGCCCCAAAAATAGAAGTTGTAAACTATTAACAAATGGTCTGCTTTATTCTTCTAACTCCCCCTCCAAAAATATACCTTCCTTTTACTGCCATAGTCTCATGTTACAATAACAAAATCATCTCCCTTTTGAAATGTCGGCACTCAAAGTGATGAGTGCTGCCATATGGAATGAAAAAGATGGAGAATGCAGATGAAAGAACCTTGAATATTGCTCTTCTCCTTTATATATTCTTTTTGCAGGAGGGCAAGCCCCCTGTACCCAGTGATGTGAGGGCAAGCTCCTCACACTTCCTGAACCTTGTATATGCTGTCATTGAGATCACTGTACCTGAGACAAAAGGGAATATTCTAGGAAGTTGCCATCTTGGACTATATGTAAATCTTTTTTTTCAGCTATTCAGTCTCCATGTTCAGGGAATCACACTAGTGTGTCTCAGCATTTCAAATGGTTACTTGCAAAACTCTAAGCTAATATAAAAAAATATATCATACTCAGTTGCTGGATCTATTAAGCTAATCAAATGAAACAGTCATCTCTGTAAATGCAGATGATATTTAACTATTAAGCCAGTTAATGGTACAGCATAACAGAAATTTAGATTACTGATTATCTTTCGAAATAGTTGGAAAACAAATGTCTGAGAGAATATGTATTGCATGCTTGAATGAAAAGTCATACTTCATCATGTGTGCAACAACAAAACTTCATATATTACTCTAATATTTGAGACACTGTTTGGTCAATGCACGCATTAATATATTGGTAATGCATTATATAGAAATCACTACAAAATATAAACAATATTTTATTCCATCGTTGTCTGCTTACATTGGACTAGAAAGCATTACGTTTATTTGTGGCTTTACTGTAAACCCTATTAGAAATAACACATGCTAGGACTAGACTCTGTTTAAGGAATTTAAAGTTAAACTATGTAGGTAATGGAAGCATGTTAGCCCATAGAAGGTGATTTCAAAAGTCCTTTAGTTCAACTATATACCACCCTTATTGTTATTAATGAGCTATAGTTGTACCTGGTTAAAGGTTAGATTATTTCAGCGAATGCAAAGAAACCAAAGCCAGTTGCCAAAAACCACCTTCAACAAAAGTGGAGATTGCCTTTTTCTACACTGTTGTATAAACTTGGAATCGGTATACGTAATTCCAGGGGGTGTGGAGATTTCAGGGCAGATTACCCCTGCAAAAACAAATTGTTTCAATGTTCACTGAAGGCAGTTTCAGTAAACTGGTTTCAGTTTATTAGTATTTATTGAACCTGCCTTCAATGGATTGACATTAACATGTAGGTAATTCTCTCATCATCAGTAGTATCTTACTGAGCAAATGGGGTCTAACTTGAGAGATGATAAAATCAGCAAGCAAATTAGAGTAGTATTGCTGGAACTGAATTCATCTTCAAGTCTTAGTGAGTACATTCATGAGATGGACCCTGTTTTTACAAAATCTTACCAAGATGACACTGATATATATATATATATATATATATATATATATATATATATATATAGATAGATAGATATATATATATAGATATATATATAGACTGTATTTTATATAGAAAATATGTGCAGAAGTAGGTTAAAAATAAAAAAAGATAGCTGGGAGCACAAGTCTCAGGATAAAAAAGTGCCCGATCCTGGTAGGTGCACTGGAGCCAGGAATGGAAAAAAATGACAGTGTAGAATTTGCAAGACATGGAAACATTCCACTAATATTCAAACTAAAGGGGTGGCAAAAGCCACATAACTATGGGCTAGGCTTATAAATGCCCTTGGGCAGATAGCCTAGTATGAACCTATGAACCTATAATGAGGATAGGCCAGGCTCAGGGAGAAGATACCCCCCCCTGTTGTAGAAGGAAGTAGTAGTCCACAAAAAACACAAAAATTGATGACAGGTCAAAAAAGGAACCATAAAGATGATAGAGTTGACTATCGAGGGTAAACAATACATTATGTATTTTTACTATTATGCATGAAGCCCAGAATTTCTGAACAGAAAATACAAAAAGAATAAGACAGAAATTAGATGAAAGAAAAATACTTGCACAACTCTCAAAAGTTTCAAATGCAAATTTGTATTCATTCATGCAACTGATTCATGAAAAGCGTTATATAGATCAAGAAACCTTAGGCTGTTTGAAAGTGACTAAGGAAGTGTGAAAATATAAAGAACAAAATCTACTGATTTTTGAAAGGTATAAAAAATAAATATGGACATGGGAAAAGAAAAAGAGATCTGATATGGTGCAATATTTATACAAAGGGGAAAGCCAGGTTAATCAATACAAAAAAAGCATCTCCAGAGATATTCAAGGAGAAATATATGCAAAGGAACCTGGATATACAAAATTTCACAATGCAAAAAAAAATAATAATAATAATATCACAAAGAAGGAATGTAGAATACAAAAATTAGTACAGTAGAAGTTAAAACATTACAAGCTGAAGTTGTGGAATATCTGTGACATGAAGGATTTAGTGTAGAAAGTCTAACACAGGTTGTCACAGCATGATGGAACAATGAATTCCCTAAGTAAAGAGAAACAGGAGGAGCAAATGATAACTGAAGAAGAAATATGGGCATGGGAAAGGAAAAGAGATTTAATATGGTGCAATATTTATGCAAAAGAGAAAGCAAAACTAATAGATACAAAAAGTGGTACAAAATATATATTGAAAGAAATACAGGCAAAAGCATCTGGATATGTAAAATTTAAAAAATAAAAAAAAAAAAGAAAACAAAGAGGGAAGGAGAAAAGAGGATTTGCAATGGAGAAGTTAAAGAAATAGAAACTGAAGTTATGAATTACCTGTGAAGTAAAGGAGTTAGTGTTGAAAATCTAACCACGACAAATTCACAGCCTGACAGAATAATAAATGCCCAAATTAAGGAGAAGCCAGTGGAGCAAGAAGCATCTGATCAGTTGCAATATGAAGATACTTTGAAACCTTTTGACTCTTTGGAACAAAGGAAGTGCCCTTAATTCAATAGAAAATGATCTAAAGGAATAGTTGCTTGATTTAAAAGAGATAAGTAGACATATTAAGATCAATGAAATAAATAGACTACAGAAAGTCAATAAGACCCAAAATGTTAGAAGTTTAGTACAACAAATGAACACAGTACAAGCCTGTCCATATAAATCTATGCACTATAACAGAATTAACTAGGATACATTACTGTGAAGCTAAATTAATAATAGATAAAGTCTTACCACAAAAATGCACGGCAGTAATGGAAAGGAAGGGGAGAAATCAAATGCCATCATTGAAGTATCAAATAGAAAAAAACTATAAAGCAATTAAGACAAGAAATGTCACTGTTAGAAGAGTACAGAAGAGGGAACAGATCAACAAAAATGCTTAGAAAGATAGCTGTGATAAAAGCAATGTGGAGTATCGGAACAGACTAGAATCTCTCATACACTATTGTAAATAATGAACTAAGATATCAGCACAGGCAGAAAAACTTCGAAGATACGCAGATAAATATAAGGAAAAAATACAAAATAAACAATTTATTGATGATTCAGAAAGTTTTATAGGTAACTGGGAAACAAGGCAAAAGGAACAGAAACACCAACAAAAAAGAAGAAATAGACACATTTTGGAAAAATATCAGTGAAGATCCTGTGGAAGATAATAAAGATGCTCAATGGACAGAAGTGAAAGAAAGGATAAGAAGTTCAAATGTACAGGATATGAAATGGGATAAAGCAACTGCCAGAGAAATTGAAACAAAATTAAGAAAAGCTTCAGATGCAGTACCTAACTTCTAGCTGGAAGTATTAACATCTTTACATGAAGATTTAGCCATGATTAAGAACTATTTATATGTGCCCCAAACAGACTCCAACATGGTTCACAACAGGAAAAAAGATACTCCTCTTAAAGAGTGAACCAGCAAGCTATCCTAAAAAATACAGATCAATAACTTGCCTTCCAATAATGTATAAACTATGCACTAAAATGAATGCCAACAGAATTTATAGCCATGTAGAAGAAAACTCAATCATGGCAATTGAGCAAAAAGGCAACAGACTAAATTTAATACTGAAAACAGCCCTGAAATCTAGGAACAAAGACTGAGCTATAAACCAATTTGCTATTCCTCTTCTAACTCGCACTTTTGGGTGATTCACTGACACTAAAAAGTATTGGATCATTTGGACAGGAAAACACGAAAATGCTTCATGCTTATCAAATGATTTATAAAAATCGGTATATACCAAGATTTTATATTCCTCCTTATGAAGGAGGTATGGGCCTCTTTGAAATTGATTACATGTATAAATCTGCAATCATAGGACTAAATACACATCTGCAGATCCCACAAGATGCAAACATAGGGAAAGTTTTAAAACATGATGAGAGCAAGTCTAAGATTACTTCCCTGCTTAGTTTAGCAAAAGCATATCAGTGTCAAGCAGAAAGGAAATCAAGCCAGAAGTAGATAAAAATGAGACAACAGCTGAATGTGCCAAAAATAAATAAATAAATAACAAATGAAAGGATATAAGGTGAAGGATCAGATGAGAAGGCATGAAATGTGGAAAATGCATAAATATAGTTGCAAGTATAGAAAACTCCTGGAACAACCTCATGTTGATCAGGCTCTAATGCAGGAATGGGTAAGGAAATGCTGAATTTAAGTCAGAAGATGACAAGTTAATATTGGTGGCCCAGAATAGTGGAATACATACATGCTGGTTCACAAACTCCATTGAACATGTCAGAGAAACAGACAAATGCAGGTTTTGTAAAACAGAATTTGAAATAGTCACACATGTTGCTGCTGGGTGTGATAAACTAATGGCAAAAGACCTATATACACTGAAAGGGGTAATAATGAGGCAAGACTGTTAGAGTGGGGATTGTGCAAACATTATAATATTGAAATAGTTGAGAAGCAGTGGAAACATGAGCCACAAAGCATTATAGAAAATCATGAAATGTATATTACATGGAATTACCCATTACTAACAGTTCAAAAATAGAAGTGAGAAAACCAGATATAGTAGTTCATGAAAAGAAGACAAAAGTAGCATTTATTACTTAAATTACTACACCTAGTGATTAAACTGTCTTATGTACAGACAGACACAAAAATGCCAGGATTTGCAGGCAGAAATGAGGGCAATGTGGAAGAAGGATACCCAGACAGTTTTAACAGTAGTAGGAGCAATGACGTATGTAGACATGCTACCAATACATGTAACTCCATATGAATTGCAGAAAGAGTCAATTCTGAGTACATTGTGGGTGCTGCAAGGAGCACTTTTGGCTAACATCAAAGATTGAAACAATATTCATCTCATGAACTTTAATCATACTTTGACTTAGGAATGGGGTCCATTCCTGTCATGGTATTAGAAACCCAAAAGACTTGGAGAAATTAAACTAACAAATGCTAAAATTAAAAGACTGTTCTTGACTATCTGAATTAGATAATATGAATTGTTCACTTTACAGCCTTGCTACCAAAATAAACCACATCATGTTAGCATTTATAACCATTTTATTGAAAAACAATCCTATATAAGAACTAAAACTTTAACTTATTTGTAATGCATTAATTTAATGCATTAATTTCAATCCATATCTCAAACTTTTATAATAACCAGACTTCTATATTTACAAGAAAAAAGTTTAACTTGTTTGTGGTAAATTGACAGGCTATTTCAATTGCAGCTGGTCTACTGGCCCCATTCCAATATAGTCTCAGAATGATGGCAGACCAAATACCTGCATATCTGGGAAGCTCTGGTGGATTAAGAGTCAACAGTTCGTGTCCATTCACCTTCTCCTGTCCTTTTTCTCCCAAACAAACCAGGTGGCATACCAGTGCTACGTTGGCTCTGCCACAAATGCTAATTTCATAGACCACATTCCACAACCCTTGGACTGTGCAAAATACCTTGTGATTTGCATCAAAAAAGGCAGGGAAGAAAAAATGTGGATAGGGAAACAAGGCCAAGACAGCCTTCATTTACTATCATGTATTACAATGCATGAAATGCCCTTGCTTGACAAGAATTGTTTTAGCATTGTATTTCCTTTGGCAAGAGGTTTCTATTTGTTGCTCTGATAATTCAGTTTCTCCCCTGAAACTCACCCAACTCTGTGTTTCATAATGTTGGCCCTGTATAATGGACAAGAAGCTGGGATATTTGATTTATGCAATGACATGTGTTGTCCTAGGCTCATTTGATCTGATTTAAATTTCTTTATCCAAACCAGTACCACTACCTTTGATATTACCCAGGAAGGGATAGTAGTAATTATAGGTTCATAGGTTCATAGGTAGGTACTAGGCTATTGGCCCTAGGGCCTATATAAGCCTAGCCAAAGGTACCCTGGCTTTCGCCACCCAAGAAAATTATCTTCCTGTACCACTGTCGAGCAGAGCCACAGAAGTGATCCCCGGGGTGAATTTCCTATCTCCCATCCAATCATCAAGATTTTTCTTGAACAGTGCTAATGAGGAGCTTTGTTTGATCTAGATAGGTAGTTTGTTCCAGAGTATGGGAAGTCTATGGAACAGGAATCTATCCCAGCATGTTCTGTCTATTGTGGTGATGAGGATTAGGTCCCTAGAGCGTGTAGCTCATAGGGACTGGGATTTCTTTAAGTGGAGCATGTCTAAAAGCTCTGGGTTTGACATAGCTTTGTGTGGTAGGCAGAGATCGCCTCTGAGTAGGCGATATGCAATGGAGTAAAGCTGCAGTTTTTTGAGACGGTCTGCATAGGGCATCTCTTTGAGGCCGGTAATCCTCTTTGTGAGGTATTTCTGTGGCCTTTCCAGTTGTTGTAGATGTCTTGTGAGGTACATACCAAAAGGGGCATTGTACTCTATAATGGGTCTAATGAGTGATGTGTAGAGGGGAAAAATTACCTCTTTTTTCCTGGATGAGAAACCTTTTGTGATGAGGTGTGCCACATAGAAGGATTTCCTGACTACTGTGGCGATGTGATTATCAAAGGAGAGACTACTGTCCACCTGTGTCCCAAGGTCTCTTATCACACTTTCGGTGTTAAGTAGACTACCACCTATGTGGTAGTTCATGGGTACTGAGTTTTTACCAAAAGGAATGACAATGCACTTTTTGGCATTAAGCTTGAGGCCATGGCTTTGACACCAGGCATCTGTCTCAGCAAGGCCCTTTTGTAGGATGTCCACATCTTTTGGAGTTTTGTTGGCCTGTACTTCAGAGAAGTAGATACCAAACAGGAGAGGACCCAGGACTGAAGCCTGTGGTACTCCACTTGTCACTGGTCTGAAGCTGGATTTGGAGTCTGCTACTTTCACGGTGTGGGTTCTGTCAGTGAGCCAATTGGCAACCCATCTTGTGACATAGGGATTTATACCTAGTTTAGTGAGTTTATCTATAATTCTGGAGTGGGGGATGGTGTCAAAAGCCTTGACAAGATCTAGATAGGCTGTGTGAACCACCTTACCCTCATCTATGGCTTTGGTGACTGCTTCAAAGAAGTCTATCAGGTTTAGGAGACATGATCTGCCTTTTACAAACCCGAACTGGGTGGGGTCCTGAGTTTGGAGATTACCAATGGAATTCACAGATTCTAAAGGTCCCAGCATACAGCCAGGTAAACAGGATTACCCAAGTAACTTATTGACGACCAACATTAAACCCTTTTTTCACCACTGGCAACAGTTAAGCCTTTATTAGGCACCTGACATCACCAAGTCCAGCTTGCAAATGGCTCTAACCTCTCACTATTCTGTTTATCAGTCAGTGATACTCTAAATCTGGTAGCCTCAAGCATTGTGCTAATCATCTCAGAGCTACAAATTGAGTTCTCTGTGAAATGCAGAAATATTTTAATAAATACTTATGCAACAAATATCATACATTCATTTTTACAGACCATGTTCTATTGCTAGCTGCAGTCGTAGGTAGAATTTTTAAAATTTGTACACTGTTGCTCTGCAAGGTTTTCTGGCATTCACCACCAAGGAATTGCAAGTAAGTACAAAATTAATCTTCTCCAGTAAGCCAAATTTGATCCAGAACTGGAGTAGATAATAACTGGGCATCTGGGGACAGACCTCAAAATCTGTAAAACTGGAAGGCAGGATACATTTTCAGCTTTTTAGCACCAGGAATGTGTTTTGCAGTATAGGTTAAATTAATATTTAAACTAAGAAGTATAGGTTGACAGATGATAGACTGCACTCTGTTAGACTGAGAAGTCATAACTCTGCAATGCTAGTACTACCACTTGATTGTCTGAGTGGATAAATAATTACTGGTCTTTAAAGTCCTCTTGACATATGTAAATTGCAATGCAAATGGGCAGAATTTCTAAGAATGTAATGTCTTTCCTGTCTGTGGCTAACCAGTGAAATGGCCATTATACTGCAAGCCATCTCTCTTTTAAAAATCCCTCCATACCCATTGAAGCTGTAACATCTGTCAAAAGCTGGAAGGCATCAGATAGAACCCAGTCTATCTGTCATAATGAAGTCCCATTAAATTGCCTCAAAAATACCTTCCACAATCGAAAGTCTTCTCTAAGCTTTTTTTTGGATATGGACCCAATTGTGTTTTTCCTTATCCCTTTTTAGTAGATTTGCCAGGTACCTGGTAAAAGTTCAACCAGGGGAGATAGCTCAGCTTTCAAAATTAATGATCCTTGATAAGGACATCACCTGACTAATCCTTGCCTTATTTTTATTTAAAAACTCACGTAGGGCTGCCTTTAGCCACTGGAATTTCTCAAGTGACAGCATAAAATGTAAATTTGGGACATCACTATCTAAACCAAAGAATGTCAAGCCCCAACTAAGGCCTTGATTTTACCCCATACTTGTGGCACCTCCAATGAATCACATAGTTCATTACAAATTTTCATCCCCTCTCCAGTTCCTTACTCACCCTCTCTTATGATCAGAAAATCATCAAGATAATGCACTGCAGCATGTTTTATAGCCCTTTTCTGCCAGCACCATTGCAGTATTGAGCTGAATGCTTCAAAACTGGCACATGCCATAGCAGGCTATTGCAATTTCAAAGTATAACAAATCCTTAAAAAAAAAACAAGTAAGGACCAGTCTTGGTCTTGAATTGGGAGTAATCAAAAGACCTATTTAGTATCTTATTTGTATAACCAAGGATCTTTAAATTTACTTATGGTGTTTGCTGAATAAGTTGAAATTTGTTCTCATTTTTCTTTGAAACCAGCCCTATTGGTGATATTCTATAATGTTTCAGGGAGGTGTGCTTAATGGGCCCATTATTCTACCACCATTTATCAAATCTGTTAGGATGCTTTCAACTATATTGTCTCTGCCATCCAATGACTTCAGACTCCTTACCACCTTATTGCTGAGATGGACAGAAAATTTTACTGTAAAACCAGTTGAAAAAAAAAAACTTGTAACAAAAACTGAGGGCGCACTATCAGGGTACTCTGCCAATTCCATGTAAGTTCTTTTATATTTATGGATGATTGGTAGATTTTAATACAATTGTCTTTGCTAGGCGTAAAATATTTTGTTGGAACAAAACCAGCTCCTCCCACAGAAAGTTCCCTGTGGACTCAAGGAGGAAATCTTTTCTCTGCTGTCTGCCCCCAGAGTAGGTGTGATTTGACTCTTCTTAAGCCAACAGCTAAAAGATGGGTGGGATTTACTACATAGAGAACATGTATGTGCAAAACAAAAAGTAGTCCCAAAGTACTTCCCACTGTTGAAAGCTCAACATACTTTGAGTGCTTGAGTATCCAAATTGCTACCCAGGGTATTGGAAGTAGACCTATCTGACATGAACCTCAGACATGTGTCGGATGATGTTGATTCCATCTTAAAGTTTTATTGGTTCCCTTTAACTTTCTAAATCTCTAATCATATGTTAACCAATCTATCCCTCCTTACATATGTTGAGCCTCCCTAATGGTCTTCAAGTTGGAAATTAGGGGTAGTGCCTGCTGAGAATTGTTTTCTATAATCACTGCTATGAACAGAAGGAATCCACCTGCCCAAAAGTCCCAGTTCTTCTGAACTAGTTTACTCTGACTTTTTGCTAAAGGAGAGGCAACTACCATGAAATCTTTGGATTGAGATTCCTCTCTTTCTAGTTACCTCTGGATCCCATCATTTTCTGTTAATTCAAGCATATATAATTATTCCCCCGAGTGATTTTTTTTTCTTTAACAGCTTTTATAATGTGCACTATGTACTCCTCATGATAAGTAGAAGTTGTTGCCATCAGAGAACTGTGAATAACATCTGAATGACATAGGAGATAACAATGTGGGAATCCTAACTCTCACCTCATTGTTGGCATATATACATTATGTGTGGTTTATCTTGTTCACTGCTTGTGTTTTGGTCATTATTATGAAGGGTTGTGGGTGGGTGTACCTTGAACAGCAGCTGTTCCTGCTCCCCTTTGCTCATTAGTGAAACCAAATCCTTTCTTTTTAACTATCATTACCAATTACGTTATTCACACCTTTGTGCCCTGACTCTACTCTCTTTAGCTATAACTGGTTCCATCTCAACTTCTATTTCTGGCATGTTCTCAGAAGCACTGTGACCTTTTCATCTACATCTCTTGGCAGGATCATCAAGTAGTTGCAATATAGCCACTATCTTTGAAGCTCTCCCTCTCATAGACCTAACTATGACAAATGTGTTATCCACTTCTAGTTCATCAAATAGCTCTTCTGCCTCAGAGGTTATCCTCATCCAACAGTTCTTCAGTGACTGTAGGTTAACTGCAAATAGAATAACATAAACAACGACTTCTTTATTGTCACATAACATCAAATAGTGGTCTACATCTGAATATTGCTGTTTTATAAATGCATATTATAAGTATATGATTCATAACAGTAAACCTGTAATTGCCTGTTACTGTGACTCATAAGGTAATCATTCTCTCTTAAGATGAGACTGTGGGGTGAAAAAAAATTCACTTTGTTGCAATTCTTTTTTCTTTTTGTTGCCTTACTAATTTCATCACACCTATACAACAGAAATGTATTTTGTTTGCAAGCAGGTGTTTTTATCCATAAAATTAATGTATTCACCTAAGGTGGGAATAGATCCTCAAGTGTGTCACCCATTGAAACAGTGGCATGGGTTTCTACTGCTGTTGTACATTATTATTTATATATTTTTAAACATTGCCATCTCATTAGTGGTTTTAATTACTAACTTCTGTTTCACTTTATATTGCTATCTGCCATAGATGCTGTTTCCATTTAAAAAAAAAAAAACACCTCCAGCCTACCAAACTAATGGACCACAAATATAGCGACTAGCAGTTCCAGCGTGGAGGGGAGGTTAATTATTTCATCTTGTCTGTCATGACCAATGACCATCTGCTATCACCAATGGCCCCTTTCTGATTTTCCCAGAGGAGTGACCAAACCCAAAAGTTTAAATTATTCAACCAGTCTATCCTAAACTCAAACACTCATGAGTATCCCCATTTTCACTGGCAATAAGATTGAAACCCTTTGACTAAAGAATATGCACTAAACAGCTTAACCATTAAGTCAACTGACCAACCTGTAATTATTTTTTATAATATATAAAAATGTTAAGAACTTGAGGTAACCTTAGCAACTAACTGTTATGTGCACTGGCGATCTAATCCACATACATGTCACTGCAAGCTGTGATAAAAATGAGACTGATGAAGGAATATTTTCCTCAGGCATTCTAGGCTTATAAAAAGATGGGTATGGTACTGTACTCAGGCTGTTCATCACTGAAATGAAGACTTGACAGGGCTGTGTCCTTGTAACAACCTTGGCCACACCCCTCAACTCATCCTGTCTCATGCCAAAAATTGCATTTTTATTTTTAGCAAAATGCTCAATTAGATAATAATGAAACTGAGTCAAGAATTACAAAGTCTATACAAAAGGTAAACACAGGTGGGAGTATGTGATTGCACACATATGTGTTATGACTTTAGCTCATTATGTGGCATCCATATTTATACAAAAAAGGCAGAACAGTGGAAGGTCATGGGCATCCATTTTAAAAGAAGAACATATAAATCCATTACTTCATATTACAGTCTACCAAAAGTATCAGTAGGTGATATACATTAATTTTGAAGCAAAACAGGCATTATTTTTATTTCAATTATAGTTTTGAGACATAATACTAAATATGGACATTTTTATAGACATGACCCTATTATGAGCCTTATTAAAAAGAAGAAGCCAAAAGGTACAAAGAAAGAGAGTACATTTGAAGAATTCTAAACACTTCATAAATTGTCAAGGCATATAGAGTTATGTAGTGCCGCCTGACTGATTATTTCCTTGTAGCCATGAAAATAAGTCATATTCATGTTCATTATCACAATCACCTGGTTACAGAAAAAATATACTATTCATGTATCAAAACTTGACAATAAAGAGGTAACACCCTATGATATCTGTCAATTTGTAATTCAAGGAGCCTCCAAGGTTATACAGCAATATACTGAAGAGGTTTAGCTCCTGTTTGGAAATGTATTTTGAAAATTATAGCTGGAATGATAGTATGGAGATAGCATACCGATAATGGATTGTGATCTCAGCTACACAC
The DNA here is from genome assembly GCF_019279795.1 of Protopterus annectens. Classification (NCBI taxonomy): domain Eukaryota; kingdom Metazoa; phylum Chordata; order Ceratodontiformes; family Protopteridae; genus Protopterus; species Protopterus annectens. The sequence goes on from NC_056745.1 coordinate 593,221,262, forward strand.
ACCCGTTAAAGTAATTAGGAGAGAACATTATACAAAAGAATGAAACTGCACCATCCACGGTAACAGTTCACTGCATTTAACAATTCTTACACTAAACTATTTTAAGTATGTGGCATGTTAGGTCTCCAGCCTTCATGGAGACAAACACAACAACAAGCTATAGAAACAAAAAGAAGGGTATAAAATAGAAGAGCATGTGATAAATGAGTACAAGCCAGTTATGAGGATCTTTGTAAGCTTGCTTGTTAAATAAATGGAAAAAAACCCAAAAAATATAAACTAGATATGTGTATAAATGGATCTACTTTCATTAGATGAAAGTACGATCTACTGAATTCAACTTACCTGAGCTGACTTTAACAAAGCTCCACTTCGGTGTAGGAAGGGATTGCAGAATTCTTTTCATGCGAATTCTATTTCAGCGAACCGGCAATTAAAAGAAAAAATAAGAATTTAAACTCAGTTTTGCAGGGGGGCAAGCCCCCCTGCACCCACACCCCACTATATTAAATATACTAACTCGGAGATCGCACTACAGTGGGGAAACCGGTAGATTCCCTTATCCCCACTGTAATGCTCTGTTTTATTTAGATTGCCGGTTCGCTGAACCGGAATTCGGGAAAGTGCACTTTTACTGAAGTGCACTTTCATGAAAGTAAGGTTGTACTAATGGTATTTAGATCAAAGAAAGCAGACTCATACACACACACACACACACACACATATATATATATATATATATATATATATATATATACACATACACACACACACACACACACACACATATACACACACACAAACACGTGTGTGTGTGTGTGTGTGTGTGTGTGTGTGTGTGTGTGTGTGTGTGTGTGTGTGTGTGTGTGTGTGTGTGTGTGTGTGTGTGTCTGTGTGTGAGATTTGTAAAGCTAGAAAATATACAATATGTTGATTCTTCGGAAAGAAAATGGAAAGGGGTCTTAAAATATTCAAAAAAATAAGCTTTGTTCTAGTAACTTGGGGCCAACAGATGAGATCATTATACTCCGGATTATAGTTGTAGAACATGAGAAAAAGGAGCAGCTAATTATTGGTAGTGTAGAAAATGTAATGCAGATATTTTGCATATGTTTGCTGTACTGTGAAGGAAATATTAGAATGCAATATTCTGGAATGTAAGAGACCCTAGGAAATCCAAATACAAAAAAAGTGGGGATTCTTTTCTTTGAGGATAGGTGGAAGAAAGGTGGGAAAAGTTTGAAAAAAAATTAAATAAAATTCTTGGGAGATTGTGTTAAAAGTATAGCGGTAGAAGGACAGAAAGAGGATCTCAAGTGGGAAAAGCAAAAAAAAAAACGGTGAGAAGAATCTGAGTATTTTGCAGAGTAAATGCAGCTCAGCTGGACAAAAAGTATACAAATATGGTTAAATATAACTGGAAAATGTTTTTTCAATGGTATTCAGAATGTGGGGGAATGCAACAGATTTTAGAATGTTTTGACCTAGAGGTTTTTATCAAATATATTATGTAAAGTATATAAGGAGTAAATGAATTTTGTGTTGTAACTAATTTTAAATGAGGATTTTATATCCTTTTGAAATGCCAGTTAGAGAATTTATGTGTGTATATTCATACAACAGATGCAAACAAGTGAAATAATTTTGTGCAATGCATTTTTGTAAATAAGTATTTTTAAAATGTGTGGGAGCTTTGTGTTGCCACACAGAGAGTAGCAACTAGTGGCATCCTTTCATAAACCACCCTCTTTAAAAACTGTTAGAAAATGTTGCCAAACCATTGTTTGAGTGTGTGTGTGAGTATAAAATGAGTTATAATCATATAAGTTGCCAAGTCTCTCTGGTGCAGTTTTGTCATGGATGTTGTCTGTCTGCCAGTGTGACACTTTATAGCAGCAACTTTGAAGAGTCTATAACAAGTTCGTTACGCACATTTCTGATTTAAAAAAAAATGCAGAAACTAATGATATTTTGTAACTATAAAGTGTAATCACTATGTTTGTTTCATTACAATGGCAAACATGTCAAGGAACATTGTGTAGTCTTATGAAAAAGTAGGGAATAAACCACAAAAAGTCGGTAAAATCAAGCAAATTACAAACATAAAGCAACTCCAGCAAAAACAGCTCAAGGAACCACACAGAATACTTTTATTATAAAACAACAAGCACACATGCTTTCACAAAATGCTTTCTCAAGTTGTAAAACATCAAATAAACAACTCTCAGTTTAAATATGCTGGAACAATAATCATACAATTATATAATAAAATATTGAATTAAAACTTAAATTATGACTTACTTACCTAAAATGTTTCATTTTCTTTACAGGATTTATATTATTTACAAGATTTAGTCCATAACATCTATCCACCCTTAATTCATTTATCCAACATTATTCCACACACTCTGTTTTTAATGTCATACCACCTCCCCTGCAAATAGAAGATATATGTTGAAGCACCATAATTTTAAAACAGTGAGAATCAGCCATACCACCTATATGTTTATAAAGAGCCTTACTCTCCAACTTGATGGTCACAGATTCTTTATTTTAACTTCCTATTCATCTTGCCAACATAGAAAGCCGGGCAGAGTTACATGTAGAAATATATACTAAATTTGCAAAATTACAGTCTGAATAAACATGACAATTACATCTGTATTTTGTAGCTAAATGCACAAATACATTATTTATATATATATATATATATATATATATATATATATATATATATATATATATATATATATATATATCTACAAAAAACGCAATTCCTACATGGGAAGATTCCCTTCCTAATTCCTTCTAACATAATTTGTGTTTCAAATTCATACCTCTTTTATAGCTAATGTTAGGTATGTCTCTTATGTACTCATTTAATTATCCAATACTTTTAAACATACTAGTTTATGTATTATAAGACATAGGGCCGGATTCACGAAGGCTTGCATGGAGTCTAAGAGTAGTGTAAGACTCCATGCAGCCAACATGTCTGCCGAGCGATCCAGGAACAGCCGGCAGGGGCGTGCAAGAGCGCTCCTAATATGACTCTTGCATAGACAGGGTTAGTCTATGCAAATTACCTCATTTGCTGCTAAAAGCTATGCAAATGAGGTAAAATTGCAATACAGGAAACACTAACCTGTCTGAGTAAGAGTAGTGTTATTTGTAGAAATGTACTCGGTTGGCAACTGAGTACCGTTCTGCAAATAACAAAACGGAGCCATGACAGCTCCAAATAAAGGATGCATCCAGTTGATGAAGCATGCCAATGGCCAAATATATGGCCATTGGCATTTTTATATGTTGCAAAATAATAAAAATAATTTTTTATTTCCTCGATCTCCGATGTTTAAGCATAGCGTAGCACTGCGCAAACGTGCGGCGCACTAAAAAAAATCAGAAAATCAAGAATTTAAAAGCCACAAATATGATTTAATTCAAAATATTCATCTGCCATGCAAGTGAATGGCAGGCTGAAGACAACATGGGTAATGAGTAGTGGTTGCTAAGGGGGAAAGCTCAGTCTTAGAGATGTGACCAAGCATTAGTAGGCAATCCTATGCAAATGAGGATAAGGATAGTGAATCCCAGTATTTCCAGCTATGTGAACCATGCCCCTGGAGTGTAAGAGTAGGATAAGGGGAGGAACAGAGTAGAAGATGAGTGACATCATGAGGGGATATGTATCAAAAAGACTGTAAGCTTATTGGAGCAGAGTGGCATGTGTTTGCTGTGAGTTACTCAGGACTAGGAGAGGTGTGTCTACAGTTGTCTAAACTGAAACCCAGAAACCGAAGGTGTACGCCGTGGCTATCACTAAACTTTCTTGCAAAGCTGCCTACACTGTGTGCGCATGTGTGCGCGCATATAAACCCGTCTAAGCCTGTGTGCGTGGGTGTGCGCCCGTGAAAGCCTGTGTTAGGCCGTCTAAGCTGGTATAAATGAATATGCACCCGCCTAAGCCTGTGTAAGCTTGTGTAAGCCTGTGTGCATGCGTGTGCGCTCATGTGCTCGTGTTTGTACTTGTTTGCACAGCGCTGCCCCCTGTGGAAACAGAAAGGGAAAAGGAAGGAAAAGAAGTAGTAGGAAGTTAGCCAAGGAGAACTAGCAGAGCTGCCAGGTGAAATCAATCAGAATCAGCCAATTACACAGGCAGTACAGTAGCCCAGCCCAGCACTTAAAACTCTGCAAACAACATTCCCCCATGTTTTTCTCAGAAACACTGGAACACTGGAGTCAACAAAGAGAAGTGAAAACTTAAAAAGCTTAAACTGAGACATAAAAATGTTAGGCGCTGCCATTGCTGTTATAAGGCGACATGTGCAAGATGCTGTGGGTGGTGCCATTGTGAATATTGCTGAGCAACCCACAGTGAAGAGACGGAGGAGAGTGCACAGACCCAGGGTAACCTACCAGGGGCTACATGAGCTGGAGATAGTGGAGCTCTATAGAGTGGACAGAGAGCTCCTGCAGCAAATTGTTGAGCTGTGCAGGCCACGCCTCACACACAGAACCAACAGAGGGGAACCCATCCCAGTGGAAACCAAGGTATGTGTTGGCCTAAGAATACTAGCAACAGGTACCTTCCAGAGACCAACTGGTGATATAATGGGGATTTCACAGGCATCAGCATTAAGGGTACTGCACCAGTTCCTGAATGCCATGTCAGCACATGTCGATGATCATGTATATTTCCCCAATTCCCATGAAGTATACGCCAGCAATATGTGTCTCTTCCAGCAAATAGCAGAATACCCTCAGGTAGTGGGTGCAATTGTCTGCATGTACATACACATCAAAGCACCAGCCGGTGAGCAGGGTAGGGCCTACATCAACCGCAAGTGCTTCCACTCCATCAACTGCCAGGTCGTGTGCGATGCCCAGGGCATAATACTGAATGTGTGTGCTAGCTGCCCTGGAAGCTACCACGATTCCCATGTCTGGCACCTGATGCTGCTGTACCAGACATTTGCCAGTGGGTACATCCCTGACAGTCACCTAGTGGGGGATGCTGGATACGCACGGGAGCTGTGGCTGATGACACCCATCAGAAATGCACACACACCTGAACAAGAACTCCATAATGAGGCACACGCACAAACACAAAATGTAATCGAGCATGTGTTTGGGATGCTCAAGTCATGGTTCCAGTGCCTGGACACATCTGGTGGAGCCTTGCAGTACTCACCAACTACATGTACCCAAATTGTCATGGTATGTGCCATGCTACACAATATGATCCTGTAAAATCAGCTGCAGCAGGAACAGCATGGGGCAGGGCCAAACAGCCCCCCACCATTGTCAAGGCCTGCACAGGCACAGCGTGACTCGGAGGAGGAACAACCTGAGCCTGCCCCAGTAGGCAGAAGGAGGCGTGCCCAGTATGCCTTGGCCTTGGCAAAGAGGCAACGCATAGCACATACACTGGCTCAGTAGGAACCCTGGAAATTATACCTCTCACTGACTCGCACATAAAATAAAAGGGATGCCTAATTTGACACTACCTGTTTCCAAACATGTATAGGGAGTGTAGTATGTTCATCCGACATAGGCAGCCCTGCAGCACCACCTGAGGCATGATTGCCATGTTTTAAGCAATATAAAGCAGTGCTAAGCAGATGTTACCAATATCTAGTATATGTAAACAAAATTGCTTGTACAATTTTGGCCAAGGTTGGCCAAAGTTGAGCAAAGTCAGTTAAACATGCTCATAACTGCTTTACTGTTCCTTAAGCAGTCTGGTCTGACCAGCATGAAAATAAAAAGCAGTGACAGAGCTTGAACCTAGGATACTGTGCACTCTAGTCACAGTACTGAACCACTAAGCCATGATAGCATTACAGTAGCACAGACACAGCAGGACAATTGTACACTAATGCAAACACAAAGCAATGCTGTATCATGCCCCTAATGAGGCAAATGGGTAACCTCACCCATATGCCTATGCAGACAGAGAACATCAGGCCAGGCGTTGTGATGTGGGATGTGTAGGCTATGAAGTCGCAAGCTAATATATGTGACAATGGATGCTAAGATCTGTAGTACAGTAGTATGCCCCAAGCCAGTATGATAGGCAACAGTACAGACTGTAATGGTGTCCTGTACATAGCAGTGCAGGCACAGCAAATGTGCATAAGTGTCAGTTGAAACCCACATCCTATGTACACCCACAGTAACAATCCGGTGTGCCCACAGGTAGAAATGTACAAAGAATAGCTGTCCCCCTGTATGTAGAAATGTTGATAAGTCTATGCAAAGTGTCTCATGGAAGCCCTGCAGGCACAGCATGATCCCTGTTGATCTATGACACAAAGTTGAGGCCTGCTGTAAAAATACACCTTGATTTACCATACACATATAGTATAAATGTGTTTACTGTGCGTGCTCACACACTCCAACAAATGTAGTGGATTTCATTCAGCATCACACTGAAAGGTCAGACTGGGCATGCTCACACAGGCTAAATACAGATGTGATAATAAGGGATCCGTGGACAGATGTGTATAGTCATCTCTACTTCCAGAAACATATTCACAAAGTGGTCTGAAAATCCTGCTATGTGTACACACAAACTGCCAAGGTCTGTGCATGTAGGTCATAGGAGGTTGCCACTACTCAGCAGTCATCAGACCTGTCAGAGAGTACCACAACACACCTGCAATGAATCTGACTAGGCAAGTTCATCAGCTAGAAAGACCAATGCAGTACCTTAACAAGAGGATTACTGGCCTCAAATAGTTGCCCCATGCAACAAGAATGAATGTAACACAAGATGTACTCTGTTGCATACTGTCTATGCAGGAGATCTCTGCCCAACAGACAGGTCCAAGTCATGGTTACATTCAGATCTGTTCTGAGTCACAGCTCAATGGCACTAAATGTACAGAGCCTACTGATATTGGCAACATCCTGGCAGATAGGATCAGTGTTAACTTTGCCCCCCTCTCACCCATGAAAGAGCACATGTCTATAATGGAAGACTGCAAAGTTGCTGTTATCATGGCTGCACAGGTAAACAACACTCTCCAAAGCCAGTATCACAGCAGCCATGGGACTAGACAACTTCCCAGGCTGTGTAGTATCTACTTCCCTGAAGTAAACATTAACATGGAAGGTCTGTGGCTACTGAAGTTTCCAGAGGACTGCAAACTAGGAGCCATCATTGTAAACACTAAAGATGTGGACATCATATAAAAGGGCCTCACTGAGACAGATGGCTGTTGTCCAAGCCATGTGCTGTAGCTCAATGCCAAAAGGTGCATTATCATCACCTTTGTTAAAATCTCTGTAGCCGAGAACTATAACATAGGTGGTAGTATACCTCACACTGTAAGTGTGACAAGAGCCCCTGGGTCACAGGTGGACAGTGGATACAACTGTGATTAGCACATTCCCACAGTAGTCAGGAAACTCTCTTATGTGGCACACCTCATCACAAAATGTGTCTCATGCAGAATAAAAGAGGACAGTGTTCCCCCCTACTCACCACTCACTAGAACTATAAAAGAGTACAACGCCACTGTTGCTATATACCTCACAAGACAACTACAACAACTGGAAAGCCTGCAGCAATACCTTACAAAAAGCATTAGTGGCCTGAAATACATGCCATACACAGACCATCGCAAAATGCCCCATCCATACTCCCTTGCATATCGCCTACTCAGAGGTGTTCACTGTCTAACATACAAACTATGTCAAACATAGAGCTGCTGGTTATGATCCACATAAAACACTCACAATCACTCTGACCTTTGGACCCAAAACCACGAGTGAAATACAAAAGGAAGGGGTGTAGCCATTTACCTTATGGATATCCGCTCCTTCAGGTTACTGGCACAGCATGAGGCCTTGGAGACCATGCAAGTGCGACTAACATTGGGCAAAGCTGCCCATCAGATTGTAGTCTGCTACAGATCATGTACCTTGTCTCAGGAACCTCACACAGTATTCTGGAGAACAATGGCAAATGTAAAGGTCCTATCAAACACCATTATATGAGGAGGTTACAACTACCCAAACATTGAGTGTGTGAATTACTCGTATACAATGTCCTTTGCTCAATGTGTCCTACAGTTAAGAAACTCCAACACCATGAAACAGCTGGCAGCATGCCCACTACAGGTGACAACATACTGGACATGATCATCACCAACAAGGGGTACCAGTGTTCCACAACAGAGATAAACCCCTCGCTGGGAATATCAGATCCTGAAGTAATCACACTGGACATCCACATCCCACCCCCACACCCAGTCAATGAAACCACTGTGAAGACATCTGTAAAAGCAAACTGCACACTTCCCAAGACCAAAGTTGGAAGTTCTGAAGACCTCTTGCTATAGGATAATGATAAGCAATCTGCAGAAACATTTACAAGTGCATCCTATGAGCATCTGCAGGGATGTATGGAATGAGACATCACAAATAAAACCAAGATGCACTCCTCCAAAAATAGGTCAACAAGCAGGTATTTGTTGTCCATAAATAAGCTAGACAAGAGAAGGAGGAAATGAACACATGACAGATCCAAATTCACCAAAGGAAAGGCATCACTGATCACTATCATGAAGAAAGAATGATCGCTCATAAAATAATCCAAGGATGGTTTCTAATGACAAATAGCCAAGGAATGTAAGAATAACAACCACAAAGCCTTCGGTCGCTATACCAGACATGTAGGTGTCAACTTCCAAATATGCTGTCAGCTACTGAAAAAAGGAATGAAATACACCAAACCAACTTTCATTGCCCACATCCAGGGGTACAAGTTCAGTGTAAACTCCCCCCATCACCCCCAAAAGGGCCTGTGTCCATCACAGAAGGATGCAGAGGCCCAGACGTCATGGAAATGCAGGTAAAGACAGCCCTCACCAAAGCTAAGAACATAGCCTCAATGTGACTGTATGTTGTCCCAGGCTGCATCTTACACTAGGCCCATAAGGAACTACACACACACCTACATTCACTGTCCAGACTCAATCGTACCCAGGCTATGTACTCAAAGAATGGCATACACTAACAGTCATCCAGCTGCACAAAGGGTGTGCCAAAACAGAACCTAGAAACAATTGTACAATATGTCTACTCAGCCGGGTCCACAGAGCTATTGAGCCAGTTGTCATGGAACCCATACACTGAGACATTGGAGATTTCCAGACACTGGACTCTACACAACTTCGCCCTGTTAAAGGCAGAGCCGGGCTCTCAAACCTAGTTGAGTTATTTAAAACAGTTACCATGAACATAGATGGAGGTGAAAGTAGTCCACACAGCACACCTGGACCTCACTAAGGGCTTACTACACCATTCCACACTCTGTCATCATGGACAAGTGTACCAGCTTGAGCATTAATAGCTATGTCACAGGATGGGCGGCCAAGTGGCTCACAGATCAAACACACATGTTAATAGTTGGGGGTACCATGTCCAACTCTAAGCCAGTCACAAATGGCATCACACAGGTCTTGGTCCTGGGACTCCACCTGTTCAGTAGATACTGCTCAGAGGTACAGGGAAGCATGGCAGGTGTATGACTGAACAGGTTTGCAGATGAATGGTAACTGTGGTCCATAATTGACTGTACAGCTGACACAGACATCCTCCAGAAGTGGCTTACAGAGACAGATACCTGATGTCAAAACAATGCCCTCAAGCTGAATGGCAAAGAATGCATAATCATCCCCTTTGGGTAAAACAGAGTGCACACAAATTACCACATAGGTGGTAATCCAGCATGTACGGAGAAAGTCATTATGGCACTGAGGTCACAGGTAGATAGTAAACTTACCTTTGATGATCATTTGCCCAAAGTGTTTAGACATTCCTTGAATGTAGCCCATCTAATGTCACCTAATGTAACCCACTTCGTATAGTCTGATGATGTCACCATCCTACAAATATACCTGTGGAAAAGAGAACTCCCAGTAATGTGTATAATGTATCGTGTTAATGTGTACTCCTCTAGTATCATGAAATAGTTTGGTAGGGGTTTGAATTCTGCACTAGACAACTGTGTGTGTGTGTGTTCTCCTTGGGAAGGAGCAACCTTTTAGGGGAGTAGTGAAACACCTCAAAAGTGGTAAACTAACCTTTGTCAAGTCTGATGATGTCACCATCCTACAAATATACCTGTGGAAAAGAAAACTCCCAATGATGTGTATAACACGTTGTGTTAATGCTAACTCTTCTCGTATCATAAAGTAGTTAGATAGGGGTTTGAATCCTGCACTGGATAAGTGTGTGTGTGTGTGTGTGTGTTCTCCGTGGGGAAAAGCATCCTTTTAGGAGAGTAGTGAAACACCTCAAAAGTGGTAAACTAATCTTTGTCAAGTCTGATGATGTCACCATCCTACAAATATACCTGTGGAAAAAAAAAGCACCCACTAATATGTATAGCGTGCCGTGTTAATGCATACTTCTCTAGTATCATGAAGTGTTTAGGTAGGGGTTTGAAACCTGCAGTGGGCCACAGTGTGTTTTCCCTGGGAAGGAGCAACCTTTTAGGAGAGACTAGTGAAACATCTCAAAAGTGCTAAACTAACCTTTGTCAAGTCTGATGATGTCACCATCCTACAAATATACCTGGGAAAACAGAACTCCTAGCAATGTGTATAATGCATTGTGTTAATGTGTACTTCTCTAGAATTATGAAGTAGTTAGGTAGGGGTTTGAATCCTGCATTGGACAGTTGTGTGTGGTCTCTTTTGAAAGAGCAACCTTTTAGGAGAGTAGTGAAACACCTCAAAAGTGGTAAACTAACCTTTGTCAAGTCTGATGATGTCACCATCCTACAAATACACCTGTGGAAAAAAGAGCTCCCAATAATGTGAATCGCACAGTGTGTTAATGCATGCTCTCCTAGTATCATGCATTAGTTAAGTAGGGGTTTGAATCCTGCACTGTACAACTGTGTGTGTGGTCTCTTTGGGAAGGAGCAACCTTTTAGGAGAGTAGTAAAACACCTCAAAAGTGATAAACTAACCTTTGTCAAGTCTGATGATGTATCATCCTACAAATACACCTGTGGAAAAAAGAACTCCCAGTCATGTGTATAGCGCTTCATGTTAATGTGTACTCCTCTTGTATCATGAAGTAGTTAAATAGGGGTTTGAATCCTACACTTGGTGAGTGTGTGTGACACTGTTAATCAATGTGTTGTGGGTTGTGCTTTTACTACTGTATGACATATCAGTATGCATTGCACATGTGAGCTAGCTCTGTGGCAAATACATACATGTTACCTCAATGACTGCATGTGTGGGAACCCTGCTTTCTCCAAGAACACAGCTGTCATCCTTGCCAGACTGTGCTGCTGCTCCTCAGACCTTAGGTCACATCTGTATGCTTGTGACAAGCCCAGCCACTGCAGTGATCTCTGGCCTAGGTCATCTGTGTCATACAAAGTCATTATGGTTCCTATTGGAATGTGTGTGTGAGGGGCTATGGCCGAGGTATATGTCAGACCTGTTCAAATTCAGCAAAGTCTGTCAATGATGACTATTCATAACAGGTGTTGAACAACCTTTGTGGATGTGCATGCAGACCCCTTATTGCTTATGTGATCCACCGAGGGATCTGAACATACCATTGGAAATGTGATTAACAAAGGACAGATGACGTAACACTTGGTTGCATGTACACATTGGTACCTGTTCATCATGTCGTTGGCTACTACCTATGTGGTACTGTGGGGATAATATGTTTCGTAAAGGTGGATGACAATGCTTAGTTTGGCTTATAGCTTTCCAGCATGGGTTTGATAACATGCATCTGTCTGTATGATACCCTTGTGCAGGATGTGTGTGTCATCTGGAAAATGCATTATAGGCCACAGTATGCATTACCAGACGTGGATGGACATATCCCTACTGTGATTGCTTGTACCTAAGAGAGCTATATGCCAAACAGGAGTGGTGTCAGTAATAGGTGCAGATGAATACCAGTGGTTACTGGCATAGTATAGTACCTGAAGGATCCAAATGTTGCTGTGTGTCTTACATCTGTGTGTCGGTTGTCAAGACATCATCTAACAATTGGTTATGGTCAGGCTGTGGAAGTGATGTATACTACCAGAATGCAAAACAATGACAGATAGTAACAGTATCACCCACAGCACAGTGTCAAACCATGTCATACACACATGTGTAGTCAGGTTCCGAAATGTGTGTAGTACAATGCATACTGGCCACCAATAGAAACTATGGAGTGTTACTGTGTAATACAGAGCATGTCACCCTGGCCATGTGTCCACTATGCACGAACATGCAGACAGTGCACCTCCACCATGTTCACAACTGTACACTGGCAAATCTGTGCTACACACAACCCACACATACTGTCCACTCTCTAACACATGCTGCCAATACTGCACACATCAGCCAAGTGGCGTGTGGCCGAACAATACACAATTGGAACCAACACTGGTGTAAACAACACTACAATGACAATCATAGGATTAATGCATCATGCCTGCTCAGCTACACCTTCAAGCATATCATTACACTGTACTGCTGACAACATGCTAACATTGCTTTACTGCTATAAAGACACCCTGCGCATCAGCACCATGGTAGCCTGTTCCTGCATCGATATTACAGATGACAGGAGGCGGCACAGGTTTCATCATATGCACAGGGTGTGTTGTTGGTTTTCCAGAGGCCTACAGTGAGCCATCCAGTCGATGTGTGTGTGTGTGTGTGTGTGTGTGTGTGTGTGTGTGTGTGTGTGTGTGTGAGAGAGAGAGGGGCAAGAATACTGGAATGGGCCAATGTTGATGTAATGTGTGTGGGTATGTGTTAGCCCTAGGTGTCTGGAGTATGTGTGTGTGTCTGCATGCACACAGTTCCACCATGTGGCTGCCATATATGGGTATTAGAGGGACAGCCACAGACTGTACCTGTGAGGCTTCATGGATCACCATCTCTGGCCATGGATACAGTACCTGTGCCTGGCAGGGGTGCTACTGACACTATCAGGTACTAAGCCAGACTGGGTACTATCCCCAGAGGTGGATGGATGTACACTGGACACAGATCCCTGCTGGGACTGTCCAGAGCCAAGTGCACATGGTCTTCTAGGACATTCTATGGACAGTCCACCCACAACATTGCTGGGGCTGGTACTGGCACTACGGGAATGGCTGTGGCTTGAGGGACGTCCGAGGTGACTTCCAGCTGCTGATGTTGCTGGCATACGTCCATGTCGATGACTCAACCGTCCAGCACTGTCCTGACACATGGACATGACATTGTGGAGGATATCTAATGTCTCTCCCCAACTTCTCTCAGTGATCTCAGTGTAATGACGGATGGCACCTGCTAGGTCATGGATACTGTCAATGACAGCAGAATTATGTGCCCTCTGTGCCCTTAGTCCCTGTCTGGTGTACCGTTCCATATGTGCCTGTGCCTCCATGACAGCCTGGAACATGAGTGACATTGTCAGACCTGTGGCACATCTGCCAGTGGCATGATGAGCAGCAGTGCTCCTACGAGAACCCCTGGACATCTGCCTATGTGGTACACTTCCAGACATCTGGGTATGGCTGCTGTGTTGGGATGCATGTGCCATGGATACCACACTGTCCTGGCCAATGCAAACTGTACGCTGTCCCTCAGCTATGGGCATTGTTGATGGATGTATTGGCAGTATGACTGTATGCATGGATGGGGTGGACAGCTGTGTACTGTCAATTGGTGGCCCAACGACAGACCCTGGCAAACATGCTTGTGCCTCAACATACCTATCATCAGTATCACTGTTTTGCTCAGTGACATCAGTTTCTCTGCTGCAGTGAACCAGCCCAAGGTCAGCACCTGTGAGAGGGAGACAGGAAACACACTTTACGATCTGTACATGATGTTGGCACACATGCACACATGCACACATGAACACACAAACACACGAACACATACACACATGCACACATGCACACATGAACACATGCATACATGAACACTTGCACACATGCACACATGAGCACATGCACGCATGAACACTTGCACACATGCGCACTTACACACATGCACACATGCACACAAATGCACTCATCACTAAAACACACACACACACACACACACACACACACACACACACACACCACCAGCAATCCAGAACATACTCAATAGCGGGTGAGGGTGGGGTACAGTATCACAAGGCAAACAATTATATCACACGTGTCAGCATGCAGGACGAGTGTTTCACAGCAGCATGCATTGTGGGTGTTGACACCCCTTGCCATTAACACTATACGTGTCTTTGATGCATGTGTGTTGTTGGCCTCACCGTGGAATGCACTGTGTACATGGACACGACAGGGCTGTGCAAGTATTATAAGCTCTGCAATGTTCTGTGCACCATCTCTCACAGGTATACATGCCATGGCTGGATCTGTATCGGTGTGTCACATAGATATCCATTTCTGATTAGAGCGTCTGTGTCTTCAGCAGATAATTGTGCACACAGGATTAGCACATGCATGCTATGTATACACACAGGATGAGTGGTGCATGTTAACCTGATGGAATACCATTGCTCAACATGTCCATTGTACAGTGGTTATGGTGAGTGTAGGACACATTGTGGACATGCCAGTGCTAGACATGACATGGCATGCTACAACACAACTGCAACATTAAACATCATACAGACACAGTGTGTGTCATGTCACCTATACACGCAATAGCATTACATGACATATATGTGTCACTTTGTACAAATGGTGATTGCTATGCATATTGTGTATAGGTACCTATGTTTGCACACACACAACACTGAGGTGCATAGCAGGTAATGCTATGTGTAGTACTGTGGTCACTGTAACTGGATGGGGTGTACTACCATGAGCCATCATCATGCAGCATCATGTGGTCACACAAGGCTACTAATGTGTGCCACACCGGCACATACCATGCTGTACCGGAAATGCAGTACAATGGCTACATTCACCATTTCACAGCCGGTTGTTACATGGGTTTGTAAGGTGCACAATAGGGAGCATTGCCTACCATGAATGTGTAATGTGTCGAAGTGTGTCGCACAGACACATGTGAGGCATCTACCCCTCAGGTATATTATGTGTGCTGTGTGGATGAAGTGCGGGATACTGTGGTGTGACCTTACACCTGGCCTCTGAATATGCCATGTGTAGCATGTTAACATGTACTGCGTATGACAGTGTTGTGTATGTTGTGTGCATGCATATCGACTCTGCCTATCCAATCTTCACATCAGTGTTGCCACAATTGTGTGGAATGCTCTGTGTATTGTATGTGTTATACGCAGCTACCCACGTTACTGGGATGTGCATAGTCTCACAGCAAACATGCACAGCATGCATTATGCGTATGTGTGTTACGTGTACATGGCCTACACCTCGCCTATGACATGCACATTTAATTTGGAGTATTAAAGGTAGAACACACTCACCAGCATGGGTCAGCTGCCTTGCTGTCACACCAGAGGGACCTACAAGGATATGAGACACTTTGTCAGTGGCAACAACTGTTGCATTGCTACTGTGTGTTTGCAATCGTACAGTAGTACAACAGTTGACAGTCACAGGCATACAGATTGTATTCCTAATTATTACCATTGCACAACACTAGGCACCACATCGTCTAACTACACAGTACACATCTCACATAAGCATGCTCTAACAATTGAGGTAACAGTAGTCTACAGCTATGCCATGTTACCTGCACGCTCCATGTCAGCTTGCTGGGTGACTCCGGCCTCCATGATGACACATGTTAGTTGTTGGGGTTGTTGTTGGCCAGGAGCCACCTGGCTCAGGAGCAGCTCCTCCACTCTGGTGAGGGGGTGGATGGCTACCCCCCCCACCTGTGGCAAGCTGCTCTCTGCGGATATCAGACACACGCTGCCGGACATGTCTAATTAAATCACTGCAATGATGGCATACCTGCTCATATGTCTGATTATGCATGCCTATGTCATTTACCCGATGGACAAGCTCTTGCCACAGTGCAGTCCGCTCATGCTGGTCCTGGCTGGTTCTAGAGAACAGCAGGGCATACTGCTGCACCAGGCTGGATGTTATGACCTCTTCCTCTGCCGTGCTATAGGCGGGATTACGGTGGTGGGACATAGCCCTGGAAGACAATGAAACAATATGTGTGTGCAAGTCATGAGGCACACATATATTTGTTATGTACAGATATCAATTAACTGCCATATATAGCAACCTATTGGCTGTCAGAAGATACACACTTTCAAAACCACATGTCAGTACTTAAGCCACAACTGCCTGACAGTGCCTGGCACACTCTATATATCAAACCACGTTTTGCACAGCAACAAACTTACAACAGTATGTAATACTATACAACAGTACATGGCACACTGTATGCGACACAATGCACAACATAGACACAGGAGGTATATATCATGCTAATGCATCACGAAAAGTGTAATCCATTGCAATGATTGCATGCACCTGTATCCTGTAACACACATATGACAGAGGCCATGGTACAGGCATACACACACACATCAAAACTACATATCAGACACATAGGTATGGCAACACAGGTGACCTTTACCTGTGTACCTTACAGTACTGTGTGCCAGTAGTTATGAGACCGTATGCCTGAGGTATGTAATCTGTGAGGACTACAGGGAACACACGGAACAGTGGTTCCAATCAATGTGGACATACACCATACTGTGCTGTTTAGGCATACAGCCTCGGGTAGTACTACAGTTCATACAGGGGTTGGATTTGCCAGCAGTAACACTCAATAAGCATGCATGTACTGCTTTGCCTACAATGGGCACCCCAGTCGACAACAAGGGACTATGTCAGAACGTATGGCATACTGCTTTTTCAGCCTAGCAATTGTATATACATCTTTTGCTGGGATCACAGCTAGGACACATAATACCATGACAGAAATAGTTTCCCACTAAGCTATCACACATAAACCAAACTCTGACACATTCACAAACACATTCACCATCACACTTAGTCAAACTCACATAGCAATTACTGCAACAAGTACATGTGGGTGTGTATCACTTCATAGGTAGGTAAGAGGCTATTGACCCTAGGGCCTATAGAAGCCTAGCCATAAGCTACCCTGGCCTTTGACACACAGGTCATTGCATTTCACGTGGCCCTGTCAAGCAGAGACACAGAGGTGATTGCCTGGGTGTATTCACTATCTCCCATACAATCTTCATGAATATTTATGATGACTGCTAATTAGGAGCTTTGTTTGCTATGGATAGTTGGTTTGTTACGGAGTATGGGATGTCTCAGAGATGGGAATATATCCCTCCAGCATGTGCTGTTTAATGTGGTCAGAAGGTTTTGGTCCCTCGAGCGTGTAGCACATAGAGATTGTGATCTCTTTACATGCAGCATGTCCACCAGCTCTGGTTTTTACATAGCTTAGTATGTTAGGCAGAGGTCACCTCTGGGTAGGTGGTATGCGACACAGTGTAGTTGTGGGTTTGTGAGATAGTCTGCATAGGGCATCTGTTTGAGGCTGGTATTACTCTTTGTGAGGCATGTCTTTCTCATTACCAGTTGCTGGGGATGCTTGTGAAGTACATACCTCATGGGGCATTATACTCTATAATGGACTTTATGTGTGATGAGTTGAGGGGAACACTGACCTATATTTCCCTGGATGACACACTTTTTGTGATGAGGTGTGGCAAGTAGACAGATTACATGACTACTGTGTCACTGTGATTATCGAAGTGGAGACTACAGTCCACCTGTGTCCCATGGTCTCTTATCACACTTTCGGTGTTAAGTAGACTACCACCTATGTGGTAGTTCATGGGTACGGAGTTTTTGCCAGAAAGGATGCCAATGCAGTTTCAACATTGAGCTTGAGTCCATGTCTTTGTCACCAGCCATCTGTCGCAGTAAATATGACCCTGTCTCTCTCTCTCTCTCTCTATATATATATATATATATATATATATATATATATATATATATATATATATATATATATATATATATATATATATATATATATATATATATATATATATATATATATATATAAACACACACACATATATATATATATATATATATATATATAAAAACATATATATATATATATGTGTATATATATATATATATATATATATATATCAACACATAAATATGAATATACATTGGTGTATATGCACATATACGGTCCACCTTTCATGGTGGAAATATCAATTATGCGAAGGTTGCGAGGTATACTGTTATGTACTAATATTGCACAGTGTTGCGCGGAAGGCATTGAAGGTGTTCTTAGCACATGTAGCTTTAGCAGGCCTCACTGGCTGCAACACTGCAAACCTGACAATTCATACCCACAGCGTTTAACCACCACATGTCATATACTAGCACTGTATGCTGTCTTGTTTGCCACACACTACAACCTACATAAAAGTATGCACATAACAACCTTCAACAACATATATATGTCCACCCTTCACAAACAGTTGCAGTATGTCCCTTGCTCTATGCACATGTATAGATGCTAATATATCTGGCACACACAGATCTCTCCATATGTGTGTGCCATACACACACACAAGGTCCACACTGTTGTAAGTCCATGGACCTCACAGCTGACCTGCTGGGCCTTGCTGCAACATGAACAGGTGTCACATGTGAGCACACAATAATATCAGAGGGTGTATATATAGTTGCAAATGCTAGATTAGCATACTAGCCTGGTACAGCTGTTGCCAATGTTAAACTAAATGTTAATATGACTATCATGCATTTGTTACTCTGTCACATCCTTGTTTATATAAATGTATGCACTACTCCCCCAAACAACCATTGTACACACTACTGTACAGAACAGAGATAACATGGATCAGATGTTTGACATTTAATGCTGAACTACATATATCACAGTCATATCCCACTGCACACGCCTACACACTGATTTCTCCATGGCAATAGTTATGCAGGGCATCTGTGCATAGATACGTACCACTGCCACATATGGATGATTCAAAGTATGTAGAGTACTCTTCAAAAACATCTACTACATGCCAGTAAATACATATCAGTTACATACCTTTACTTTGTATGGGTTTGTATTATTAAGTTCCATGTGTGTAGTAATACAATTTATTTATATATATATATATATATATATATATATATATATATATTTTTTTTTTTTTTTTTTGCTGTTGCTGTGGCTGTGGCTGTTGCTGTTGTTGTTGCCAGTGTCTGTCTGTCTGTGTCTCTCTTTCTTGCTTTCTGGCTTACTTGCTTGCTTGCTTTCTCTCTCTCTCTCTCTCTCTCCATGGCTACAATGAAATGATTGCATGTGTGGACAGCAAGTACAGCCTGCTTTTAGAGGCATCTGTGCATGTGCATGTGATGGCCTCTGCACCAATTGGTGGCCAACATTTGGTAACTGCATGCAGCCTGCTGTGTAGTAACTGCAGTACTCACTGAGCAGAACAAGGCCCCTCATATGCAGAGTGGCTAAGGCACTTTTAAGTAGTTGCAAGCGGGTTTGCGTGACGCTTAGCAATACTTAGCTAAGCGCACACATGTGCACACTCATGCAAGCCCGCTAACTACTGCTTAAAAGTGCTTACTCCCGCTAACCCCGTGCTAATTTCTTTGAAAGAAAAGAAAATGGGGAGATAGGAAAGTGGTGAAAAAGGGGCACAAAGAGGGAAAGACAGTAGGGAAAACAGCTCGGGATGTGCAGGGTGGGTGTAGGGAAGGTCCATAGCTGCTCATTTCTTTAACAGCAACAGCTGTGCATATACTAAGAATTTGGATTGAATTTTGAAACCTTCCACCCCTGAGAGAGGGGTGAGGACAACAAGGTATGTTGTACTGCCAATTAAATTTCAGTTTATGTGTCCAGTGGACATGTGTGCAAAATGGGCAGCTATGTATGGGGCGTAATTTTTTTGTGGGAGCAGATTGCCCCCTTTTTTTATCAGGTGAGAGTGGTATGTGGGGTAGGGGAAGTAGTTATATTTGGGGAGGTAGGCTGGGGAGGTAAACAGACAAGACAAACAAGACACATACAGGGGTGGAATATGACACATGGAGTGGGTGAACACCATTGACGGGGAAGGGTGTTTGGAAATCGCAAGCCAATGAGACCACAGATGGCAACAGTGGAACTGACATCCCCACCCACAGGCAGTCACCACTGCACCTTCACAGCCTGGAGGGTGGCTGTGCTGGGGGCTGCGTAGGAGGGGCAGGCTCATCCATGAGTCGCGCCACTCTTGCCTCAAGCGGTGTAGAGGATCAGCAACTGAATGCTTGATCTCCCTACGCACCACAGCCCGGACCGTTCAGAGGGTGATAGGTGGCCCTCCTCTAGCCACGCTTGCACGGGGGACAAGCCCTATCTCCTGCAGTGCTTCCACCCGAAGGTGGCACAGGGCCACCGGAGGAGGAGATCCCGGGCTGGGCACCGGGCATGCTGGTGCCAGGTGCCATCGCCAGCTGAGGTGGGAGAGGAGGGTCCACTGGGACCGGCCTTCCCATATGTTCTATGTTTAGCAGGATTTAATGACAATATGAGTTAGTAACAGACAACAGTATTCCAAATTAGTTGTAACAGCATGCAGTAGTATTCCCATTAACCCAACACACAAGAATTCCAACAGTTGAACAGCAAGCATAACACATGCATATCTAGAACAACAGTGGACATTCCCACAGAATACAGGGTTGATTGGTGGCAACAGGCCACCGGGATTGTGGTATGTGAACAGGGCACATGCATCAAAGTACATGCAGATATTTATGAACCAATAGGACATATGTCCCAACAAAGTTTTTCAGATTACACATAATCATTTAGGTGTGGAATGGCATTATTTATGACCATAAAGTAGGGTGTAAAAAGATCACTCCATTAACAACTTATATATACTTAGAACTTTACTCTCCATTCCTACTGACTGCAGGTATATATCCCCTACATGTATTCCACTAGGCAGTGTCCATTAAATTGTAATATGGGTTTTGATAGTTGTTTATATACCTGACCTGTATCTGACATACAAACTCTTCAAGATGCAGATGTTACTGCTACGTATTTATATATTTCATTTATATTCATATATCTACATATCTGGTTGTCTTCAGGTGACATTATCAGCTACATTTACACGGACCCCTACATTTCTAGCAGCACACTGACATTTGTGGGGAACACAATCAGAAGCTACTCATGTGCCAGATTAACCTGTACATGCTAGCCATGAACCAACAGTTGAGGACTGTATATATATGCTTAAGAGCTACTGGCATTCCCTTCATCCATTTTATATGGACCTACACAAGTGTGGATTGACGGCACTTAATACAACTGTACTATTTCCATAATGCAAGGGTACAACAACATATCAAAGAAAGTGACAAGGACACAGTCCAGGAATTATACCTTTATTAATTACATTACACACTTTTGTAGTGGCTCTCTCATTCATTTCATATTTTGGTGCATGCAGAATACTTTTATTCCAGACTTATTATACCTTCATTAATGGGTTACAACACTTTTTCTCACTCTCTCACTTATTTTATATTACAATACATGCAGAGACTTTATTCAGGACTTATTATACCTTTATTAATGGGTTACAACACTCTTTTTCATGCTCTCTCACTTATTTTATATAATAATTCATGTAGAATAATTATTAACCTGCCTGGTGGCGCAGCCTTAGCAGCCTATCTGCATAGGCTTGCCAATTCGCAGCACGGACACCTGCAGCTGTGAAGTAAATTAAGGGATATTGAGACATACCTATCCATTATATGGACTACAATAGCATTTCTTACATACTTCATTCCATGGCTACCTACTCAGTAGTGGGACATCTTGCATGTCACGGGTCTCCTGTATCCATTGGTTCAGTTGGTCCTGCTTCCATCTCTTCAGGTCTGCATGGTGGTGACGGACCTGCTCACCAGTCCGAGGGACACCTGTGGCACTGGTGAGATCATGAGCTAACCGGTTCCAAGCCTCTGCTTTGTACTCTGCCCCTTGGAACTGGCCCTGCAGGAGTCTTGACTCATGATGGTGAACAAGGAGCCAAACCATGTATTTTGACTCCTCGATGCCCCACCGTTGCACCCGAAAGCAAGCACCCTCTCCAGCACCGGCCATTCTGACTGCAGATGGGAGCTACAACCAATTATGGCGTGTATTCCCACCTATGGAGCTTAAATATGCCTCATTTCCCACACTTATTTGTGATTGGCCGTTTTTGAAAAATCTCAGCTAACAGCAAACCTGCTTATCAATGGTTAAACTTTCATTTATAAGTATATGTATGTGAACAGTGCATGTTTATGCTAAGCTGTCATGGCTTAGTGGTTTGGTACTTTGATTATGGTGCACAGTGTCCCGGGTTGGAGCCTTGTCATTGCTTTTTATTTTACTACTGTCTAGACAGACTAGGGGGTGTGGCTGTGTTTAGGTGACTTTGCTTAACTTTGCTCTACGTTGCTCCACGTTGCCCGACGTTGCCCTACAGTGCACTGGTTAGTGCAGTGCACATCTCCGCGTAAACCTATTGTGCTATGTAAAGCACTGCTTAGCTATAGGCAACTATATTGCGCTAGGTAAAGTGCTGCTTAGCTATGGGCAACTATATTGCACTGGGTACAATGCTGCTTAGCTGTGGGCAATTATATGTCAATATCCTTAATGCTGCTCACCTTCTTATATTTATATATATACATTTTGTTCAATAATACATTGGCCATTTCAATGCTTTTTACTAAAATTTCATTCATATATGTCAGGAATTATTTTATATACTAATTTAAAACATAAAATAGAAAGGGGAGTGGTGGGACTAGAACTGGGAATGCCTCCTCTTTGTGCGATGGCTGTACCACTACGCTTTTGCTATTTGGCCTAATTTGCATAAACATTTCTTATTAAGCTCTTCGATGTCGAAATTGCTAACTGTAGCTAAGCAATGGGCAGACCCACACGCACACGCACAAATACGGGGAGCTATATGGTGAATAATAAAAAAAAATTTTGTTTTATTCTTTATTTCATTTGTACAGGGCTTTTTAATGTGGGGGAGTGTAGTGTTGGGGGTATACACATTTGAGTGGACCCGCTCATATCTGCTGACATTTGCAGAGTTAGGCACTTGCAGGGGCGTGGATATTTGGACTGCTCGGCAGTCTGACATGCCCCCTGTACTACTACACACTCTGTGTTTGCCTGGGAGTTGAGTCAGCGTGCATATGCATGACGCGCTGACGTCTAACTCTTCGACGGCAGTCTCCGAGTAGGACTTTGTTTGTCCTACATGAAGGATTACTGAATCCCCCCATAGTGAATCTTATCTATTGTCTGTATTAGTCCTGCTATCACTAACTTGTCTAGTTCATGAAAAGAAGGGTTTACTTACAGTAGATTATTCCAACACAATTTATAATTTATTCCTTCTTGAATCCATCTCATTATAACCCCTTTATAATCCCCCAGAATATAAGAAAAATTACTCGAAGGAACGGAATGATAGGTAACTCCTGTCTGACTTTCTATGTTGGGAAGATGAAATGTAAGTTAAAAGAAAGAAACTATGTCCATCGGAAATATGAAGAAAGCTGGACAGTAATGCTCTTTATAAACACATAAGTTATATGGATGATACTGTTTTAAATTTATGGGGCTTCAATATATACTTTCTAACTGCAGAGGAGGTGGTATGACATTAAAAACATAATGTGTGGAATATTGATGGATAAATGAATTAAGAGTGAATAGAAGTCCTGGACTGAATACCTGAATAATATAAAACCTCTATCCTCTATTGAAAATGAAACATTTTAGGCAATTATCTCATACTTTCAGTTTTAATTGAATGTTTTATTGAATAATTGTATGATTATTGTTCTAGAGTATTTCAGTTGAAAACTGTTTATTTGGCATTTTACAAATTGAGAAAGCATTTAGCAAAAACCTGTGCGCTTGCTGTTTTATAATAAAAAGTATTCTCGCTAACACTCTTCAAGAGAAACCTTGACGAGTGGATGGGAAACAGAAAGTTTACCCCCAGGATCACTTCAGTGGGTCTGCTGGACAGAGGCACAGGGAACTAATCTAAGGGGGCAGTGAAAGCCAACACATTCTGGCTAGGCTTATAAATGCCTTCAGGCAGTTAGCCTAGTATCTACCTATGAACCTCTGTGGTTCCTTGAACATGTTTCTTTTTGGAGTTATCAAGTTATATAACAGAAGGAAGACAACTCACTCTTAGGAATCAACTGTAAAAAACCCATATTACAAAAGTGAACTCAAGATGTTAAGCAAAGAAACAAAATCAAATCTGACAAGGGTATCACCACCTCTACCAAGGTCAACCACAAGGGTGGCCTCATCACTGATCCCAGCAAGTATAGACTGATAGGTTTACCTATCAGGAAATGAAATGCATCATTGTGGAACTCAAAAATAAAGACATTAACAGATTACAAAGCTCATTACTAGTGTAAAGTCAGAACTCAGTATGAGGGGAACCTCTGTTTAGCATCTACTTCTATGATATCTAAGCTGATTTCAAGGGCCTTTAGAAGACTGGCAAACTATCAGCTATCATCTAATTACTACAGGATGGCCAGATGCTAGAAGAGGTACCAACATGTATAAACTATTGTTAACTATGTCAGAAACCTTAGAAATAATACCCAGCATTGCAATAAATTGATACATAACTATATGACGTAGTATTAGGTGAATTTTACAAATGATAGGTTATTGTTATTTCAAAAGCATGCATGTTGATTAGACAGCCCAGCTAGTGTGCTGGTTGTAAAGTACAATTGAGTGATCATTTTTTTTCTATTGATATATGCCTCAGAGGCATACCTCTCAACTCTGCAGATTCTAACAAAATGTCCAGATTTTTGCCTATTTTTGGTTTGCTCCTCATGATCAAACCACGTCAACTATAGGGATATCCTCATATCTCTACACCTGCTAATTGGTTATTGCTTAGTTATACAATAATGTGCCAATGTTGTTCAAAAATTAGCACACTGATTGGACAATCCAAAAAACATGTTTGTTGTAAATCAAGCATATACCAACAGAAAAAAAGTTCAGCTACTAAAGTACCATTGATTGGCCAGATCTTTTTTAATTGATATATGCTACAGAGGGATAACTCTCAAATGTACAGATTTTCACATAATGTCCAGATTTTTGCCTTATATATATTTTTGGTCTCTTCCTCACAAAATCTGTGGATTTCTGACAAGCTTCTGAAGAATAAAGTCACTACATAATGACGCACATTTGAGTTTCAGACTTCATATCCTTCAGACAATGTATGCTAATGCAGTTTTCCAAGTTTATAAGCAACATTTTAAATTTGTCCCTATTTTTGTGTCTTTGTCTCCCATTATTAGAGGCTTTGCCCACATTTCTTGAGCTAAGAGGTTGAGATGTATGTACAGAGGCCAGACTAAATACAAGAAAAATCAGGTACATTCTGCAAAACTAAAGAAACAGAAAGATACCTGATTTTCTTTGTATTTCTATGCTGTCTTAGCAGACTGCATTACCACTGAACTGTCTGGATTTTATAGTACAAAAAGAAACGAAGATTCTTGTTTGTCTGTTTATTCTACTGAACAGCACTGATGTACTGTGTAATGGTGGGAACATATGTCCCACATGCATGCACAGTAAATGAAGAAATGCAAAAGAACAGGAAACAACAAAGGGAACACTCTTCCTTTGTGATCAAACCATGCCAATTGTGGGTAAATGATCATATACTCACACCAACGTGTCAGTTATTGCTTAATTATCGTGCCCAAAACTATGCAGATGAACTCTTATTAAACAACCCTTCATCCTGTTCAACAACATTAACATTGATCTGTAAGACTTTTGTTAGATTAGGCTTCATATTTAGGAATCAATAGAACTTTACTGAGCATATTTTAGCTTTACTATATCTAGCAACCCACCAATTACCAAATTTATGCTAGAGCTAAAGGTTCAGAAAAAGATTTCCTGAAAACTGTAGCTACCATTAAGCTTTTCTTATTGAGATGAGGGGACTTCATCAAAAGCTTGCATCCTTACTGATATAACTTTTTGTGCTCTGTGTTAGATGTGTTTATTGCTGTAAGACAATGTAGATGTCCATAGTAGCATGAATTGTGCAAACTGGCTTTTTAATCTGGATGCTTTCAATTTACATCATATGATTAACAATCTTAAATTAAATACTATAATGTGATTTGGTGACAATTTGTTCCTTTCTGCTTAATCATAATTCTGTCATATACCCAGTGAGGAACTTGGACTTTGAATTAAAATAGACTATGTAACAAATTAATATAAGTATAAACAACTTACAAAGAATATAAGTGAAATTACTAAGCTATAAAATGTTTTAAAAATAAATGATAAAATGCCTAGAACTACCCATATGTAAATCTACATTTATATCAGTATTTTAAGGGATGTGAAATCCTTTTCAATTCTGATTTTCAATATTTTTCTGAAGGTTAATATTATGTATGTACTTTTATAAAATTTGTCAACATGCTTAATATGCCTTTTTGACAACTGGTAGTACAATACTACCTAAGAACAGCTTATTCAAAGTACATACTTAATAGTATAGCAAGACTAACAACCCAGCTCTACATTTCTTTGCCTAACTACAATAATGCGTGTATTTAAGGGAACAGATTGTAATACAACAGTTACCTAAAGCAAAGTCATTATCTGAAGAGTAGGTAATTCACTGCATGTTATATCTAATTATAGGCATTCTCCCTAACAGCAACACTTTGGCCTTAATAATGCACACTGTCGTTATACAGAAAAAAGGTGGAAGGAAGAGCAACAAATATCCAAATATGAAAAAAAGATGTTGGTATGCTTGATAAGAGATGACATAGCTTCACAATATAACAAAGGCAGTTTAGAAATAATCATCAATGTACAAGTATATGTTGCACTTTAATTATTAAGAATTTGTAACCAAGTACAGTAATAAATGTATTAATACCTGCTGTATACCTTTGGATATTGATAGGATCTTAATGTCTATGTGAGAAGAATAAACTAAATCAACTTACCCTCAGGCGTAGTTCATGCAGAGCTGCTGTCTCATTTCTTCATTGTAACAGACTCGGCTTGCCATATGGCAGCTGCTTTTATCTGCCAGTCAAAATTTTTGGTTTCTGTCAGGAATTTTATTTATTTATTTTATTTTTTTATGAATCATTCAGAGATCTTAATTCACAATTTTTGAAATATATTTTATCATACCAAATATTGCTTCAGCTATGTTTACAAGTTTCATTAGCCACTAGTATTTTCCTTTTTTCATTTCAGTAGAAATGCTCTACACTCTAGGAAAAGTATGGGTCTGCCTTCACTTCTGGTTGTACATGCTGTCTTGTCAAATAAAATAACATACATGTGTGCTTCATGTTTCCATCACAATAATGAGTCGAGGAGAAAATATTAAATCTAGAAAAATGCAAAACAGGTATTACAAGAAACTGTATATTATTGCTATTTGTTATTCTAACTGCATTCAAAATTATCTATCTATCTATCATGTCCTGTGCTTGTATAGTTTTTAACTTTCTGTATTTGATACAGTATTTACTAATGCTCTTCTTTAATGATATCAATAGAATAATAAATAAACATGAAAAAGAAGCATTACATCTGTATTTATTAAAATGGGTGGAACAAGGGGCATACCAAAGGTGAAGTTTTCTGTCTGGACTTTGCCTCTTATAAAATTAATATCTGATATGACAGAGGACATAACAGAAGAGATAGTGTCAACAGTTTTTGAGTGAAGTTACCACAGACGGCCTGCAGTTTAAATGAGACCATTTAAGTACCATTTTGTAAAATGCTCTTTAAAATTTTTAAATATAGTATGTTTGTATGTATGTATATAGTTTGTGTGAGAGACATAAAAACATACATTGAAATTTTATGCCTTGCAATGCAGCTTTGCTAGTTGTCCTCTAAAAGAGTTATACTGCAGGTCCAAGATTAGTTTAATGGTACCAAAAATGGTAAATAACTGATAACCTAAATTGCCTGTATCATTTCAGTGCTGTTTGCCTTCATAATCAATTTTAACTTGAAAAAGTCATTAGAGGCAAACCTCTTTTCAAGGGTGTGCCAGAAGTACTTTTTGGCTAAGTGACTCATTCAGAGACTTACAGTGGGCCAAATGAGACCAAAGGACTCATATCTAGGACTACAGAATAAAGCTTCTTAGTATCTCATAGTCTCAATCCACAGTACTATACTAAATACCTGAACATAATATATATATTTTAGATATGGATTGTATATATATATATATATATATATAAAATAAAAACACTTCAGAAAAAATAAAATGAGCAAGAGGAACAGTGAAACATGAAACCAGGGTATCCTTTTAGCGGCTTTCGCTTTTTATCCTTATCAAGGACTTCTTCAGAAAGAGTAATAAGTAATAAGGTTTACTCTTTCTGAAGAAGTCCTTGGATATTAAAGGATGAAAGCGCGCAAAAAGGATACCTGGTTTCGTGTTAATTTATCGCATGTTTCACTGTTCCTGCTCCCAGATTATTCTTTTATTTTCTCCCAGTATTTCTGAAGTGTTTTTATTTTATTTTAGTTTGTTCTTCAGTAGTCCTCGGTCTTTAATACATATATATATATATATATATATATATATATATATATATATATATATACATACATACATATATAGATAGATATGAAAATAAAAAAATTGCAGATGGGAATGAACATATGTAATATTAATAAATGGAATTTGTAAGAATAACTAAATAATGTTCAGGAGGATGAGTGAGGTTAAACAGAAGGCAGGAAAAGTGTGAATTATATACTGTTGCAGAAAATAATTCTTAAAAAGAAAACGTATAATGCATAACAATTACAATGGAAACTGTTATGGTTTGTTTTCTTTTCTACTGAGGTATGTAATCCTATGTTGCTTCTTAAAATGCAGTGATTTAATAAAAATGTTCAAAGGAGAAAAAAAGCTGCTATTTATGATAGTGTGTATTGCAAAGAAATTCACAATTAGTTTTACCATGGCTCATTTTGTGCCCAATGCAATCTGGTACCCCCATTAAAGGCATTTTCTACATTTAAACATATCTAAGTAACTTGCTACATTGTAACCACTGACTTATCACAAATGAAACACTGAAGCAACTGCCGCTTCAGTCTTGAAAGCAAAAGCTGTATTTCATTTCCTTACTGGCGTTCAAAAATGTCTGTACAGACGTGAATAATGGTATTGCACTTCCCACTAATCAGAAATTGTTAATCCTGCCCCTTAACACATAGAGCCTGGATTGTCTCTCCCATTGCCCCACTATAGCTATGCTTCTGCAATGAATATGCATCTGTCATATCAACTGAATAAATAAACCTGTGTTTAACAGACCTGGGTCTTTATATTGATGTTATATGTAACACTGTACTTTAATAATCACAAAATAGATGTATTACTGCTATTTTTTATCTTGTTTTCTATGACAGAAAAATATGAGTAGATGATGATGATGATGACATAGTTGGCCACAGCTAAATGTTACCTTTAGATGCTCTTTATAAATAAAATATTCTGTTCTTGTTTGAGCTATTTATTAATGAGCACTGCAAGCATGTTGATGAAGCCTGTTCTAAACAAAACTCAGAGACTCATTTTTTCAAGCATCATTGTCTGATTTGCATTAAAAACACAAAAGAATTGTTATATATGCATTCATTTGTTTATTTTTCTGCTGTGTAAGTGAATTTGTGTATTTATTTGTGTATGTGCATTTAAAACTATTCATGCATTTACATGCAATTGTCAAATGGGGGGCAGGATTCACGAAGCCTCAGTGTAAGAGTTACAAGGCTTACACGGAGGCTGCAGTTAAATGGCGTGACGTCAGCATGCCATGCATATTCATGAGGGCATGCTGACTCACACCCAAGGTTAACACGGTCCGTGTAAGAAAGTAGGGGGCGTGCCCGTAGGGCGAGCCCTGAAAACGGACACACCCCCAGAAAAGTAACAGTCCCGAAAGTAAACCCCCACGACAGAGAGTCCGTGTAAATGTCAATAAACACAACACAACACATGCCCCCACAGACTCTAAACATAAAATGGAAAAATTAACATGTTATATATTTTTTTATAAGTTGTAAAGATGTTTGCCCATGAGTGCACTCGTGTGCGCGGGTGTGCCCGTCGCTTAGCCACAGTTAGCAGTCAGTGGAAAAGCATATAAGATCTAAATATGCAAAGTAAGCCAAGAAGCAATAGCGTAGCAGTAGAGACGTCAGCTGTAGAGGAGGCAGTCATGGTTCGAGCCCCCACAACATCAATTTTTATTTTTAGTGAAATAAGCACAAAACAATTCCCTGACATATGTGTACATGTATAAAATTATTTTTATGTAAAATGTAATGAAATGGGCCATGTATTATGAAGAAATGTGTGATAATAGAAAAAAAAACAAATGTCAGAAGTGCCTATAGCTGAGCTACACTCTAACAAGCTGAGTATATCTGCCCGTAGGTGAGCAGTGGTTTAACAGGTGTAAAATGAGTGCCCATAGGTGAGCAGTGGTTTAACAGGTGTAAAATGAGTGCCTGTGATTGAGCAGAGTTCTAACATGCTGAAACTGTGTGCCCGCAGCTGAGCTGAGCATAATATGCGTGCTGACAGCCAAATGATGTGTAAACCAGCATAACCCGTTTGTGCGGAGCTGCACACCGCGCCAACAAGATAAGCGGTGGGCAACGTTGAGCAAGCTGTATCAAAACTGCCTTTACAAAGACACACCTTCTAGCAGGCTCGAACTCAGGATACCATGCACCATAGTCAAAGTACTGAACCACTAAGCCATGACAGTTGCACTTAGAAATGCAGTAATAGCATATATATAGGAATGAATGGAAAGAGAAGCATGACAAAGCAGGTTTTGTGAAGCTGATACATTTCCAAAATGGCCAATCACAGATAAGTGCGGGAAAAATGGCATATATAAGCCCCATAGGCGGGAATACACAGCATAACTGATTGTGGAACCGATTTGCAGTTAGGATGGCAGGTGTAGGAGAGGGTAGTTGCTTCCGAGCACAGAGGTGGGGCATTGAGGAGTCCAAATATATGGTTTGGCTCCTCGTCCATGATCATGAGGCCCAACTCATGCAGGGCCAAGTCCTGTGGGGAGCATATAGGGCTGAGGCATGGGACCGGTTGGCACATGATCTCACCAGTGCCACAGGAATACCAAGGACTGTTGAACAGGTCCGTCACCACCATGCGGACCTGAAGAGATGGAAGCAGGACCAACTGAACCGTTGGAACCAGGAGGCCCGGCAAATGCCCAATGCCCCACTACTGAGTAAGTTACATGTAATTATTTATGTAGAAAGTTAACCTAGCTGATATTATGGAGATGTGTATTCCAATATTACTTCATTTATATTGCAGCTGCAGGTGTCCGTTCTGCGAATCGTTGAGCCTATGCCGATAGGCTTGTGCGGTTGCGCCACCAGGCAGGTTAGTAATTCTCTCCCTGTAACTGTTAAAAAATATAAGTATGACAGCTTGCAAAAGAGTGCAGTGTAGTCACCTATTAATATAAAGTGCAAGTAACAGTGTAAGAGAGATTCTGCTAGTACTGTGTGATTACATAAGTGTGATGCAGCCTGTAATCCAAAAATAAAAATGAAACAAGTCTGAAATAAAGATGTTCCACCTGTAATATAATAGTACATAACCTGCAGCAGGCTTAAAATTACAGCTACACAAGCTGAGTAAAACACGTGTGAAATATATCCCCATTTAAATTCTGAAACATGACACAAGTGAGACTGTTGGAAAGGATTGTTATAACCAAGTAAAACATGTCAATAAAGCCTAGAATTAAGTACCATCCTGAATTGTAAAAATAAAATAAGTGAGAGTGTGAGAAAGAGGTATGAATCCACCAATAAAGTTGTAATAACTCCTGAATAAAGTATACTGCAGTCAGTACAGAATGAAATGAATATGACAGGCACAACCAAACAGAGAAATGTGTGGAATAAAGTACTGAAGCTGGAATGTGTGCCCCACAATTTGGATATGTTGCTCTCAGTTTGCAATATGCAGATAGGATGGTTGTATGAAATAGCAAACATCCACAGTTGTCTAGAGCCATATAAAGCAAATGTAGCAGGATGCTGTAGATGAACAGAGCCAGATATGAATGTGTATGAATAAAAATGAAATGTATATTGATGTAGCAGTAACATTCCTATCACCAACATGCATAAGTTTACACATAGGAAACTGTAGTCAGACCTGTAGTGTGTATATATCTGCAGCTAGTAGAAATGTACAGCACATGTATAGGTATTTGAAGTTGTTAATGAAATATTTCTTCACCCTACCCCATAACCACAAATAATCCATTCCACGTGAAATGGGTATGTGTATTCACAATTAACTCCCCTGGACAATTGTCCTGTTGGTTCATACATATTTGCATGTACGTTGATGCATGTGCCCTGTTCATACATCCAAACCTGATGGCCTGTTGCCATCAATCAACCCTGCATGTTGTTGGATTGTGTACTGTTGTTCAAATTATGCATGTGTTATGCTTGCTGTTCAATGGCTTGAATTTATGGGTGTTCGGTTAATGAGAATACTAATGCATGTTGTTACAACTAATTGTGAATGGTATTGCATGTGACTTACCCAAACTGTCATTAAATAATGCAAAACATAGGACGGCAGGGAAGGCGGGTTCCAGCGGACCCACCTCTCCCACCTCAGCTGGCGAGTGCACCTGGCAGTAGGGCCCAGGTCGGACCCTCCTCCGGTGGCCCTGTGCCACCTGCGGGTGGAAGCGCTGCAGGGGATGGGGCTCAACCCCCCTATGCAAGCGTGGCTGGAGGAGAACATCCACTCGCATTCAGTAGTGTCCAGACTGTGGTGTGTAGGGAGATCAGGCACACTGTGCTTGGGCCCCTATGCCAGCTTGGCATGGGTGGCACAACTCATGGGCGTGCCTGCTGCCCATCCTACACAGCCCCCAGCACAGCCCGATCCTGGGCAGTGAAGGCAGAGTGGCAACTGCCCATGGGTGGGGATCTCAGTTCCACTGTTGCCATCTGTGGGCTCATGGGCTCGAGATATCCAAACATCCATGCCCGTCAATTGTGTAACCCCCCCACATGTGTCATACACCACCCCTGTATGCGTCTTGTTTGTCTTGTCTGTTAACCTCCCCTACCTACCTCCCCAGCTATACCGACTTCCTCTACCTGACATACCACTCTCACCTGAAAAAAAAAAAAAAAAAGGGCACTCTGCACCCACAAAAAAATTATGCCCCATACATAGCTGCCCATTTTGCACACATGTCTGCTGGACATGTAAACTGGCAATTACAATTGGCTGTACAACAAATATTGTTGTCCTCACACCTCTCTCAGGGGTTGAAGGTTTCAAATTTCACACCAAATTACAAACATATGCTCAGCTGTTGCTGACGAAGAAATGGGCAGCTATGGGCCTTTCCTACATCCCTCCTGCAAAATCCGAGCTTGTTTTCCTACTGTCCTACCCTCTTTGTGCCCCCTTTTTCACCAATTTCCTATCTCCCCATTTTCTTTTCTTTAAAAGAAAATAGCGTGGGTGTGCACGAGAGTAAACATTTTTAAGCAGTAGTAAGCGGGAGTGTGCTTCTGTGTGCTTAGCTAAGCGTGTGTTCGCGAAGCTAAGCAGCAGTGCGCATGCGTGACCTCCACACAAACCAGCGCTAACCCGCTTACAACTGCTTAAAAGAGACTTATTCACTCTGAATGACAAGGCCTGTAGTTTTCTCAGCAGCAAAATAAAATACCTCCATCAGTCTCGAACCCAGGAAACACTAGTCTGCATGACTTACCACTAAGCCATGACTGCTATACAAGAACATTGTGCTGAAAGAAATATATCATAAAATAGTAGGAATTAATGTAAAGGGAATATAGCAAGTCTAGTACACAAAGCATGTCATGTATATTTACTGTCAAATCTAGTGGATTTGTAAAATAGTACTGTGTGATGATAAACAGCCATGCTAGTTGGTAGCTAGTGGGTAATAATGTCACAGTAGCATCTGGCAAGCCACACACATACTCACTGCAGGATAAACACTGCCATAGTTGAATAGTTAAGAGCCCAGACATAGCAACTGTGACTGAGTTACAGGGATGTCCCTGATGTGAAAACAAATGTCAACTGTGCCCCACTGACACCCTGTGAAATGTACTAACAGTAGGCAGAAAGGTGTAACTACACATGCAATGGTAACTATGAATTACTGAAAGTATGCACCACTTGCACGTCACAAATGGTGTAGTAATACATATGCTCGAAATAACCCACAGTCACAACTGCAGAATATCAGAATATTTCATTGAGTATCCCACTGATATGTACCATTCCATGAGGCTGATAAAAGATTCACCTGAGAATATCTGAGGCCTGCTCAGCAGCATGATCAAATACCCTTGTAAGTGTCAAGGCACACACCATGGCCAGACCACACTGCATGCAGTAACACCCTACCACAACAAACACATAGGGAATTGCTGCCCAAACAGATATAGCAAACATTACAAGCTGTGAATGTAAATGGAAAATAGGAAAGCCATAGTAACACATTACAGGAAAGATACCTAGCAGGCATACAAGGAGTGAATGTAAAGGGCAAATATTGAAGCCATAGCAACAGATTGCAAGAGCCACTGCTATATACCAGTTACACCACAATCCCCACAGGAAAGCACACACACCCATATACACAGTATTTCTAGTCGTAGGTGTCAGTTTACATCCACACGGGGAAGAGGACACTGGAGGAAGGAATATTCAGCTTACAGAACAACATGCATTGCAGTGTCTACAACACAGCCTGAAATATGAGAGACATATCAACCCTTACACTCACAGAACAGTGTCCACAGCAAACCAGCATGGTCCCCACCCTGATAATCTGAAAGGGCTATGTCTACCTAACAGACCTTTTTATAGCACTGTCCTGAAATCACAGTGAGAACTACAATCACTACACAACAGGCTGCATGCAATTAGTAAATGCTGGCTAACAATTGGTGCAGAGGCCATCACATGGACATGTGCAGATACCTACAAAAGCATCCTGTACTCCCAGTCCACACATGCAATACTTTCATTGCACCCTCTGGATGTAGAGACAGAGAGAGAGAGAGAGAGAGAGAGAGAGAGAGAGAGAGAGAGAGAGAAAGAAAGAGAAAGAGAAAGAAATAAAATAAAAAAAAAAAACAGTAACAACAAAACAAAGAGGTTGACAGCATGCCAAGTAACTGCAAGCCTACGCAACCAGCTGCAACAAACACAGGTAATGTAAAGTACTAGTATAATAGTCTACATACTGTGAACCCTCCAGATGTGTTATTGGTCTGTATCCATGTATATGAAGATGTACATAGGGCCGGGGACATACTGCAACTGTCACTGAAGGCTCTACATACATATGTATGTGAAGGTAGCTATGTGCACATAGCAATGTAGGTTGTAGTGCAATGTACAAGTAGGATGTACAGTAATGGATGTTCATCAGTACATTACTGTGTGTATACATATGTGGAACTAAAAAGGAGTATATATATATATATATATATATATATATATATATATATATATATATATATATCATGTGTATACGTATGTATATCGAGATATGTATGTCTATATATATATATATATATATATATATATAATATGCATGTGTATACATAGATAGAGAGGGATGTAGAAATACATAGACATATATGGTTTCACAGTGTCATAGTTTAGTACTGGGCTATCTGCACACAGTGTACAGAATAGATTTAGAAAATTGCGCTTCTGTATAGTAGTGACACAGTGAAGACCTCCTTACATAATAGCATTAGTTTACTGTGCCTCTGTCTAGTAGTGACACAGAGAAGACTCCTGCTGTAAACCTATGATCTCCCATCCACTCGTCAAGAATTCACATGAAGAGACTCAGTGAGGGTCTTAGCCTAACATGAACTGGGATCCTGTTCCACAGTATGGGAAGCCTCTGAGTTTTGGATCTGTCCCTACAGCATGTCCTATTCATATCTGTGCTGAGGTTTAAATCTGTAGCTCTTGTGGTTCTGATGGATTTGGATTTTACGAGGTGGAACATGTCCATCAGTTCCTGATTGGACATGGCCTTGTATGTCAGGCACAGATCAACTCTAAGTAGGCGGTATGCTATGGAATAGAGCTGTAGTTTCTGTAGTCTGGCAGCATATGAGATTTGCTGCAGACCCTTGATCCTCCTGGTGAGGTACTTACGGGGTCCCCCTAGCTGTTGCAAGTGCCAGGTGAGGTACATACCAAATGGGGCATAGTACACAGTCATGGGCCTGATAAGGGAGGAGTATAGGGGTACAATGACCTCCTTTGATCTGGATGTGAATCCCTTCATGATAAGGAGGGCAAGGTAGGAAGTCTATACAGCCACTTTGGCAGCATGGGTGTCAAATGAGAGGTCAGTATCGATTTGTGTCCCCAGGTCTCTGATTACTTTGTCTGTACTCAGTGGGTTACTGTCTATGTGATAATATGTGGGTACCTTGTCTTTCCCAAAGGGTATGACTATACAGTATTTGTCATGCAGTTTAAGGCCATGACTCTGGAACCAGTTGTCGGTTTCAGTGAGGCCTTTCTGTAGGATGTATATGTCAGCTGGTGTATCAACTATGGTGCCTAGTATGCAGTCATCTTTGAACATTGTCAGCCACTACCCTCCCATGTTTGCATCCACATCTGAGAAATAAATGCCGAACATGAGGGGGTCCCAGGACAGAGCCATGTGGGACACCACTTGTGACTGGCTCTGAGTCTGACATGGCAACAGTGATTTTGACTGTAGGGTTTCTATCCATTAGCCGGTTTGCAACACATCTTGTGACATATGGATTTACATTTAAGCTGTTGAGCATGTCTATGATGCCAGAGTGGGGTATTGTGTCGAAAGCTTTAGCCAAGTCCAGGTAGGCTGTATGGACTGCTGTATCCTCATCAATGGCTCTAGTGACTGTTTTGAAAAGGTCAACCAGGTTCAAAAGGCAGGATCTGCCCTTTACAAAGCTGAACTGGGTGGGATCAAGTGTCTATAAGTCCTCAATGTCTCTGTGTATGAGTTCCATAATGATTCTTTCCATAGCGTTGCAGACCAGGCTGGTTAAGCTTATGGGGCGGTAGTTACCAGGGTCTGTAGAGATGCCTGCTTTGTGGAGTGGGACTACTGTTGCTGTATGCCAGTGTCCAGGTACATATGCTGTAGTAAGGCTACGTTTGAATAGCATTATATGTGTGGGTTTAGCGCCTCTTGGAGTTCACGTAGCATGCAACCTGCGATACCGTTGGGTCCCATTGATGCTGTGTTTATAGCTTTGCTGAGGGCAGTTCTCAGCTGGACAGCTGAGATGACAGGGAGGTTACAGTCAGCTGGGATAAGTAATTCCTCATTTGGGGGTGAGGGAGGGGAGAAATCTGCACTGAACCTGTCTGCCAGAATGTTGGCAATATCTGTGTGTTCAGTGTAGTTTTTGTCACTGTGAACTAACTCTGAACATATCTGAGAGTTTCCACCCAGGTGTCTAACATAGCAGAAGAAGGCCCTGTGGTTATCTGTAGTGTCCATAGCGATATTCCTCTCAGTGTTGGCCTTGCATGTTTGTATGAGAGAACATAGCTTTCTACTAATGCTGATCAGAGATGCCTTATCTTTATGGAATTCTGCTCTGTCATGCAGTAGCTACCTTCTTTTCTTATACAATTTGTTCATGGCTGGGGTCCACCAGACAGGACGCCTGCCCTTGGTGGAGAGGGTCTTGGATTTATTTGGGATT
Source organism: Protopterus annectens (assembly GCF_019279795.1). Classification (NCBI taxonomy): domain Eukaryota; kingdom Metazoa; phylum Chordata; order Ceratodontiformes; family Protopteridae; genus Protopterus; species Protopterus annectens. The sequence goes on from NC_056745.1 coordinate 593,259,241, forward strand.
GCATGATCCATGCTATCTTGGAGATGTCCATAGAAAGCATTTGTGAAGGAGTCTGCATTGTGGGATGTGGTTTCCACTGGCCCAGTGGGCTTAAAGGATACCAACTCAGTTTTAAAGTCGGCATTTGGGAGGTTTCTCACTGTAGTCTTTTGTGTTGTGGGGGAGGTGGGGTATGTATATCCAGGGTGCTTAGTTAGTGGTCAGATGTGACTAGTGAGGGGTATACTTCCGGTGTGTAGCACATTGTCCCCATGTTTGTGATGATCAAGTCTAGTATATTATCTCCCATTGTGGGAGAGGTGACTAGCTGTTCCATTGCATTTGACTTAGTGAATTCCGGGAACCTTTGGGCTAGGGTGTTTGGGCTAGAATAATGCACCCAGTGTATGTTAGGGTAGTTGAAGTCTCCCAATATGATGGTGTGTGGTGGGACATTCATATCCTCCAATGTCTTCAGGAAGGCTGACTGTGGTTCCTGAGATTGGGAGGGTGGTCTGTAACATGCTACCAGTTGTATAGCAGGTTTGCCTACGGTTATTTGCACCTGGATGGTCTCTGATGCTTCATGCATTGCCGCTAACCTGGAGGTGTGGGTGTCCTTCATGAATATGGGCACTCTCCCTCCCTTTTTGTTTTGGCCCAAGTTTTGGGGGCAAAAAGCATGATATGAGGTATAGCCTGGTACCGCAGGTGTGCTATCAGGAGCCTTGAACCAGGTTTCACCTACTGCACAGACATTGAGATTGATATAATATGTACGTACAGATATATGTAATACACACATACATATATAGATATATGTAGATACATATACATATACAGACAGATCTAACTGACAACAGATATGTCTGTATATGACTATCTCTCTCTCTCTCTCTGTCCCACCCCCTCTCACTCTCACTCTCACTCTCACTCTGTCTCTCTCCATCTCTCTCTCCCCCTCTCTCCTCACATCTATATATCTATATCTATATATACATATCATATATACATATATATATATATATATATATATATATATATATATATATATATACAAACATATATGTATATATATACAGATATATACATATAAATATATATATATATATATATATATATATATATATATATATATATATATATATATATATATATATACATACATATATATATATACATATATATATATATATATATATATATATATATATATATATATATATATATGTATTGAGTGAGGCTCATGTGTGCAGATGTATTGCAACAGCTGCCTGGTGACAAAGGCATGGAGTGAACACCAGTGTGGATACTGGAGTACCATACCCCATTCCAAAACACTGACACCAGTAACCACCACATATGTGCATGCCTGCCTGCCACTGCATGTGTCAGGGGGGAACAGGGGCAACAAGTGTACAATAGGCTCCCCATTGATATACACAGTGGCACACTAGTCCTGTAATACCTGTACATGGAATGTGTCAGCGGTCATGGTGTGTCTGCTATGGACATGTAGGTCACTGTACCCCTCTACACCCCACAATGTCCTACACGGTATGTACCTCCCATGACAGCTACAGATATGGAGAAGGACACCGATATACGCAAGTAACTGTGTCAATGCACTTAAACACATTACCTATGCAGAGTGACTGACAAGACCACAGAGCGCACACAGACTACCTACATAGAGGTTACCACTGCTGGATATACGTAGTTCGGTCACACCCATGACAGCTGTCCAACAACCATGGTAACACCTCCAACATCCACAACACAAATTACCTATGTTTGTCATCCTTGTCACTGCAGTATAGAGCACATGGTGGAGGTACAGGTCCCTACCCACAGAAACGACATACCCTGGAGTAAACCACACAGAATTAAGAAGCAAGGCTCCCCATGAATAGATGTCATACATACCCCTGCTGAATGTTATGCAGATAGGTAATATGCCATATGAGTCACCCTGTGTAACTGTTTGTAAGGAGCAGGTACGATCATAACACATGTGTCACAAGGGGCAGGGTATCATAACAGTATGCTGCTGTAGGCCCAGGGCCAAAAGCATACTACCTACCTAAGACACAATGCACACCCATGAACACATTGCAAACCAATTATGTGAGGTGGAATGAGTGTGCCAGTGACTGGGTGCATGTTATGTACTGGTGTGATTGCTCACCATGACTGTCTGTCTGTCATGGTAGTGTGTGTCCTTGGTGTGAGGCCAGAGACAGATGTGTGAGGTATTGCGATCAACACATACTACATTGCCATATGTTGTGCTGTGTTACCTTGTATGTCACTGTGGTGTAGGTAGGGTTATGGCAAGTAAGAGTAGTGTGCATTACCACTGAAATATGTAACGTGCAGTGCATGCAGTGCATGGGTTGATAATGTTCTCCATACAGTACCTTGATACAAACCCCCAGTGTGAGGTTGTGCATTGGACATGAACCAGTGTGCTGACTGCTGCAGTATACTAGTCTGTTGTATGGAGTGTGCCAGGTACTGTTGCACAGTTGTCAGATGAGCACTGATATCTGGTCATTTACATGTGTATCCCCCAATAGACAGACAGATGCTATATATGGTGGTTAAGTTATATCACTACAGTTGAGTATTATGTGTATTATGTGTGCCATAGTTTGCTGACAGATATTGCTGACATATTTTCCTTCTCCTTTTCAGGGCTATGGTTCACCAGCGAAACCCTGTGTACTCTGCTGCGGAGGAGGAAGAGATACACCAGAGCCTGGTGCGGGATTTCGCAATACTCTTTTCCTGCACCAGCCAGAACCAGCAGGAGAGGGCTGCACTGTGGCAAGACCTGGTCCGTTTGGTAAATGACATAGGCACACATAACTGGACATATGAGCAGGTACGCCATCACTGCAGTGATTTAATTAGAAATGTCTGTCAGCATGCGTTGGATATCCACAGGCAACAGCTTGCCACAGGTGGTGGGGTGGCTAGACATCCCCCCTCACCAGACTGGAGGGACTACTCCAAAGTGTTGTGGCTCCAGCGCAACAGCAACAGCAGCAGCATACATGTGTAATGATGGAGGCTGGAGCCACCCAGCAGCAGGACACGGAGCATGCAGGTAACATGCCATGTGTATAGTTGACCATTGTGTACACTGTTAGGTTATGCATATGTGAGGTGTGTCCTCAGTTTTTAGCTGTAATCTTGGTTATTATTGTGCAAGAGTGATATTCTCAACATCAGCAGTAGACCTGTGGAAGCTACCTGTTGCACTACTGAACTGTATCATACTCACAGTATCAATGGCACAGTTGTGCCCACTGACAATAAATGTCTCATTTCTGCAGGTCCCTCTGGTGTAACAGCAAGGCAGCCTATCCATGCTGGTGAGTGTGTAATAACATTACCTTCAATACTCTTGATACTAATAGTAATAATAGGCTGAAGCAGTAGTGGTATGTGTTTGATTGCAGGTGTGTTTGTGTCTGTGTGTTGATATCTCATATACTGAGGAGTGTGCATGTGTGCATGTGTGCATGTGCTGATGTGTGCATATGCATGTGTGCATGTGCCCATGTGTACATGTGTGCATGTGCCCATGTGTGCATGTGCCCATGTGCCCATGAGTGTATGTGTGCATGTCTGCATGTGTGCATGTGTGCATGTGTGCATGTGCCCATGTGCCCATGAGTGTATGTGTGCATGTCTGCATGTGTGCATGTGTGCATGTGTGCATGTGCCCATGTGCCCATGTGGCCATGTGGCCATATGTGCATGTGTGTATCAGTGGTGACATTGTGTACACATTGTAAACTGTGTTTCCTGTCTTACTCCCACAGGTTCTGGTGCTGCTCTGGTGTTGTGCAGCAGGGAACCTGAATCAGCTGCTGTGGATAGCGATAATGATGATACCTGTGTAATGGCACAGGGAGGTGTGCCAGGGTCCATCATTGGTCAGCCAATTGACAGTACACAGCTGTCGACCCCATCAATTCACACAGTCATCCTGCCAATACATCCCTTGTCACCAATGTCCTTGGGTGATGGACAGGATACAGTGGGCATTGACCAGGGTAATGTGGTATCGGTGGCACATGCATCCCCACACAGCAGCCATGGACAGGGTTCTGACATGGTATCACACAGGCAGACTTCCAGGAGTTCTCGTGGGAGCATCCGTGTCAGATGTGCCCACAGAGGTCTTTCAACCTCAGCTATGTTTTGGGCTGTAATGCAGGCACAGTCACGTATGGATTGGTACACACCAGACAGGGTCTGAGGGAGCTGAGAGCATGTCGCACAGCTATGAGTGACAGTATGCGTGATGTTGCGGCTGCCATCCGTAACATCACCAAGGTCATTAACAGACGTTGGGGGGACACATTAGATCTGTTCCACAACTACATGTCCATGAGCCAGGGCAATGGTGGACGGTTGAGGTGTCAACATGGCCGTATGCCAGCAACAGCAGCAGCTGGCAGCCGTTGCGGACGACAAAAGGCCCGTGGCCGCTCACATAGTGCCAGCAGCAGCCCCAGCAATGCTGGGTCTGTGCTGTCATCAGACTGCCCCAGGAGACCACATGCACGTGGCTCTGGACAGTCCCAACAGGGACCTGTCTCCAGTCACCAACCACCTGCTTCTGATGACAGTACCCAGTCTGGCTTAGCACCCCTGCCAGGCACAGGTACCGTGTCCGTGGCCACAGACAGTGATCTGTATGACCTGGCAGGTATAGTCTGTGGCTGTCCACAAACACCTGTATATGGCAGCCATGAGGTGGGACTGTGTGCATGCATACACACATGTGAATTGATAACATCTACTGCTACCACATACACGCACACACTGCATCAACATTGCCCATCTTGTACTGCTGTCCCTCACCAACACACACACACAGACATGTCAATTGGTTGTATCAGTGGCAGACTCAGGCATACCAAGTACACACCCTGTGCATATGATGAAACTGTGCCACCTCCTGCAATCTGTAACATCGGTACAGGAACAGGTTAACATGGTGCTGATGCACAGGGTGACTACATAGAAGTGTTGTAATAGTATAATGTTGACAAAAGTACAGTGTAATGATATCATTGTGGGTATATCCCAGCATGCCTGATGCAGTTACAGTATGAATGTCATTGTATTGTTTTGTACACCCATAGTAATTACCATAGTGGACTGTCTACACATCTTTGCATACTGGTGACGAGGCTGTCAAGAGATGGCCACCTACATAGGTAGCACACGGGATACGAAAATGTACATATTGATACTCAATGATGGTCATGTCAACTGCGAGTTGCATGCTGTCCACACTTGACTCTGCAATGAGGATGTTTGAGGATGTTGATATCTGTGCAGTAATACACAACAGGTTCAAGAGTCACAAGAGCACACTAGCACTACAAGGTCACACCTCATACCATGCATGACAGCACCAAAACACAGAACTAACTATGACAGGAGGGAGAGTCTCCATACATGTCAAGGATACTGTGGTGCCAGGACAGGTAGCATACATCATACTAAGTCTGGAACTGCTGAGTAAGGGCTTAGTGTCTGTTATTTGAAATGCGTATTATTACAGGTATGAGCACTTGGGTATCAGGCCAGTTATTCAATATTACGAAAGTACATGGTCTATACACTTGTGGGGGATGGGGCTGGACCCAGCCCATCTAACCTGTGAATGTCTGGGTACAGGCTTATAGTGCCTGCATATATGCACTGTTACCTACTGGAAGTCGTACACCTTGTTTGTTGTAGCATAGTCTACATACTGGCCTGCTGACTGTAGCTTTGTTTGTATGCATGTTTTCTTGTTATGTTCCTGAAACACTGATTCCACCTGCAGTGCAGATTTACAGTGCCTCTGTGGATTCCTAGTGACATCTGTATTGCTTAATGTACTGATGTCCATGTCTCACTTGACAGAACGTCACTGTTTGTCCTGTTTGCATGTAGGTTGTCTGTAACACATTGCATATGACTTACCTCGCATTTGCTCAAGACAGCATTCATATATGCCAGCACTAACAAATCAGGAGCACTACACCCTCACATACTCACCTTGAGTACCTTGTTCCCCATTGGCCCTATGTGTTGTTACTTAGTATGCGATTCACATGCTATGGTAGCATGTGCAAAGGTCACCTATCAATCTACTCTCTGGTCCAGTTGGTGAATCTGTGAGTCATGTGGCAATGTTACAGCTGCCTCATGTACACAGACAACCCTCTCCCCTTCCCATACACTTACAACACATGTGAGAGATGCAACCACATAGCCAAACAGGGGGCTAAGCTCTCTTAACTCAGTACTGGCATACCCTGTCAGGTGGAGTGGGATACTACAGTGAATACAGTACCAGTCTCACATAGACCTGCCACAACCGCAATCCAAACACAGAAACACACAGGTACATTTTTGGACTCTCAGAATAGCATCCTGCCTGAGGAGCTGACACCTGCAAAGCAGACACACAAGCAAATGTTAATCCAGAGCAGAGCACGTGCAACACATAGCTCACAAAGCCTGTGTGCCAAACAGTCACAGGCCATACGGCTTGACAACACACCTGCTACAGTTGTATGAGGTACCTCTATCGTCAGGTACACTGAGGTCCTGCTCACCAGGCTGAACAAGGTGAAGGTCACGCTGAGATGCCCATCGGGCACTATGATCCACCACATAACACAAGCATACAGGTCACTCCAAGGCATGTAGAAATATGACTCAGTCATTGTCTGTGCCAGTGTGTATGACCTGTGACGCACCTCCCTGGACTACATGTTAGGGGACATAGAGGGGCACTCTGAGCTTGTGGCACAGGCTGGTATGACCCTGACCTTGAGTAACATCTTACCCTCACCAAGAATGCTGCCACATTATGTAGACAGGATGATCAGTTTCTACAATTACCGTATGTTTCGGTGACATTCAAAGGGGATCCAATGCCTGTCAGCGTGGGATTACATGCTGGACAAGCCACATTGCTTTGCTAGGGACAGCTTGCACCTGTCACCCATGGGCCATTGTATATTGGCAGAGGCTGTTGCTACACACATAGTGCCTTTGTATGCAAGGCTGACATTACATAGCCACCTGCACAGTATCATACGGGATAGGACACTAATAGTAATGCTACTCAACAGCGTGTAAACCTCAAGATGCATGCAGTGGAAACTGTCCTTAGCATGGGGTACAGCAATATCCATGCAGTAACAGACTCCTGGTACACGGCTCCCAGGTGCACACCATCACTGCCAGGTCATACCTCATACCATGCTTGTCGTCCCCTACACATGCACCAAACCAGAACAGGGGGGATGTATCCAAAGGCACCTCAGATACACACCGCCCCCAGGTTGGTGGCACAGCACAAAGCATCAGAGCCTATCCATGTGCAACTAACAGTGGGTTAGACTGCCTTCAGGTTCATAGCCTGGCACACACCACTCTCCCATACCCAGGAAACCCACTTGGCCTTCCTGACAACACTGGGAATATGACGGTCACTACAAACACCATTATATGGGTGGACTGCAACTACCCAAACATACAGTGTGAGCATTACTCTAGCTCCAAGACCCTATCTGAAAGATTCTTAGCATTCTTTCGATGCACTGCTATGGAACAACTTGTTACCACTCCCACAAGAGGTGACAACATGCTGCACCTGTTCATCTCCAACATGTGGACTATATGCTCCAGACCAGTCGTGTATCCCTCACTGCTGGGATGACACCATCTACAACTCACACTGTATATTCACGTACCACATGCAGCCCCTGCACAGAACACCACAGTCATACAGTTGTCTAATGCATATTCCATGTATTCACATGAGGCAGGCTTCGGACATGGGAACTATTGAAGTTCACAGGTACATATGTGTAGGTGGCACACACATACATCATGTGTGCATTGACATTACTGATATAATGTATGTCTTGCAATATTGGGAACAACACCCCACACACATGGACAAACTGTGTGACAAAAACACACATGGCATTTATAGGATACAAACCCCTACCTAACTATGTTATGTCACTTGTGAGAGATGCAGTAGCAGAGTGTGCTATTTGCATTACTGGGAGGCTTGCTTCCTCCTGCTGTACTTATAGGGTGCTGACATCATCAGTGTTTAGACAGTGGAATATGCAGCATGTGTTGTGTTGTATTAGTTGCCAAAAGGGACATTTCTCTTGCACGTGGAATTGCACACACACTACTCTCCCACACACATTTATACACACACTGAGCACTTGCAGGATTCAAACCCCTCCTTCATTATATTATGACACTTGTGAGAGACACAGTAGCAGAGCGTGTTATTTGCATTACTGGGAGACTTGCTTTCTCCTGCTGTACTTATAGGGTGCTGACATCATCAGTGTTTAGACAATGGAATATGCAGCATGTGTTGTGTTGTACTAGTTGCCAGAAGGAACATTTCGCTTACATGTGGAACTGCATACACACTACCCCCCCCACCACATTCACTGAGCACTTGCAGGATTCAAACCCCTACCTAACTTTGTTATGACACTTGTGAGAGACACAGTAGCAGAGCGCACTATTTGTATTACTGGGAGGCTTGCTTTCTCCTGCTGTACTTATAGGGTGCTGACATCATCAGTGTTTAGACAGTGGAATATGCAGCATGTGTTGTGTTGTACTAGTTGCCAAAAGGAACATTTCTCTTACCTGTGGAATTGGACACACACGACTCCCCCACACACATTCACACACACACTGAGCACTTGCAGGATTCAAACCCCTACCTAACTAGGTTATGATTCTTGTGAGAGACGCAGTAGCAGAGCATGCTATTTGCATTACTGGGAGGCTTGCTTTCTCCTGCTGTACTTATACGGTGCTGACATCATCAGTGTTTAGACAGTGGAATATGCAGAATGTGTTGTGTTGTACTAGTTCCCAAAAGGAACATTTCTCTTACACGTGGAATTGCACACACACTACTCCCCCACACATATTCCCTGAGCACTTGCAGGATTCAAACCCCTACTTAATTATGTTATGACACTTGTGAGAGACGCAGTACCAGAGTATTCATATTACTTGTGCTTCTGACATATGTATAGTGTGCTGACATCATTATGTATGAAGAGGTATGTACATCTGTTACTATCCATCAGTACAGGGGAGAGCATATCTATGCATTAACTTTGAACAGGCACAGTGGCCTACTGTACTGCAGAGGCAGATGCCAAATACACTGTGGATAGCCTTCTGTATTCCCTAGGGACAACAGCTTAGTATTGCACTCTACGACCATATGTTTACCTGTCAGATGCAAGTATCTGTTGCTCATATACTGTTTGTGGGTCTTTATTGCCATAGCTTTTCCTATCTCTATGAACAACTTGTGTACTGTGGAAGATGTTTGCATATGAGTGGGCTCCAGTACTTTACTTATGTCTCTGTTGTAATTTCACTGTGTGCACTGGGCAGATTTCTGTATTGCGGGAGGTTCCTGTGTTAACACATACAAATGCCAGATATGTGTGTGCAACTGCTCAACTGTGACATGGCATAAGTGTGTGAGCATGCCCAGTTTACAGTTTCTATGGCTTCTTGACTGACACGTCTCATTTATCTAAGTGTGCGAGCATGCCCAGAGTGAACTTTCCTTATGTTGGGATCTGTGGTCCACCACATTTGTGTTTGTGTATGGACGTCATCTATATTTCACATGTACAGTTGAGTGTTGGACATCAGGTTGTGTTGTTACTGCCCAACTGCTTTGTGTCTGAACCTAACAGGCATTATGCTGTGCCTGCAGGGTCACCATGGGATAGTTTGCATACAGTTGTCAACATCCTTTCCTACTGACCAAACAGTGTATTGTCGTATAGTGTACTGGTGCAGTACTTTCACTGTGGTGGACAGTATCATTGGTTTCAGTCCTATCACTGCTTGTAATATTTCTAGTGAGCACACCAGACTGGTTGAGGGCCAGTTGTGCAGATATGACCATGTTGCATTTTGTTCAGATATGGACAGCATAGTACATGATTGTCCGACATTGTTAATGTATTCCACAACTTGTGTGGACAGTGACAAACAATAGCCATGTGCCCTAGTCCATTTGTAATGCTAGTCAGAGAGTGTTTGTCCTTCAACACACATTTACTGCTGTTTGCCATGACATATGTCAAGGTTAGTGTGCTGTGCCTCTGTCTACCCATGACATACAGGTGATATCCAGGGTACACCTACCATCTCCCATCCAGTCATCATGATTCGTCTGGATGACAGTCAATGAGGGACTCCCTGAATAACCTGTACTGGGAGTTTAGTCGTGAGTGGAGTGAGCTTCTGGGTTATGGACCAATCGGTACAGCATGTCCTGTTTATGTCTGTGCTGGGGTTCAGGCCTGTCAGCTGCATAGGTCACCAGCATTCAGATTTTACATGGTGTCAAATGTCCATTGATACCAGCTTGGTTAATGCTTTATACATCAGGCACAGTTCACCACCAGCCAGGCGGTATGGCACTGTGTGGAGCTGCAGTTTGTTTAATCAGGCGACACATGGCATCTGTTACAGCTCTGCGATCCTCCTGGTGGGGTATTTGTGGGGTCTTTCCAGTTGATGCAGGTGTCTGCTAAGGTACATACCTGAAGGGCCATTGTACACAATTGTGAGGCTGCTGATGGATGACTGGAGAGGCACATTGACCTACCCTGACCTAGCTGTGCTTACCTACATGATTAGGTGGTTATATGGTATGTTTCTGTAACCACTACAGACACATGGTTGTCATATGCAGGATATCTATCACCTTGTGTCCCCAGGTCTCTTATTGCTCCTGATGTACTTACTGGGTTAACACCTATGTGGTAATTTCTGGCCATGTACTGTGTTTCCACAGGGGATGACTATACACTATTCTGCATTTAGCTTGTTGACATGGCTGTGGCACCACTTGTCTGTTTCTATGTGTGCCTTTTGTAGGTGGCTTGTTTCAGCTGGAGGGTCTGATATGGTGGGCAGTTTGTAGTCCTCTGGGAACCTGTTCAGACAGAGTCCTTCCATGTTGGCCTGTACCTATGTGACATATGTAGCATACAAGAGAGGTCCCAGGACCATGCCTTGTGGGATGCCAGTTGTACCTGGTTTGCAGTCTGACATGGCTGCAGCATGTCTGATCATGTCAGTTCTGTCCTTGAGCTGGTTTGCAACCCATTTACTTGGATAGGGGTTTATAGTTAGGCTGGTGAGCTTGTATGTACTGACCAACTAGGGTATTGTATGGAAGGGTTTAGCAAGGTCCAGATAGGCTGTGTGATCCACATTCCCCACATCAATGGCTTTGGTGCGCATTTCACATGAGTCAGACATGTGTAAGGGGCAGGATCTGCCCTATGACAGCCACACTGGGTAGGGTCCAATGTCTGTAGGTACCCAATCTCGTTATTCCTGGGATCCATGATCATCCTCTCCATTACTTTGCCAACCTAGATAGTCAGGGTTGAGGGGTGATAGTTTGCAGTATCCATTCAGGCACCACCTTTGTGGTGAGGGACCACTGTTGCTGTACACTGCTCTTTGGGTACATATCCTGTGGTAAGACTGATAGTGCGCAGTAGTGCTATTTGGTGTTCCGTTCTTCTTACAGTACTTGCTGGACACAACCCAGGACACCATCTGGTACCATTGATGCTGTGTGGTGTGCTTTGTAGATGCTGGCTGTTACCTCAGCATCTGCAATGTCAGGGGGCCAGCACTCTGCTGGGATAGATATTTGGCAATTAGGTGCTGGTGGGGAGTTTGCAAAGAATCTGTTAGGTTGGATGTTGGCAATGTGTGTGGGTTTGGTATATTGTTTGTGACATTACAGTTCTGCAGAGCATATCTGTGGATTATCACCATGGTTCCTACCATCAGGTAGGACAGCTGTGTGATAACCCTTTGTGTCCTGCACAATTTGTATTGTCATCGGTTCATAGGTTCATACTAGGCTATCTGCCCTGGCCTTGTTTGAGCATGGACAGACTGTGTGTGAGTTTCGACACCCCTTGCAATGTGCATATTATGCCCATGTAGGGTTTACTTTACTAGATGTGACACAGGGATGGACCCCAGTGTACACCTACTATCTCCCATGCACTTCACTAGATTTCTCTTGTTGGGTATGAGTGTGGAGCTCAGCCTATCATGGACTGGGATTCTGTTCTAGAGTGTAAGGAGCCTCTGGGTTATGGATCTGTCCCTCCAGCACATCCTATTTATCTATGTGTGGAGGTTCAGATATCTGACTGTGGTGTCTCTGCTGGATTTGGGGTTTCTGCAGTGGAGCATGTCCATTCATTCTGGATTGGACATGGCCTTGTACATCAGGCATACATCGCCTCTGACTGGGCAGTATGCTTGTGAATTGGGCTGTGGTTTCTTCAGCCAGGCTGCAGATGTCAAATGTTTGGACCCTTTATCCTGTTGGTGAGGTACATTTGGGGTCTTTCTAACTGCTGCAGGTGTAAGGTAAGGTACATCCGAACTGGGGCATTGTTGTCACGTATGGGCCTGATAAGGGCAGAGTATTGGGGCACAGTGACCTCTCTTGATCTACATGTGCATCCTTTCCAATTAAGGTGGGCAATATAGCAGGTCTTCCTGTTCACCTTGGCAATGTGAGTGTCACATGACGGGTTACCGTCCACTTGTGTCCCTAGGTCCCTGATTACTTCTTCCATACATAATGGATTGCCACCTATGTCATACTTTGTGTGGGCCTTGTTTGGTATTTGTTGAGACATTCATACTCTGCAGTGTCTTCAGGAAGGCTGGCTGGGTTCCTGGGTTTGTGAGTGTGGTCTGTTTTAGGCTGCAAACAGGGACGCAGTTTGAGCCACTGTTACTTGCCCATGGATAGTCCATGCTGCTTCTTGCTGTGGTACCAATCTGGGGGTATGGTTATCATTGACAATTACTGATAGCCACACTTCTATTGTAGTGTGTTCCATGTTTTAGAGCTGTAGAGCATGGTATGAGGCATAATCTGGTAGTATTAGGGTGCTCTTCTGGGCCTTGACCCAGGTTTCTGTTACAGAACAGATATCACCATTCTCCATGCTGTGGTGGGTTTGGTCTGCATGCACCTTGCAGGTTAGACTTCTGGCATTGGGTAGCATTACGTCCAGGTTGTTATCCCTTGTGCAACCTATGGTGGTGGGTTTGTGTTTCCAGCCTTACCTATTCAAGGCACAGTGGGGGTGACAACAGCCTTTGCCAGTATCCACACAGCCAGGTGTGCTGGGTGCATGCCATCCCTAGCAGGTGGGGCATCATGTCTTGCTCAGCATGTCATCCCAGTCTGTCAGCCAATTGTTCCCTCTTGCTAACAGCAAGACTTCAGCCAATTATTGTACTTGATCTTGTTGTCTTCATAGTGTGGCATCATGCTTGGTGAGGGTGAGATGTTAGGCAGGGTCTTCATGTTTGCATATACTAGATGGTGTTACATTGCTTAACACATGGCAATCATGCCTCAGGTGGTGTTGCAGGGATGCCACTGTCGGATGCACATACTACACTCCCTGTACATGTTTGAGAGCAGGTTGTGTCATGTTAGGCGTCCCTGTTACTATATGAGTGAGTCAGAGAGGGGTATCATTCCCAGGGTTCCTACTGAGCCAGTGTATGTGCTATCCTTCTGCCTACTGGGGCAGGCTCAGGTTGTTCCTCCTCCGAGTCACGCTCTGCCTGTGATGGCCTTGGCAATGGTAGGGGGCTGTTTGTCCTGGCCCTATGCTGGTCCTGCTGCAGCTGTTTTCGCAGAATCATATTATGTAGCATAGCACATACCATGACAATTTGGGTACATGTAGTTGGTGAGTACTGCAAGGCTCCACCAGATGTGTCCAGGCACCGGAACCGTGACTTGAGCAGCCCAAACACACACTCTATTACATTACGTGTTTGTGCGTGTGCCTCATTATGGCGTTCTTGTTCAGGTGTGTGTGCGTTTCTAATGGATGTCATCAGCCACGGCTCCAGTGCATATACAGCATCCCCCACTAGGTGACCATGTGGGATGTCCCCATTGGCAAATGACTGGTACAGCTGCGTCAAATGCCAGATATGGGAATCATGGTAGCTCCTAGGACAGCCAGCACACACATTCATTATTATGCCCTGGTCATCACACACGACATGGCAGTTGATGGAGGGGAAGCCCTTGCAGTTAATGTAGGCCCTACCCCGCTCACCGGCTGGTGCTTTGATGCATATGTGCATGCAGTCTATTGCACCCACTACCTCAGGGTATTCCGCTATTTGATGGAAGAGACGCATATTGCTCGCCAATACCTCACGGGAATTGGGGAAATATACATGCTCACCGACATGTGCTGACATGGCATCCAGGAACTGGTGCAGTACCCTGGAAGCTGATGCCTGTGATATCCCCATCATATCACCAGTTGGTCTCTAGAAGGTACCTGTTGCTAGTATTCTTAGGCCAACACATACCTTGGTTTCCACTGGGATGGGTTCCCCTCTGTTGGTTCTGTGTGTGAAGCGTGGCCTGCACAGCTCAACAATTTGCTGCAGGAGGTCTCTGTCCAATCTATAACGCTCCACTATCTCCAGCTCATGTAACCCCTGGTAGGTGACCCTGGGCCTGTGCACTGTTCTCCGTCTCCTCACTGTGGGTTGTCTGGCAGCATTTGCATTGTCATCACCCTCAGCAAGTTTCCTATTTCTCCTTATAACAGCTATGGCAGCCCCTAGCATGCTTGGTCTGAGTGCAGCTTTTTCAGTTTTCACTTCTACTAGCTTACTCCTGTCTTGCAGTGTCTCTTGAGAGAAACATACTGCAATGCTGTTTGCAGTGTTTTAAGTGCTGGGCTGGGCTAGTATTCTGCCTGTGTAATTGCCTGCTTCTAATTGTTTTCACCTGCTAGCTCTACCAGTATTCCCTGCTAACTTCCTACTATTTCTTCGGCTTCCTTTTTCCTCTCTGTTTCCTCAGGGGGGAGCAGCGTGCATACCAGTGAAAACACGCTCACAGTGGCTACCACGCTCGCACACATGCTTACATGGACTAGAATCTGCTTATTCGGGTTAAAACACGCACACACCAGCGCAAAAAGTTTAATAGAGCTTTACACAGACTGCTACATGCTTACTCTGCCTTACACACGCGCAGTCTGTCTTACTCGCGCCTCCCAGCACGCACACGCGAGCATGCACACACAGCAAGAAACTTTGGTGTTGGCCACAGTGTACACCTTCCATTTCTTGATTTCCCATGCTTATCTGTTGACACTCCTCTTTTTATGCTGTGTGATTGACATCTTTCACATACCACTTTGCTCCAATGAGCTTGATTTCTTCCTGACATTCCCCCCTGTGATGTCACCTATCTCCTACTCTGTTACTCCCCCTTATCAAACTCTTACACTACACGGAATGTGCTCATTTGTTATGTGACAGTGTGATTCACTATCCTGCCACTCATCTGCATAGGATTGCCTACTAATGCTTAGTTACATGTCTTACACTCAGCTTCCCCCCTTAGCAACCACTAGACGGTGGCCATGTTGTTTTCGGTCTGCTAGTCCCTGTATTGCAAATCCATGCATTACATAAAACCCACATTTGTGGGTTTCAAACCTTTATTTTTATGTCTTATTTAGCGCAGCCCGTTTGCGCGGGGCTGCTCTGCGTTTAATCATCGCCGAAAAAAAAAATATTTTATTTCATGTTTGCATCGGGTTACTATGCCAATGGCCACATATTTGGCCATTGGCATGCTGCCTGCTACATATGCACACTTTATTTGGAGCTGTCATGGCTCCATTGTGTTATTTGCAGTAACGTACTCAGTTGTCAACTGAGTACATTTCTGCACCTAACACGACTCTTACACAGGCTGGATTCAGCTTCATGGATCGCTAATCTACCTCATTTGCATGCCTTTCAGCTGCAACTGGTGTGATTAGCATATCCATGCCCTGCCCATGTAAGAGTCGTTTTAGCTTTCTCTTACATGGGATTTCGGGCTGTTCCTGGATCTCGATGGCTGCATGGAGTCTTACACGGCTCTTAGACTCCATGCAAGCCATTGTGAATCCTGCCCAGAGTGTATGAACACTTATATGAAATAAGAACTAAAAAATAAACTAATTTACTTTATAAACATACACAAGAAAATCTGGACCATGACTTCAAATTTAGTCTTTTGGAACAAGTTGCAGTCAATGAGATGGGTGGGCTACTGGCATTTGTGATCTAATGCAAACAACTGGCCACAACGAAATGAACAAATCAACATAACATATTTATTGAAGCTAAAAATTCTTAAAAGATAAACACAGTGGATCTTCTTTGTGAATTTTATTTAAAACATGATTGTTCTTTTGTATTGGTGTTTTAAATATTATTACTCTGTTTCTATTTATAGTAAACCTCTTGATTGTTTATAAATTGTAGTATGTATCGTTAAAGGTTTAAGATTGATATGGGAGCTTGGGGGTCACATGGTATTCATTTTATGAGACTGGGGCACATTTAAAAAGTGTCAGTTTTAAATAGGTTTTATCTGATTAAGTTTTTTTTTTTAATTAGAAAAAATGAAAGTGCTTATCTACCATTTAATAAACTGGTTCAACAGAGAATGTGATATATTTTTTGGGTTTCCAGCTTTAACTGTGTTGTCAGACTTGGGTTTGTGTGCGATTTTAACTATCCCTCATTGACTGGGAAACATATACGAGTACCAACATGCTTGCACAAAGGTTTCTGGACTTTGTTAACACTAATGCCCTGGAACAAATAGTATGCAATCCCACAAGGGTCTCAACTATTCTTAACCTTGTCCCCACCAACATGGGTGACCGTTTCAACACCACAAGTATAGGACACTTACTATTTAAATTTGATCACAAATCAGTCATAGTTGAAGTAGCTATAACACCTGATCACCTCTTAAGTGAAATTAGGCTAAAACATTTCACCAAAGCTAAGTAAACCCTCCTAAGGAATGGCATAAGTAATTTTTAAGCTCCTGTTTCCACAGGTGGCACTGACAACTATACTAAAGTATACAAAAATGCCCTGTGCAAACACTTATACAAATGTATTGACACAGCTGTACCTGATAGGATAAAAAAAAGAAAAAACAAGACTCCCTGGTGGACATCTAGCATTAATAAGTTATACAACAAGAGGAAGAAATTGCTGTCTAAGAATAAAAAAGAGAGGTCCTGCACTGGAAGAACATCCTCCTCTGCTTGAACAAACAAATAAGACAACTTGCAAAATCATCTAACGGCAAGTATGAAAAAAATTTAGCAACCATAGCTAAGGATAAGAGTAATGCATTCTTCAGCTATATCAGTAACTTAAAGGGTAGGGCCCAGACATCTGTTGAACTTGCTATGGAAAGCATCACATTCACTAATCCTGTGAAAATGTCTAACCTATTAGCTGACAGGTTTGGTGAAAATTAAACCCACCTGCCCCCTCCAAACATCCCACAAAGCATTCTCTCTATATCTCCCCCACCTTGCATCTTCAAAGAGCAAGTCATTAATGCTCTCTCCAATGTCAAAAACACAGCCTCTATGGGAGTGGATGGCATCCCAGATTATGTTTTAAATAGTCTA